>NC_134138.1:176189035-176499273 GCF_033958435.1 Carettochelys insculpta
CCTTAATACTAGTTTACATCCGTAACGAACATCAGTTGAAAATGATTGTTTGCTTAAAAATATTACACTTTAAACTGTCACAATACCTACAAATGTGATGTTCACTTTCATGGGCCAAACTCCAACTCAACCAGGCTGTACTGATTATACTAGTAGCAGTGCTTGGCCTTCTAGTGCCATTTCTCGTCACAGTACCCATAAATTCTGTGGTTAAAATGCTAGTAACTTTGGTTTTAGCAGAACAGTTGCCTTGAGTACATAAGATAGCCTTGCAAGTTCCATTCCTCCATTTTCCAGAGATTAGTAATGCTTCTTGATGGGCACGTAAAATATCATTACATTTTGTTTTTTGCCTGCCCTTTGCAGGACTCATTGACGTTGTGCTGGGGCTGAGAGAACTTCATAGCTTCAATCAGTCTTCAAAAACTCCTAATATAGATGCCATCTCCCCACTGCTTAATCACAACCAACTTCATTTCCTGCTTAGCTCTCAATCTACAACTGCCAGACCATTCTGGGTATCTTTTCCAACTCACCTCACCTTTGGGGCAAGGAGTATTTTTTGAGAGACAGGTCAAATCTTGCAAGAGCTCTATTGTAAATGTCTAACTATTTGTTCAAAATATCACTGCTGGTTTACCCTGAAACAGTCTCTTGCTTCAAGTCACAGGATTCCAATGAACTAGATTTTCAGCTTTGAGGAGCACTTTGCAAACCTCAAGCTGTAAGTTTCAACACAAGTTCTGAGGGCCAGAGAGGGCTCACATAGGGCATAAGCCTGGTTCTGCTGATATCAAACTCCCAATAATTTCAGTGGAAGTAAAATCAGGTCAGTGGGGCAGGAAGGAAGGAAGAGAGTTCAACTGGTAAAAACTACTTTTTTTTTCCCCAAGAAGTGAAAAATACTCTAAATTTTTCCAAAATGGCAGTCTCAGGCACATGTCCTGAGTTCATTTATACATTTTTAACTGGAATAATTTTGTAAAATAAGGATCCACAGAATGATCACATTGTTTAATAAATCATTACAGACAGATACTAAATGCAACACTAGTGGAATTATTGTGTTCACTGGAGGTGCACAAGGAGTATCAGGGCCAACAGCCAACACTGGTCCTGGGAAAAGGTAGGTGGGGGGCATAGTTCCCTGCACCTGGAAGTGGTGGGGCCCAAGGTGGGGCCTAGAACAGCTAGCTCTTAACACCACTACCACTGAAGTACTGCCCCCCGCACCCACCGACTCTTAGAGACATGTGGAGTAGAGCAGCAATGCTGCCATGGCACTTCTAAGGGTCCCAGAAGTCTGGGTCACAGGGCAACTGCCCCCTGTCAGCAAGCCTGATCAGGATAAGCCTGGAGAATATGATAAATATGCAAACAAATTAGAAGGCCTACATCCTTATCCTGTCTATTAGTTCTGAATAGATTTTATGGTTCAGTACTTTAAAGCCACTGGTGGTTCTGAAGCCACTATTGCCATTAAATTTACAGGAAGCAATGGCTCCAAATCCTTAAATGGATTTGAACATCTCAGCCTATAAAGGATACAGGTAGACCTGTAAAATGAGGATACAGATTTTAAAACCAGAAAAGCAGGGGTAGCGGAGAACAGGGGGAAGATGTGGAAGCAGAAGAAATTCAAGCATAAATGGCCAAACCCCACCTAGCAGAAACAGTACTGATTTCAACTAACTCTTGTCCACACTTCAATAATGTATTTTAGGGCTATGTGCTATAGTGATTGGTGCCCTAAAAAGGGCATTGCAGATGGTCAAGTCTAAGTGGGGTTGTTAAAAAAAATAGTAGGCTACATCTTCATGAGAAGCATCTGTTGACAGAAGTCATTGTCAGAAGAAATCTTCAACAGATCATGTCCACACACAAAAGCAGATCAAAACAACAATCCGCTGTGTCAACAGAGAGTGCCCAGACTGCCTGGCTGCTGTCTCGACAGACGGGCCAACTGGAAGCTCAGCAAACAGTGTTGCCCAGTGACCTCGAAGCCCTGTCCATTGACAAAAGGACCCCCGGAGCATCTACATGGCGTTTTTGTTGACAGAAAACTAATCGACAAAAGGCATTGTACCTGAAAGTGGAGAGGCACAATGCTGCTGGTGAAAGCAGCAAGTTTTGTCAGAAAAAAACCTCTTGTGTAGGCAAAATCATAAAGTGTACAAAGGACTTTGGAACTAAGGCCATAATGCCAGTCACTAATCAGACAGGGGCAAGCTATAAAATTCTGATCCAAATCTAGCTTTTGATTACAGCTTCCCATGCTGAGATCTGAGGGTGTTCACATCATCTCTTTTAGTTTGGGTATACGGCCACAGCGATGTTATTGTTACATTGTGCAGTCCTAGAACAGTCATGCGCTCAGATACCAGTGATGAGTGACCGTTAGAAAATCTAGAGAGATAGTTACATGAACAGTGGTTTCTGGGAGAGGTGAGAGTGGAGCATACTTCCACTTCTTGCATGGTCCAAGTAAGGACTAGTTACATATACCATCCTTAAGCCTTGGGAAGGGCAAGCTGCTTGGAAAGAGTTCCTCCAAGTAGGAAGTACACAAAGCCAGGGCTCTGCCATCACACGCAAACATTCTTCTGCAAACTAACCAATGTGGTGTGCTAGGGAGGGAAAGGAGAGCACACTGCGTTTTGTAAAGGGGTGTGGATGGTTGCACTGGTGCTCTAGAACTCGCTCTGGGAAGAAGCAGCTCAACACAAGATGACTTCAAAAAGGTACAGTCCATATTGAATAAAGTCTATTTTGCTCCTGGAATCAAGTGGATGATTCCCCCCGTCTTGCGCATGAGACACTTCTGCACACATGGGCAAGGTCTAACCGTTCTCTGACAATATCAACACAACAAGCGGTTTTGGCCTGAATCTGGCGTGGAGCAAGTTTGTGTTGACTGCAAGTAGGCTCAACTTTACGGCATAAAGGCTCTGCTAAACAGAGAACAAACTGCCAAGAGGAGTTGTGGAACAGCCTTTACTTGAGGTAGTCAAGGCTAGCTTTGACATGCAAATACTAGGAAGGGCTCCACAATGCAGTAATGAATCATCAAAGCACTCCTTCCAGATGAAATAATTCATGTAACATATCTTCTCATTATTAACTTCGGGACATTGTGCCGTTACATGCCCACACAGGAGTTTAATTGCAATCTGTTTGAATCAGACCATATGAACTCTTATTTCTAAGTACAGAACATGTTGCTGGGGGGGAGGGAGGTGGGGTTAATAGAACACAGAATTTCACTAGTTACTCTAGCTGTGGTTGTTGCATAAGAAACCCTGCAGAGATTTTTTGTGCAAACTATAAATACACAATGTTTAAGTACCTACTTTAAGCACTGACTGTTCTATGTTGAGATTTCTTAGACTTGGAAAACAATTCTATATCTGAACTCTAAGAGGCTTTTTTAAAACAAACACTCTATTCTTAGCATCCTGAGGAGTATATTTATCTTCTTTATTATATTTCAATGTATAACGTTAAAGTGGCTATTTGACTCCCTAGGCATACCAAATATTTAAAAGTCCAATAAATCAGTGTAGCAAAACCAATAGTAATCGATAACATGGTACTTGAACTAAGCAGCATAATAAAGGATGTGCAAGAGTTCTACTCTATATCATAAACCATAGAAGAATTCTATCCTCCACCCTTATTTGCCTTATGCTTTTTACCAAGATTAAATTGAAGATAGCTGAGAAAACCATTAGACGTAACCTGGCGATTATTTGATCCAGTTCTGTGCAATGTTAAAATGAATCAGTGCTATCTCTACAATAAAATAAATATAGATATAGACTTTCTAGATTTATAACACTAATACTAAGTTTATCAACATTCCTCTCCTTTCATTTTGTAACACATTTACTAAGTTTGTGATAGAGTTTTTGATGTCACAATATACAAAATGTTTAGCCATTTATACAGAAGAAGTAGACACTCTCACAATTTGCTAGTTCATTTCAGCCTGAGACATGTTCTGTTTGTTCTTCTGTTCTATTTGTGCCTGATATCTTGGCATTTAGCAATATATGAGGGTGAAATTTCTTCAAGTGGCAGATGGAAATCTAAAGGATCTATCATGTACAAGCAAATAACAAAGCAATACAAGTTTAACTGGAATCCCCATCATCAGATTTAGATGGTCAAAAAGCTTAATTAACTCGCACATCCAAGGGAAACATTCAGTTCACAACACTACCAACATGTACAGAAACAACAAGCTGTCCTGTAGCTCCTTAGAGACTAACACATTTATTAGGCCATGAGCTCTCATGAAATGCTGACAGAATGAGGAAGTGGGTCTTGCCCACAAAAGCTTAAGTCATAATAGATGTCTCTAAGGTACTACAGGACTGATTGTTTGTGAAGCAACAGATAAATATGGCTACACCTCACACTACTTAACATGTATGGAGATCATCAGTAAAAACAGTATTTACCAGCATTTCTCAGATATAAGAATCTTAAGTATTGGACCAGATTAATTTCTGATGTAGATGCTTTCTATTGCTGAATAATACACAAAGACTAAGTTTATTCCACTGTAACTCCACCAAGTTCAGATTCCCGCATCTTATTTGCAGTCCCATATATCTGACAGATATCTCGCAACTGCCTGTTAAGCTGGTCTCAGGCAAATCATGACAGGACGCGAACCCAATAGCCAAGGTGAGGATACATCAGGTATGAACAGCCCTTTGATTACCTGACACATGGAAATAGACAGATTATATGGGATTCCAACTAGTTTCTAGATATGAGCCATTTCCAAACACAAATATTTTGCCATTAGCACAATTGCACATGCATGGTATAAGCAATTCAATATGCCTGGCAAACTCACTACATTGTGTAGTTTTTTTTTTTTTTTAAACTATCTACATACCAGTATTCAACTTTCAGAGCCTGTGGACTAGCAAGTCCTTTCCAAGTCAATGTGCTTGCTTCTAAAGCTTACTTTGGACCCTCTTGTGGCTGTGTCTACACTACAAACTAACTTCGAAGTAAGCAACTTCGAAGTAGAGTGTCCACACACAAAATGCACCCTCCCTTACTTTGAAGTAGGCTTTCCCCTACTTGAAAGTTAAACATCTACACACAGTTAGTCCCACTTTGAAGCAAGGGGCCAGAAAATGATGCAAGCATGGGGTCGCATGACCAACAAGCCCTTCTGGGCTTGCAGCCATCTGCCCCCGTAAAGGGCCCCTCCCAACACCCACACCCCGCACGTGCTCAAGACAGCAACAGCACATACACAGGGGAACAGCTGGAGACCATGCCAGCTCCCTCCCTCCCGGAGGACAATGCCCTCTTGATCCTGGTCAGCTTGCTGGCCATGCTGCTCACCATGCAGCGCCAGCACCATGGGTGGCTTGCCCACCTGGGACCCAGCCTTGAGGCCCGTGCCATACTCATGCTGCCCCTCCCTCATTCCCCCACTCCCCCCGAGCCAGCGCCAGTGGGCCTACACCACCAGCACTGAATGGTGGGACTGGCTGGTGCTGGAGGACTGAGATGACGAGAGGCGGCTGAGGAATTTCAGGATGACCCGACAGACATTCAAGGACCTCTGCCACTGGCTTGCTGTAGTCCACCAGCTGCGGGACACCAGTATGTGGCCAGCGTTCCCGGTGCAGAAGAGGGTGGCCATCGCACTAAGGCAGCTGGCCACCCCTGACAGCCACAGATCTGTTGGCCACCAATTCGACTTCGGCAAGGCCACCATCAAAGCAGTGCTGAAGAAGGTATGTCCAGCCCCCGTCATGGATCCACCCCTGGGAGGGGGTGAGTGGGAAGGGGGCAGGGGGTCTCCTGGTCCCACGGTCATGGACATCTCCTCCTTCTCCCTACAGGTCATCCAAGCCATCAACACAGTGCTCCTGCGACGTATGGTGACCCTGGGGGACCTGGAGGCTGCCCTTGCTGGGTTTGCAGACCTGGGCTTCCCCAGCTGCTTTGGAGCCTTGGGCGGGATGCATGTTGTGATCTGGGCTCCCAACCACAGCGGGGGAGCCTACATAAACAGGAACGGGTACCACTCAGTGGTACTCCAGGCCCTGGTGGACGTGAGGGGCTGTTTCCTGGACGTGTGTGTGGGGTGGCCAGGCACGGCCCATGATGCCTGGGTGTTCCGGAATTCATGGCTGGGACGCCAGGTGCAGGAGAGCATGTATGTCCCCTCGTGGGAGCTCCCGCTTGGGGACATCAAGATGCCCCCCTGCATAGTGGTCGACACCACATACCCACTGCACTTATACCGGACACACTAAGCCAGCCCAGGACACCTTTAATGGTCACCTCAACCGTGCCAGGGGCACAGTCAAGCAGGCATTCGGGAAGCTGAAGGTGAGGTTTCACAGCCTCCTCACCAGACTAGATGTCAGCCTCCCGAACGTTCCCACGGTCCTTACTGCCTGCTGTACCCTCCACAACCTCGTGGAGGGCCGCTGGGAGCCCTTTATGCAGGGCTGGGCCTGGGACCCAGGGTCCGGCTATGAGCAGCCGCCCACTACCCTGTGCCATGAGGCACAGCAGGATGGTGTCAGGGTCTGGGATGCCCTGTGCCCGGCCTTCACACAGGGCCTGCCCTGACCGCCCCCAGCCACACACTGCACCACACACCTCCCCCCACCCTGCACCGCTCACACCCCCACATCAAGCACCAGGGACACGGGTTAGAGTGGGAACAACATATTTTAATGGGGGAAATAAAGTATTGTACAACACGGAACGGAACATAGTAACCTTTGGTGCACACAGGGGGAATGGTTGGCAGTGGGGAGGCAGGGGTCTCAGCTGGAGGGGCCGAACTGGGAGGGGGCTCGGGTCGGGAGCCAAACTGGGAGTGGGGGCTGGGATGGGAGTTGGGTCAGTTAGCTGGAGAGTTGGGAGGCCAGGAGCCATGTCGGCGATGGCTCGCCCTACTGCCCTGGGTTCAGAGTCCCCTGCAGGCCTGCCACGTGGCTGGGACCAGGGAAGGTAGGGCTGGGGTGGAGGTGCTGCAGACTCTGTCTCCACAGGGTGTGGAGGAGGGGCCATGGGGGCTGGGCCAGATGCGCCCACCTCCGTCAGCAGCCACCAGGCCAGCTTGAGGCGCTCAGCTGGTGATAGGTCCACCACATGTCAGGCAGCTGCTGGAGGGGTGGCCGTGGGAGGGGCAGCTGGGGGAGGGGCTGGTGAGGGGGCAGAAGGCTGGGCAAGGTGGGCAGCCAAGGCCTGGAGCACAGCATCCATGCTGCTGGCCAGCCTTGCCCACACATCCTGCTCCATCACCAGCCATTCCTGCACCACCCCAGTCATCTCCCATACAACTGCCCGGTTGGCGGCCACCTCCTGATCCTTCCACCATGGTCTCTGAGAGGCCCGGCCCAGCCACAGCCATGCGGGGGATGTGGGCCAGGGTGATGCGGGCCAGGGTGATGCGGCAGCTTCCTGGCCTTCTGCAACTGTGGCCCGCTCAGGTCTGTGAGGTTGGCCGACTGGCAAGTGACCTGCGAGGACAGAAAGGCACAGGGGGACAGACCACGAATACTGGTTTCTGATCCAGTGGGTGCTGGATCCCCCACTCCCTTGCCCCCTGCCCTACTTCCCTGCTGCCCGATGGCCCGTGAGATCCTGTATTTCCAGGGGTCCTGCTTGGTGAGGATCAGCCCATGCTCCCCACCCCCATCCTCAGGTGTGCGGGCTGTGGGGCTGTTCTGGGGGGGCCTGTCCCCATCTCTTGGGATGTCCCACTTGCCCCGAATGTACTGGCTGTGACCTCCTGGGGCTCAGGCGAGGCCCGGCTTGATGACGCTCAGCTTGGTGATCTGGCGGGGAGCCCTCGTCATCGCCCTCAGTCTCGGTGGGCCGGTCTCCGTGTGGGGAGATGGTGGTGCCAGAGGGACCCGCCTCCTCACCGCTGTCCACGGCAGGCGGGGGGGGGGGCGGGAACCAGCGGTGTCCACCAGGTGCTCCACAGTGGCCACCTTCCTCGGCCCCAGGAGCCTGTGCAGCTCCTGGTAGTGGAGGCAGTGCACAGGCTGTGCCCCCGACCAGTTGGCAGCATCAGGGGCCTTGATATACATCCGGCACAGCTCCTTCACCTTGATGTGGATGCTGCTGCTGGTGCAGTCGGGTGTTCTCGCGTGGCAAGACCACAGGCCAGCCAGTCGAAGGCCTCAGCGTTGGGCTGGCAGGCGCCAGTTTGCTGCAGGACCTTCTCCTCCCCCCAGAGAGTGAGGAGGTCCTTCAGCTCCACCTCAGTCCAGGAGAGTCACCTCCTGGCATGGCCCGTGCCTGGGCCCTGTGAGCCCTTGGACCCCTCTTCTGGAGCCCCTGGAGTGGGAGGAGGGTCCTGCCGTGCCGCCATGGTGGGTAGGGGCTGCGGAGGCTGGCAGGTGCTTCGTGCAGTGGCAGTCCAAGGCAGAGCTTGTGCTGCCCCTGCTTGTGGCACACTCTCAGCTTCCTGCCTGATGTTGCTTGGAAGTTGCTTCCTTTAAGGCAGACGGCAGGGACCGTAGAGCCCTACCTGGGCTAGCCAGACTGTCTGCATCCTCTGGGGAGGGGGTCCCCTCCTTGGAGGGCTCCTTACTTCAAAGTTAGGAGTGCAGAGCATCTACACACACTTAATTTCAAAGTTACACTTCGAAGTAAGCCACTACTCCATTCCCAGAAATGGAGTAGTAACTTTGAAGTTAGCCTCCCTTACTAGCTTCGAAGCAAGGGAAAGCTTGTGTAGACACTCTGCAGGCTACTTTGAAGTAGCCCCTTACTTCGAAGTTAACTTTAAAGTTAGTTTGTAGTGTAGGTGCACCCTGTATGTCCTATTCACATATAAATACTGGACTGAAACACAACTAATTCAATCTCATGGCAATTAACTGGAAAAAAAATCCTGGAAAAAAGTAGCAAACAGTATTTGACTCAAAAGATATTTTTACTTCAGGAAATATTAAGTTATACCAGCCAACATCTCTGTCTTATTAGCAACAAAAATGCCTGCATGCACATTCTCCCATGCACCTTCACTGTGCTAGAGGCAGGTAATATTGTCAATATAAGTGCAGTTGAATCAGAACCCCAAAATCAAACGAACATTCTAGAATTTTGGGGGAAACTCAAATTCAAAACAAGGAAAGAGATCAGAAGCAGAATCCAGTGTGGAATTCAGACCTGTAATGTGCAATGCAATAATTTCTATACCAGTTCTCAATGAATATAAATTGAAAGCATGCAAACATTACATGTAGTGGGTCATCTCATTAGAGCAAGGACTACCAGCTACTCTGCATTTCTGTGGTGCTTAGCAGAATTCCTGGATAAGGCTCAGGCACGACATGAAAAATTATCGTAATAATGATCATTTCAATACATCAACTTGGAGCACAAGCCACAACTGAAATGTCAATGACACCTCCAGCATAGAACGTAATATTTCAAATTGTGTATATATATATTTTTTTAAAACATCTAAATCTTTCTGCATTATCTGGAGCAACTACATCTGTGATCAGAGCAAGTATCTTCCATGTAGTTGAATAGTCACTTCATGGGTACACTCCTGAGCAAAGCTCCGACTAAAAAGGCAATGCCAACTACAGATAGATATGGAAGTCTGATTGCATTTTGTTTCCACCCACATAGGAGGTAATCTATGCTGAGCATACCGAGCTCTGAGAGATGAAAAAAAGATAGCTCCTTGTCCAAAGCATTTTCATGTACTGCCTTGTTTGTCATAATCTTGCACTGCTGTAGTGCTGAATTTCCAATTTTTCTTGGAGTTTATCTTTCTTTGGCTTTGTTTTGCCGTCTCCGTTTTGTGCTGTTAATTATTTTTGTCCTTCCCCTACTGACAGGAATACCCTCTTTGAAGACGGCTTATTAGAACTAAATGGCTAAGATTGCAATTTAAGATCTGATATGTAGGCAACTGTGGATCTTCACTCACTGAGACCTGACGTGGCTGAACTCATTCCCAAGAGTTCTCAGTTTTGAGGTCTGCAGCTTCCGGTTTTTTGATAGTTAGCCAGCACAGATACATCAGGAGTCCCTACAAAATTGTTGGTGAGGCCAGAGTTTTTCTGTTAAGTTCACACCTTGACTATTTAGTGAACTTAAATCCCAGTCTCTCAGGCTTCATCTAGACAATGTCTAGCTCAAAATAATTTATGCAATTTGTGCAATGCAAATTGCATAAATTATTTTGAGTTATATTATTTCAAACTTGGTGTGGCCCAAACAGCACCAAAGTTCAAAATACGTGGCTATTTCAAGGTTCCCACTACCCCCTCATGAAACAGCATATCACTCTCAAAATAGCCACACTATTTAGAGTATGGAGGAAAGCTGTGGTGTTTCTACTTCAGGATACATTTGTACCCTGAAATAGCACCCACTGTCTAAACATAGCCTCATTGACTCCACCCATGGCAGAACCAGTAGGCTGGCATCAAGACCCTCAGAGAAAACTATCAGGGAGACCTCCTTTATTTCTAAGCAGATTGTAAGTGGAGTCACGATACCATGAAACAGCTGGGAAGCAGCCAAGCCTAGGTTGCTTTGTCAAGGAGATGTGGCTTACAAAATATGGAACAAGAATGCCTTTAGAAATGGCAGACCACCTTCTGGCTAGCTGTGACTAAGTCTGCCATAGAGGGGTCCTCTTGATGCAGAACATGTGTGAAGCTTCCCAAGCTGTATATATTACAGTCACAAACACCTTTTGGGTTAGTTCCATTGTTGCAGCAACCATATGGCAGATATCTCTGGCCACCTGCCATTTATTAAGCATGCCCAGAAATGCCAACTAAATAGCATTTCCATATGATTCTTTTGACAATACACACAAAGCAGTACAAAAGTGGAGGCCTGCTACATTCACACCTGCCTACCTGATTTCTTATGAATATTAACTGTCCACTGATAGGCCCTGCCAGAGTTGACATGATGTTACAGGGCATGAGTACTCAGTACTTGTTCTTTTCAGAAACACTATCCTAGCAAATCCAAATCTTTCACGAATAGGGCAATCACATGCAAATCAAATCCTAATATGAGTACTTTGAATCTTTAGAACTGAAGGGTACTGCAGGTTATTTATTTTGCTTTATTGAAATGCACCCCCAATCCAGAGACCATGTGCAGACTTTCAAGTAACATTAATTAAATAATACAATAAAAAATTGAAAGATCAGATACAGCTAAATGGAAACTTGACAGGGAAATAAAGAATTCATTGGAAAAGATTTAGGACTTTTCTTAAAAGATTAATCTGACTATATCTTCCTATTTAAAAAAAATACACCAGTTCAGTAAGGTTTGCATTGTAGAATGTTGTTTACCATCATCAAATGTACTGCAGGCTATATAGCAAAAGCTACTTATTACCTGTGGTGAGTAGCATAATCCACTGCCAGCTAATTGTAAGGACACTTTGCACAATATCAGAGCAAGCAGCAAGATCCTCAAGGTGCCTGGGTTCTATAAAGGTACCAGCACTCATCTGCTATAGCAGCAATTTACTCTATGCTACTGACAACCTAAAAATACATTGGGGAAAGGAGAAGTAAGGTGTAATTTATCTGCCTTCTGATGGATGTCATCTTGTACTCCAAAACAATTGGAAATTCAGCATCACATATCCAAAGGTGGCATTTAACATCCTGTAGTATAAACCTTGAATGATTTTCACCCTGCCATATTGTTAGCTTACTGCTTTTTCTATATACTGTACATAAAGCAGGTGGAATGTCTGTATTCAGGTCCTTCATTAGCTCCTTTTATTGTGCTTGGGACTAAGATGACTAGTACTGGGAAATATATCAAGCACATATGAATAGCGCAATACTTAAGTGGCAGAAAATACTTAACAGGCAGCCTATTGTTTGCAGATTAAGCTATCTATAACAAGCATCCAAGGCTCAAAGTTGTCTTTAGATGCACACATTTTCCATGAAGTCTAATGCAACAAAAAGAGAATTTGATTATAAGATTTATTTACCCCAACTTTCCTGCAAAATTTCCCTCTGAATAATGGTATACATAAATAAACTGGAATTGATTCAAAATTGAGATGAATTCATGAAACCAGTCCTTATTTTGCAGTAATATGGTCTCTCTAAATACTTGTTAAATTATACTTTATTTGGTTTTAAATGTAACCCATCTGCCAGGTGGAGCTAGCAGCAGCCAGGTCCAGATTCAATAGCTAGGGGTTCCTCTCCATCCATCCAACACAAAACTGGTTTGAGTCCTCATCCAGTACCTGGGAAATTTACAATGCTTCCCCACTCACAAGCACAGAGTAAGCACAGTAAAGAAATTTTTAATAAAAAGGAGGGAAGTAACTTGGCATTTATTTGGGAAAACATGACAGAATTCATGAACCAAAACCATGAGTAAAAGTCCCACCTCAGGTAAGTTGGACAATGTCCCTTTCCTCTTAGATTGCTGGACTTAAGAACCTAATTGTCCATGTCACATGCCCAACACTCCTCTGCAGCCCACTCACATTTGCTTCTTTGTTCAGAGCAGATCCAGAGTTCAGAGGTGTGTCCACATACCATCCTGAATGGGAGAGGTAAAGTGGCATCTTACTCACTGTGCTAGTCACTTGTCATGCCTCTCCACCACCGCCCTGCTGGCCGCTTGTCATCTCTCTCCATTGGCTGTTCTGCCTGCTTTAGGTGGATTTGGCTTTGAGCAAAAACCCAGTGCTTTCAGTTCTTGGCCCAAAGCACAGCCCTGCTACAAGAAATTTCAGCATCCACTGGACTAAATTTAAAATAATAAAAGAGACGCCTTATGGAGCCTACTTTAGCTCTACCATTGAGACTGTGGGTATAAATAAGTTGGACCACTCTTACAGCCAATATCTGGAGGGCATGTAGCCTGCTGATTTGGAGCCCATCCCTCTCCTCTGTACATTGCAGAAGTCTGGAAGGAAAGCCCTTGTCCATCTCAGATCCTCTTTACTGACCGCGTCTCCCCTTTTGAAATGGGTTAAACACAGACTGCCTCTTTCTGTATTCCCGCAGTAATTGCAAGCGTTGGTGTCTACATTTCACAAATCCCTTCATTTAGTAGTCACATAGTTTGTGACCCGACAATAACCAAGGTGATTACAATGAGCAAAACATCACTGAAACAGCAAATCTATGCAAATAAGAGTGAAGTGAATTAACATGCACATGCCCAGAGTCTCATTCTTTAAACAGTGTTTCCCTCTTTTGAGCCAGGTTAAGCACAGTCTCTCTTTTTTGTATTCCCACAATAGTTACAGGCATTGCAATTGCTGTTAACACAATTTGTGATCCAACACCAGCCAAGCTGATTACAATGATCAAAACACAAACCTAAGCAAAGCAGGAGCACACTGTATTTACATAGATGCACCCAGGGTCTCACCCCACTTCCACCTAGCTGCAAGGGACACATTACTTCAGATTCTGTTTACATACAAATAAGCATATGTGCACAAGATATGAAGTATCACATTAAACTGACCAGCATATTCATGTATTTCAAGTATATACTTGAAATACCGGCATGATGGTTCACTTTTTGACCTCTGTCATCTGAACGCAAAGACTAAGACAGTGCAGAAACTCCTTTCTGAGGCACTCTTTGCTGACGACTGTGCCCTTAGGGCTCACACTGAAAACGATCTTCAGCACATTGTCAACAAGTTTGCTGAGGCCTCACAACTTTTTGGACTGTCTGTCAGCCTCAGAAAGACAGAAGTTCTCCATCAACCTGCACCTGGATCAAATGCTCCTGTCCTGAGTATCTCCATTGACGGCACTCAGCTTAAAGTAGTGGAGAACTTTAAATACCTGGGTAGTGTCATATCCAATGACGGATCACTGGATAATGAGATCAGTAGTAGTAGTAGTAGTAGTAGGCATCCTTCAGTCTGCATAGACTATGGATCGCGCCCTTTATAGTTTCAATTGAGGACTTCATTTATAGCATCTACTGTGACTATGAAGGCCCACACGAGAGTGACAGTCCTTGCTCCATCCCTTGCAGATGTGGTGGGTGTCTGGCAAGTCCTTAGTGTGCTTTCTGTGCACTCGCTTCTCCTCTGCTAGCTGTCTGATCTTCATCTCGCCCTTCTGAAGGCCCTTGCGTAACCCCTGCCTCCATCTGCCGCGGTCGTCTGCTAGTTCTTCCCAGTTGTCCAGCTCAATGTCTACCTCTCTGAGGTCTCTCTTGCAGACATCTTCGTAGCGCAACTGGGGGCATCCGGGAGGTCTTTTGCCAGAGGCTAGCTCACCATACAGGATGTCTTTTGGAATCCTTCCATCATTCATCCTGTGGACGTGGCCAAGCCAGCGGAGCTGACGCTGCCTGAGGAGGGTGTGCATGGTTGGGATTCCAGCTTGCTCGAGGACGGCAGTGTTGGTCACTCTGTCCTTCCATGATATTCCAAGGATGCGCCTGAGGCAGCGAAAGTGGAAGACATTCAGCCTTTTTTCCTGGCAGGCATACAGAGTCCAAGTCTTGCTGCCATAAAGGAGGGTTCTGAGGATGCAGGCTCTGTAGACTTGCATTTTGGTGTGAGTGTACAGCTTGTTGTTATCCCACACTCTCTGGCTGAGTCTGGACAGAGTTGTGGCCGCTTTTCCGATCCCCCTATTTAGCTCAGTGTCCAACGACCGGGTGTCAGTGATGGTGGACCCGAGGTAAACGAACTCGTGGATGACCTCTAACGTATAGTTGTCAATGCTGATTGATGGGGATTCAGCAACATCCTGACCGAGTACGTTTGTCTTCTTTAGGCTGATGGTAAGCCCAAAGTCCTTGCACGCTTTGGAGAACTGATCCAGCAGGTTTTGAAGCTGGTCTTCTGTGTGAGACACTACAGCAGCATCGTCTGCGAATAGCATGTCTCTGATGAGGACTTCCCGCACCTTAGACTTAGTTTTCAGCCTTGCAAGATTGAACAGTTTCCCATCAGATCTTGTGTGCAGCAAGGTGCCCTCTGTTGAAGATCCAAAGGCATGCTTCAGGAGGAGTGCAAAGAAGATCCTGAACAACGTCAGAGCAAGCACGCATCCTTGTTTGACGCCGCTCCTGATTCTGAAAGCATCCGATAAAGCGCCATCATATTGGATGGTTCCTCTCATGTCTTTGTGGAACGACTGGATCATCTTGAGTAACCGTGGAGGACAGCCCATCTTGTGGAGCAGTTTGAACAGACCATCCCTGCTGACCAAGTCAAAGGT
This sequence comes from Carettochelys insculpta, assembly GCF_033958435.1. Classification (NCBI taxonomy): domain Eukaryota; kingdom Metazoa; phylum Chordata; order Testudines; family Carettochelyidae; genus Carettochelys; species Carettochelys insculpta. Next base: position 176,204,269 of record NC_134138.1, read on the forward strand.
CTTGGTCAGGTCAATGAAGGCTATGTAGAGTGGCTTCCTCTGCTCCCTGCATTTCTCCTGCAGCTGCCTTAGAGAGAAGACCATGTCAACGGTAGACCTCTCTGCGCAGAATCCAAACTGCAATTCGGGGTACACCCTCTCAGCAGTCTTCTGGAGTCTGCCAAGGATGACGCGAGTGAACAGTTTACCAGTGACACTTAGGAGGGAGATTCCACGGTAGTTGTTGCAGTCGCTTCTGTCTCCTTTGTTCTTAAACAATGTTACAATGTTAGTGTCGCGCATATCCTGTGGAACCTCACCCTCTTTCCAGCACAGGCACAGTAGCTCATGTAGGGGTTCCAGGAGTGTGTCCGCGGCACACTTGATTACCTCTGGTGGTATACCATCCTGACCAGGGGCCTTTCCTGCTGCAATGCTGTCGATGGCTCTCTTCAGTTCATCCACAGTCAGTTCCTGATCCAGGTCATCCATTACCGGTAGGAGCTTGACGGCATCGAGGGCTGCGTCCACCACAACATTCTCGCGTCAGTACAGCTCGGAGGAGTGCTCAACCCAGCGCTCCATCTGTTTGGCTTTGTCAGCGATGACTTCACCAGATTTGGATTTCAGAGGTGCCATCTTGTTCTGGGTGGGTCCTAATGCCTTCTTCATACCCTTGTACATTCCTCTGAGATTACCAAAGTCGGCACAGGTCTGGATGCTGCTGCATAGCTGGAGCCAGTGGTTGTTGGCACAGTGCCTGGCTGTCTGCTTTACTGGGATGATGAGATCAATGTGTGAATATCCAAAGTGAGCCAGGTACTTGGCTGTCTGCGTGTCAAAGTTCTAAACCACCATAACGTCCGGATGTCAACAAAACTGCTTGTGTACAGAGCTGTTGTTCTCTCATCTCTTTTGTATGGGTACAAAACATGGATGCTATATAGGTGTCACATCAAGCAGCTCGAAGCATTCCACATGCGCTGCCTCCGTAACATCATGAAGATCTGCTGGCAAGACCGAGTGCCCAAGCTTGAGGTCCTCGAGAGAGCCCAGATGACAAGCATCCAAATGATGATTATGAAGTCACAACTATGTTGGACTGGTCATGTCAGCCGCATGGATGCCAACAGAGTCCCTCGCCAGCTTCTGTATGGTGAACTCTCCCAGGGCATCCGGCGTTTAGGTCGTCCATGGAAATGTTACAAGGATACCATCAAAGCCAATCTGCAGTACAGCAGTATCAAACCTAGGGACCTTAAGGACGCCCCCAGTGACAGAACACAGTGGCGTGCAACAGTCAGAAATACCTGCATTGCCTTTGAGGAAGACTGCTGCCGGCATCTACAAGAGACGCGCGAACAATGTCACAGAGCATCAGCAATGCACAACCCACAGATTGAAAACTTCCCATGCACCATTTGCGGCAAAATGTGCACCTCTAGAATTGGCTTATACAGTCACTAGAGGGCACCCCATGAGACCAATAACAGATGATCTGCACAGATTTTTCATCATCGGATTGATGGACTACCATTATATTCATGTAGGTATCTTACGTTCCACATGGTTCTTTGAGGAGGGATGGAAGAACATTAGGGGTAAGTATTTAAAGCAGATTTAAAGTCCTTTTTCACAGAAAATGGTTACATTGCATGAAATTTCCCTCACTTGCTAAGAGATTATGAGACACATAGTTTTAACTGTCTGAATAAATGTAGAACTAAATGAACACAACACAGCAGGGTGCAGAGAATTCCAATGCCTAAAAGAGACCATGCATCTGACATCCTGTAGCGCACAGTGCTGTGAAACCCTCTAAACAAATATGAGACTTAGGGGAGTGAAAGATCTGCTGTTTCATATATGTAGTCCTTTTAATATTCCTATAGTGCCTTCCACAATAAGCTCAGGGCACCTGTGATTATAAAATTCAAACAGGAGGCCAAATATTGATGTTGGTCCATACTACATTCAAATCCTCTGAATGTCAAAGAGACTTTTGCAATGGATCGGTGAAGGCAGACAACTTGTAATATTTTAAAATGGGATTCGAGTTACAGGAAGTGCCCTGAAGTATAAATATTACTTTCTTTTCATGGAAAGTCCCTGAATTCTGTAAATACAACCACAAAGCAAGTCATTGCTCATAGATAAATTCCTGTTCCAAGGAATGTCACTGGAACTCACCTACCTCCTAAATTAACAAAAAAACAGCTACCATGTAGGACTACTAGATTTCTTGTGGTGGTATGAGGAAAAAAATGTGCTCCAGTGGAAATGTCATGGGGGGGAGGCACAGCTCAGTGGTTTGAGCATTGGCCTACTAAACCCAGGGTTCTGAGCTCAATCCTTGAGCAGGCCATTTATGGATTAGGGCAAATAGACATCAGGGATGGTGCTTAGTCCTGCCAAGAGGGCAGGGGACTGGACTAGATGACCTCCAAGGTCCCTTCCACTTCTAAGAGATGTGTACTTCCGATTATTTAAAAAAAAAAAAAAAAAAGGCTAAAGAACCTATTGTTCCTCAGCTAGTGGAAGGACAGGACACCTCACTGCAACACTCAAGCAGGATTGGCTGGAAAACTAGAATTCTGTTTCTCATGAAAACAACCTCAGATTTTGAAGTCTGTTTTTGCCCCACGTTCAGGAGGCCTGACAAGCTTTACACAATGGTGGATAAATGTACGGAACCTTGGGAATGCAATAAAACTGGCATCTGCTTAGGAATAACTAAAACCCTTCTTGAAAAAAATTAGTAAAAATAAAAGATCTGGCTAGCTTAAACACATTAGTACAGCATAGTGAAGTCAGAACTTCAGAGAACAGTTAGCGGTATAATACAAGCCACTGGGGAGGAGCAAGCACTGCTGCAAGTTAGATAACACAACATGGAACAGCTGTGGGACCTTCCAGGAAAGCTTTGTTTTGGGAGTGATTCACAACTACAGTTTTAGTCTCCAGACTAGCACTTTAAATGGCTGAATATTCTTCTAGCTTTATTCTGCTTGTCCCTGACTTATCACTGTTCAGGGACAGGAAGCAGAGCCAGATAATGACAGATTTGTATTAACACCATTCTAGAACTTTGATTAACTCACTGACCCATAGCCAGAGGGGAGAAAAAGAATATTATATAGGGTTACAGGAGAATAGCAAGAGAAGCAGAACATTTAAATATGAAGCAAATTAATAATTACTTCTAACGTCTGCAAACTTCCAAGCCTCGTATTTTCTATTCTAACAAATATGAAACAGAGTCACGTTAAGTCCCTGGCACATGGTAACAATACAAAGTCAGGCTTTTCATTCTGAGACAACAAATTCTCAGAGTCATATTGAAAATCCACATTTCACTTGGGAAGGGAAACATTATCTCTGACCATTTACATTGGTTTAATACTAATTTAACCTGACCCTTAAAATAAAATACCACACCTAACTCAAGTCACCAACAGTTTCAATTCATTTCTTCTCCATAACCCTCACTCACATGCACCTTCTCTCCTGGTGCCCCGCCTTATGTTAATTATTAAAAACCCACCTATGCAGAAGACTCCATCATGAATAGAAGGAAGCCGAGAGTAGTCCTACCGGGAGTAAAAGTTTGAGACAAACATTTTCAAGTATGGAAGCCCTAGAGGCAGCCAGGCCTATACAGAAGGTTTAATTTAAATAGCCATATTTGTAACTAAAACAATCTCACAGGAGCGTGTGACTCTTGAATCTAGAAGCAGCATGCAGTTACAAGAGCATCGTCATCGACTGTACTAGCTTTATTCCTTGTTCTCTCCTCCATACTAGACTCACTTATGTGTCAGAATTTCAATACCTATGGGACTTCCGGGCATAGCTTTGACTTTAAAGCATTGCTTGCATGCTCTGTAGTTCAGACTTAGCTTTTGAAGGTTTTTACAATGGCAGCATTTGTAATGGAAAAAAATCATTTACTCTGACACTGTGCTGTATTATATTGAGGAATACTTCAGCATCTGTCCTGTTTACTCACCATGTGCCTTTATCATCTGCACACATGGTCTAGCTTGAAAGCCATAGGGCAATTATTGTGTGTTAGTTTTTACAAGCAGCTCTAGGTGGGAAATTGGAAGAAGTTTTTGTGCTCCCCGCCCCCCACATCACATTCTTATTTTGGGAAAAGGTTGATGAAAACACCGTCAATATTCTGAACCGTTTCACTTAACTTTAGCCCAGGGGTAAGCAACCCCTGGTACAAGGCCAAGAGTGGCATGCGAGCCGATTTTTGGGAGGAGCGCAGCCCCACCTTGCTCCCCCATCCAGCTAGGAGCTTGCTCAAAGCCATGCCACTTGTGGATTTTCAAAACACCAGCTAATGCTACAGACTACCACCTAAATTAAGATGCAGAGCTTTATCATTTATTTATTAATGAAGCTATTGTAAGTGGGACTGTTAGTGACTCTTAAAAGTATCACTGGCACTAGAGGTGAAAAGGTCAAATTTTGGCACTCCGCCTCAGAAAATTTGCTGAGCCCTGTTCCACCCACTCAGTCTGGGCACCCCGAAGGATGGCCCAGTGATTAAGGTACTGGTTTGGGCCCTGAAAGACTTGGGACTGGATGTCCTGTTCCTCCCTATCCTTCCTGTGTAAAGAGGGGATAGTGGCACTGCCAAACCTCACCTTTAAATCCATTAAAGACTGAGAGGTGCTCACATACTAACGTCAGGGAAGTGTGATGGGCCTCTGTTTTCTCCCTTCTGCAGAGTAACACTTTGCTTTTCCCAGCTGCAGCTCACTTCCATCCTTTCACAGGCTGTTTTCCAAGTCTCTTGCTGCCCTTCTCTCCGCACACCCTGCTTTCAGTCTACACTCATAGGACCCCAGTTGGACTACAATTCCCAGAAGACCCGTGTTTAAAAGGGCAGAACTTGAAGCAAACATACGCTGATTTAAGCCGTCTCTTAGAAAGAGACGGCACACACTGTGAGAGAGAGCAGAGCCAAAGCTAGGCATAAGCAGTCCACGCAATTGCTTAGGGGGCTCCCTTGAGCTGTGTGAGCCTTTATTTGCTTTTTTAGCATGTTTTGTATATAGAAACCCCCCAAATATTCTTGCTTAGGGCCCTGAATGGGCTAGTACCCACCTCTGTTAGGGAGGGTCGGGTATAACCCCAAAGCAAAGGGAGCAATCACAAGAACATTCAGAGAAGTATGGGGAATAGGAAGGTTAATAGGAAGACTCGTGTAAAACTAGGTGGGTGAGGATGGGAGACTAAGGTCAGAGAATGGAATTTGAGGTAAAGAGGCTTTATGCTTTCCCATGAGACATACAGCAGAACTAATTGGGCCTTTGAGGAATTCCCAAAGAATAGATTCTAATGCTGGCACTCTGCACAACCCACTTGTGAGACTGAGGTACCACATTTTGTCTAATTTAGGCTACTGAGAGTTTTACAACTGACTTTAATTGAATCAATACTGAGCTAGTTATTGCCTTGGCCCAGAGTGGTCTCAGTGGGAAGAAGAAATTTGGGAAGAAGGGTGCTTTCAAAAATTGGGTTTTCCTAATCATCTGCATGATTAGTTTGCAATTCGAAAGCAGCATTTTCAACGCTCCGAGTGGCTGCTGTTATTCATATGAGACACTGAACAGTCATACCAGTGCCTCATTAGTATTTTCAACCTGCTTCATTTACATGACCTGTCTGAAAGGGAGGCGTGTATGTAGACGTAGCCGATGAGATTTACCAATTTTGAAATAAGGCATCCATTATTTCAAAATTAGTTTGAAATTATGGTTGCATTGTGTAGACATACCCTATGTTAGCGTAACAGGACAAGTGCCCCACCCTGCAAGAAAGGGGTTAATGCAGGCTGACGGGAGCCCGCACAGCAGCCCAGCCAATTAGAAAAGGGCTTGGAAGTAGCCACAGCACAGCTTGCTGGAGCAACCCTAAATAGCTGCTCTGCAGAGTGATGTCTTTTATAACCTGACTGAGAAGGGTGCAGGACTGGCTCCCAGCAAGGGAGCAGTGCCTTACACAAAGCAGTGCTGGCCTGGCTGAGTTGAACTAGGTCACGGGTCTGCAACCAAGTATCGAGAAGAGCCAGTTTTTCCAAATTCAGTTACAAAATCAGTACTTCAGGAGGCCCAATGCAGGTGAATACGAGATGGTCCTTAATAAATAACTTCAAACTGTACTTTTTGTAACCGCTATTTTAAGACCAGCACACACACAATGATTTGTACCAGTTAGAAAATTTAAGTTACTTACACCCCTGGATTGGAGAGCAAATGAGGACAAGGAAAACACTACGCCTGGGGACAGGCTGTTAAGCAGGAAGGAGAAATGTCCGCATCAACCCTCCGCACTTCCCCTCATTCCCAGCCTCTACCTCCCTTAGCCCCCAAGCCCTCCTCCCATCTCCAGGCTTTACCTGGCTCAGCCCCCAAATCCAGCCCCACATCCCCAAGCTCTATCGCCCCTACATCCTGCAAACCCACTGCCCCATGCCAGGCTTAACCCTTATCATTCCCAAACCACCACCACCACCCCTCCCCAGGATTAACCCACCTCAGCCCCAAATTGGCCCCTGGGTCTATCCCATCCATAGCACTGGCTAGGGAGCCTACACTGGGCAGCCATATGCACCCAGCAGAAGGAAGGCTGGTGAAGAGGTGTTCTGCTGGTGCGGGTGAGCTGAGCCACACCCATTGGAGTAGTGTTGCTGCTCAGGTAACAGGATGCATGAGGGGCTCTCTGCCACTCCCTGCACTGCCGCCGCTGAAATAACAAAACTAAATTCAGTTGCTTTAATGGCCAGATCCCTCCCATCACCCTGCTGGCCATTAAACCAGTTAAATTTAGTTCTACTGTTTCAGCGGCAGCAGGGCAGGGAGCTGCAGAGGATTCAATGGCGGCAGCTTCCAGAGCCACAAATGACTCCTTAAAGAGCCAGAGACTGCTGATCACTGAGCTAAGGAAAAGCTTCAGCCTGACACATGCCAGACTGCTGTCCCCGATATAGAAGCCTGAAAGGTGCAAGGGGTCACAGGGCAAGTGGCCTGGAAGTGAGAGAAAGTTGATTCTATTACAGTGGAATCAGAAGAAGGCTGCTGCCTGAGGGTCCCTGGGCTGGGACCTAGAGAAGTGGACAGGCCTGAGTCACCTTCCCTTCCCCCCCGTACTGCACCTAGCCACGCTGAGGCTTACATGAACTATGGCTTGCCCCTGTGATGAAAGGCCAGAAGCTGGCCACAGTGGTGCGTGCACAGAGACAGGACTGCTGAGACCCCAGTAGTGGGCAAGACGCTAGGGCAGGCATTCCCAGAGGGCAGCATCTTGAAGGGCATGCTGCGATCTGGGGAGCGATATGGTGAATTATCTTCCCCAAGACAAGATAGGGTCAGAAGAGTCCTTACCTCTGCTGATTCCTCATGCTGTGCCCCATGCGTTTGCCAATTCTGAATCTGAGAATATCTGAATTGTGTCGTATATAAAATGCTTTAACAAACTGAATATGTATGTCTGTAAGGGCTTGTGGGTTTGCAGACTGGCAACCAGTTTGTGTTCAATTTGATGCAGGCTACTGCAGTTGCACAACTTGTGTGTGTGGTCCTGTGCTGACTTTACTTTTACATCTTTCAATCTAAAAGAAAAACAATTCAAAGAGTCTGTTTACTCTTTGAGTCTGAGCGTACCGTAAACAACAAATTAATTATTCATTGCATTAGCTTAGTGAACATGTGTTCTGGGTTACTGGGGTAGGATTTTAATAGATAATTGACTAGTTGCCTGAAACAAAATTATTTGTTTGCAGAAGTCATGATTAATTCAACTTCACGTGGAAACGGTTGATGACTGTCAATGGTAACCATAAGATGAAGTGAAAATGTTTGCTTGTTTATGAATAAAGGAAGACAGATATACTATTAGGTGATCATAATTGCAATGAAATGTTTAATGAAAACAAATTGAGTCTGATGTGATTTCTGGCCACGGTTAAGTCAACATAACACAAAAATGTAAAAATTCAAGTGTAGCTCAAGCAGAATTTGAATGCTAATCTAATAACATGTAGTTTACTGTGTGACAGCTTTAGAGTCAGCTCTTTCAGGTATATTTAACTGGGGAGAAAGGCACCTTACTGATTTGCAAAAAACCATGAAGGAGATGGTAAGGTCCACTTTGTGATAAATTTAACCTATGCTGCAGAAATTGTACAATATCAGCACTTTGAAATTACAAAACATGTGCTGCACCTGGACCCGGAGCAAACAAAGCACAACATGAGAATCTCCCTTGATAACTTATTTTGATGAAATCATTGAGCCAATTCAGAAAGCTGGGATTACAGAAGCACTAGCCTGAAAAGGTCCATTTACCTTGGCAACAATTACTTTCTCATTGAAAGCTGCCTATTTCATCAATAGCTCTGTGAACAGTTGAAACCCTCTAAGTCTCGGGTTGTTGAATTTAAACAAGCCACCTGCATTTGAAGAGCAAAGCAAGATTTATTCAGGTGGAGATGAGGTTCTGGTTGTAAATAGACTGTGCTTCACATTCCTTAACCTACTATTTGGGAAACTGTAGAAAATGCTCAAAGTGAAGACCAGAACAAGAGATGCCAATAGACTTCAATAGTATTAAAATAGTATTGAAACCTAGCTCTTATGTATTTCATCAATAGGTCTCAGGCTGTTTCATAATCTTCACAACACCATTATAAGGTAAGCAGATATTATGATCTCTTTTTTAGAGATGGCAACTGTTGCTGAGTGATTTGCTGAAGGTCACACAGGAAGTCTGTGATACTGCAGGGAATTTAATCCAGGTTTTCCAAGGCCTGGGCTAGTGCCCTAACCACTGAACCTTCCTCTTGGAGCATAAATGGATCTACTTTATATGTATTAAAATATTACAGGCATTGGTTGAATGCCCTTATAGTTTTTAAACACATTCATATACACCAGCTAGGAAAGTAGCCTGGTAGAAATGGGTATATGCAAAGGACTAGCTGAGGGCAAGCCTCTTTTGCAAGAGCTCAGAGAGGTTGAATTACACACAGGGAGCAATGTAGTCAAGGTGCGTATATGAGAGATGGAAAAAATGGGTAGTTGAGGATATGAATGTAAGTGGAGTTGTCCCCTTCACCCACGGCAAGGAAAATGGCAACAAAAACATTTATATGAAGCCTATAGAATCTTAAAGAAAAAGTCGTTGACGAAACAGAGAAAATTAATATTGGCACTAGAGACTTCTGTACGATGTTGGCAGACGCAGGTAAATTAAACTTAAGATCTATTGGATAAGTAATGAAAAAATATAACCCTGGTATTTTTCAGGTTAAATAGTAATAATGAAGAGATAGGCCAATACCAACCAAGACTGTGCCCCAGCTCTCGGTGGGCACACAGCTGAGAGTGTTTTGCATTTAGCTGCCCTCTAGAGGATCTGTGGGAGGACTGCATCACTACAGCAATAGGCCCAGAGACAGAGCCTCTTCCCTGGCTCTATCATTCATGGCAACATGGGAAAGGGTCTATGGATACCAGGGGCTTTCTTCAAGGGCTGTGCTTCACAGTCAGAGTCTGGACAGGGCACTGTTGTCATGCAAAGTCTTTTGGAGTCAAGAACACAATAAAACAAAGCTCTTGCAAGCACTGAGTGACCACCGATATCACAGGGTGCTGAGAATAAAAGGGAAAACCAAGACTTTAATTTGAGTGGAAGAACGGAATAGCTAAGAGCCATACTGGAGCCGAAAGCAAGGAAATGAGGAAAGCTGGAGAAGGTTTAATCAGCTCTTGAGTCTGCATTTCACTGGGTGCCTATAAAGAGAAAGATGGTCAGAAATAAGGCTACTTTTGGCAATAGCTGGCTCTGAGGCCTTACTATTTTCCCGTTAATTCAGAATGGGGAAACTAATTATGAAGCTAGCATAGAAATTTGAGTATTTTACTCCAGGTACAAGTTAGAGGGGTGTTTTTAAACAGAGTACCAAAAGGAGATGAAACCACAAATGTGGGGACGGGGGGAAGAGGAAAGAGAGAGAGAGAGAGACTCTCTCTTTTTCTTTCTTTATCCCCTGCAGGCTCAGAATTAATCCCAGACAAGCCTTCTAAAAGTTGCCAAACAAAAGTAGATACCCAGTCCAGAATACATCTTACAGAGAGGTGGACAATTCTCTGACACTGTAGACGTGATTGAGAATTCACAATATTATGGCTACATCTCCACAAGAAGCAGCTGTCGACAGTGCATCTACACACAAAAGCAGATCAGCAGAGCAAGCTGCTCTGTCAGCAGAGAGCAGCCAGACTGCCCTGCCCTCTGTCAACAGAATGGCTGACTGGAAGCTCTACAAACAGGGCTGCCCAGTGAACCAGGAGCCCTTTCTGACGACAGAAGTGTCTACGTTGCACAGGAACTATGGCAATCAATACAAGACAGACAATCCCCAGCATATGGGAAACAATGCAAGATATGCAGTGGGTTGTATCACTATGCAAGAGTTTGCAAGCACTGGCAGAGCATGTGTAGCTTATACAAAGAGCATGATGGCAGCACCATTAGCTCTGATGACTTCTTCATGGCAGCAACTCATGATAATGTTGCAACAGAAAACCATTGGAGACTGATTACAAACCAAAGTGGTGTCACACAAGGAGCCGCTCTGCACTCATGTGAGGTGGTCACCACAGATGGACACTTACTCCTGACAGGAATGGTGTTGGTGTTCCAGAGAAGCCACACAGCTCAGACCACCTCAGAGACTCATTGAACATTGGTAGAAAGTTTACTTCTTAGGTTGGTTGTAAATGTGTCATACTGGAAGGGAAAACATGGTCTTAGGGACGGCACCGTTAACGGCTGATCTTCCCAGATGGCGTCTGGGCAGGGAATTGTGTGGAATTCTTGCTGGGATGCTGCCCTGTTTGGAACCAGACAGTGACTAAAGTAGAGCTCTTCCCCACACAAGTTCAGGGAAGGTATGGCTTCCCAAAGTGCCTCACCGAGGGTCAGCACACCTTAGTTAAGTGATCCCAAATGCTGAATACCTCTCCCAGTCAGCAAATCTGGTAGAAGGCTGGGAACCTTGGCCCAACAGAGTAGAAAGAGAGGTCTCTTCTGGGACCCAGGGTGGAGCAGGGCAACAGAGTTCCTCCCAGGTGTTTTTCATTTGGGGGATAATACCGAGATACTCCATCTTCTCCCTCACAAACATTTAGGCTCCTCCGGAAGTCACTGCAACTCCATGATCTCTACACAAGGCTGGGGTCTGATGTGCATGAGCAACTCTAGCAACTTCATCAATTCTCTGGGTTATAGATAATGGGAGCTATGAGGAGCCACTTCTCCCTACATCTTTCTCATCCATTTGTTGGCACATTCTGCAAGCCCTCAGAAGTGGGCAGACTGGAGCAGAGCTTTCCAGCACCTACAACAGCTTCAGAATTCGGTGCATTCATCTTAAACTAAAGTTATTTGCAGTTCTGCAAATGTTCTGCTGCTACTTTATCAGTGTAATCCTTTCTGACTTGGGTGAGGAGTAGTTTTGTGCAACTTTATTCAGAACCACTTACAACTGTCTTAAACCTGTTCTTATAGATGGCAAGGGGAGCACAGGTTCAGGCTCAATATTTAAAAATTGCTGTGTTTTAGTAAGTCAGTCTACATATGGTACAAGGGAAAATAAAACTGTATTGATAATTTTTGCAATAAAAATAAATTGGTTTCCATTTGTTAGAGGTTTTCCCTAAAGTTTTCTAAGACATGGACTTCAAAAACATGCTTTCTCAACCATAACTTCTATATAGCTCCCTCTCTACCAGTTGCTTCCTCACATTTCCATAAAATATATTGCAACATTTCACTGAGGGTACATAAAAAAATCATACCATCAGATGTGGTATTACATACTGTAAGTATGGCCAAATCATGCCCAATAATAAAAATACCTGAACAGTTAAAGGGAAAAACAGCCCACCACAAACACCAAAATGAAAAGCATTACGAACTCAAAAAGCACATACACAGATATCCCACCATCACATGCACATTTGTGCACATGGTTTAAAATTGATATTTTTGACATTTCCACCATCCTACATATTTTGGGCTGTGTTCAAAATACATAGAGCCAGCTGCACATTCATAGAGACAGCCAGGTTTACATGAAATCAGGGCACAGTATATTGGAAATTGAATGTTAGGAGAGAAAACAATTTCAGATTAGCAGCTTTCAGTAAGGTGGTGAAACTGCACAGAACACACTTTTTTTAAAGAAAAAAAAAGAGTGAAGGTACATTGGAACAATTTATTCTTTTCTCCCATCTCAGGCTGGGTGGAATGGAGTGAGCAGTAGATGTTGGAGAGCAGTATTTTATTTGGAAGGAAAGTGAGAGTACAGATGTCCTTTTAAGTTGGAACTAACAAAAACAGGTTCAAAAATCTTACCAGCACAGCTTCTTAGAATGGAGAAAAGCAAGCTACAAAGCTGCATGTGAAGGGTTTTCCCCACATAGGGCAGACGCACAGCATAAAATGAGGCCAGGGAATGCTTTCCCCAAGATCACTCTGCCCATTTGTCAAACTGAGGCTTTAAAGCTGCCATTTAAAAAGAGGGCTGAATCCACTAGGTCTATACCACAAAGAGAGTCTGAGACCTATCACAAAGTCCATTTGGTTGTGACTGATACTTGGACTTCTAATCAGTGCTTTTTCTGTAAAAACAAAAAAGAGGACCCAGCACTCAGCTGGTTTCCCCCTGCCAATCCCACAGCTGCGGCTGCCAGTACTCAGTACCGCCACAAAAAAAAAGAGCACTGCTTCTAATAATCAGAAATGAATGAGTGATTATTGCCACAAATCTGCCTTCTACTATGTTTTATACAACTCTTATTTAAATTATATCCACATTTTAACTGAAAAAAAACCGGAAAAATAATGCAGGACTTTGTGTGGCTTTTTTGCATACAGTAGGGTCTCAACATTTGCGAGGGTTCCGTGTTGAGAACCCTTGCGAATGTTGAATTTCGTGAATATGGCACCTGCTCCCCACCTGTTGTCTAGCTGCTGGTGCTCCCTGCCTGCAGCCCCCGGGGAAGCAGTGATTGTCAGCGCTCCATGCCCCAAAGCCCTGGGTAAGTGTCCATTCGCGAATAATGGAATTTGTAAACCATAAGTTCATGCATGTTGAGACCCTACTGTATATGTTACAAAACAAATTAGGTCAGCCCAAAGCTGGAAATTCTCAGAGCTGCACAAGCATTGCATGCTTATCCCATAGTTATCTTGATGGATCTAGAAGCTTTTTCCACGTGGTTTTCTTCAAAGTGGGATACATTCAGTAGGTTTTTTTCCCCTCACTAAATTTGAAATAAATAGGGAACAAAAAAGGAAAACTATATTGCATGTGCCAAGACCTAGAAGCCTCATTCCTTTCATTTATTTGGAGGGTTGTCTTTTTAAGGAGATGCAGTTGGACTCCACTTCTCCCATGCAGAGGAAGCTGGTGGCAGTCCAAAGATTTCTAAACCAAAAGGAAACGATTAAGTTTGAGGAGTATCAGAGGAGTAACCATGTTAGTCTGTATCTGCAAAAACAATGAGAAGTCCTGTGGTACCTTTTAGGCTAACAAATTATTTAGAGCATAAGATGTCTTCTGTTCTCCTTCTCTGGGGCACCTGGCATTGGCCGCCATCGGCAGATGGGATGCTGGGCTGGATGGACCTTTGGTCTGACCCAGTATGGCCATTCTTATGTTCTTAACTTGGTCTTTGCCGACGAAAGCTTATGCTCCAAATAATCCATTAGTTTATAAAGGTGCCACAGGACTTCTCATTGTTTTTAAGCTTGAGGGTGAGGAACAAGGAATCGTTTCACTGAGCCACACCAAAATCCTAATGTTAGTTTTGCATATATTGATGTGACAAAATGGACAGAAGAGGGGAAAATTGGGAATGTGTGTAAAACTTGTTAGCTATGGTTACACTGACCTGAACTGCCAGCAGCAGTAAGCAAATAAGTCACCTTGAAAATGCAAATGGCTGCTCATTTGCATATTCACTTGCCGACAGAGATTGTTGCGGGCAGAAAAAAAGCAGTCTAAACATGGTTCTGCCAGCTAACCTCCCTTTGTTGTCAGCCTTTTATGCCGGATTTTTCTGGGCATAAGAGGCTGCTGACAAAGTGGGGAGCGGGGGCAGTTTGCCAGCAGAATCACATTTACACTGCTTTTCTTCTGCCGGCAGCAGTAAATATGCAAATGAGCATCCATTTGCATTTGCAAGACCGCCCATTTACATACTGCTGCTGGCACTTCGGGTCAGTGTAACCATAGCTGTTTTGAATGCCAACCCTAAACAGCTTAAAACATTAGGAAGAGAGTTGCTCTTCCTTAGGCTGTGTCCATGTGGGCAGTGAACTCAGACCACACAAACCTTCGGCAGCCTAATTGCAGCTGAAGCTCACATTCACGGAAGGGTAAAGCAGCCACAGGGCATGAAGCTGGTTCAACTTCAGAACTTGCCTGTTCTGAGAAAGTCCAGATTACAAATCTTCTAGGCGACCTGGAGGTTACCTGCAGATGGACCCCAGTGGAAAGGAAACACCAAATTTGATATGCTTCTATGCATGAGCCTGTCAAAATGCTATAAGAGAATGCAGAGGACAGAGAACTAACTAAAATGAGATCAGAGATTCTTCTCTGACTTGAAGAATGTTGAAGACAGCAGACATTTTTTCCAGAAAATGTGTTTGCCCTTCATGTACTCATAGAAAACTGCTTTTTAGTTTATCACACCAAAAGGAGGTACAAGCAGTGCTGAAGGGCCAGATGGCCTGGGTTCTTTGTTGGCTTATGCAGTTGGATGGATCTCATCTGCACATAATAAGGTGCTGTTTCACACCAACTTACTATTAACAGATAATTCTTCAGTGAGTAGAGATGGTACAATTACTGTATGCGCCATGGGTTACTTTATGTCATCGGTTTTAACCACAGAACTAAGTCCTAATAAAGTAAAGTTGAACCAAATCATTTGTCTGACCTACGGAACTTGAGTTTAGAAGGAACAGAGATGGTCCAGTGATTTTCATTGGTTTCTGAAAGGACTGTATACCCCAGCTGCATACTGATCTACAGATTATGTATTAATTACATTGATTACTTAAAAATTCTCAGTTATTTCTGAGGATTGACAGATTCTTGTCCCAAAATCAAGCCCAGTATTATTAAAATTATTATATTAGTTTACAGTTACAAACACCTCACACCATAGGAACTCTTCTATAGTTACAAATAGCTCAGTAAGCCATTTAGCAATAACTCAAAAAGGGTGAGAGTGAGACACGACAAAATGTACATTTAAATATCTTTTTATTCACATCATCCCTTGCAGGACAACCTGAAATGATGGCCATCATCTTCCTCATCACCATCACCTTCCTCATCTTCACCAATGGCACCTCTCAAGGCCTACATCTCTCTTGCCCACAGTAGGACTGTGTCTGCACTTGCATTCCTCTCTCAAAAGAGACATGCAAATGAGGGGAACTGAAAATGCAATACAAATAAAAAAATAGGAAGAAGGACTCTTTCAAAGATGGGGTTTACTTTCAAAAGCACCACATCTACGCTGCTTTCTCTTCTTTCAAAAGTAGCTCTTTCAAAAGAAGAATATGCAAATGAGGCACTGGATATGTAAATCTGCACCTCTTTTGCATTTTCAATTTCCCTTATTTGCATGCCTCTTTTGAAAAAGGAATGTAAGTGTAGACACAACCTAAGGGTGCCACTTTCATATGTCACTGAGTATCATCTAATACCTATTAAATATGGTTCCTGTTCCTCAGTTGCATTGCTTCACCATTCTAATGTTTAGGAGTCCTCTAAATTAATGGTCTTAACTTCTTATCATGTACATCAGTTAACTGCCGTGGAACTCTTGAGGTTGGAGGTTCTTTCCAAGACATCACAAAAGCTGGTGTCAACTCATGCTCCTATGGTTGGCTGATGTCATAATAGACAAAAAACAAAACAAAACAAAAAAACCCAAAATTTTGCACTCTACTTTCAGTTCCCCAGAAGTTGGGAGTTAGGTGCCAAAGTTCATAGGCCTATAACTAGCTGCTCGTGCTAATGTCTTACAGGAGACAGGTTTGTAGTTCTTTGTATTATGGTTGTATCAATTTTATCAAATTATTATATTCTAAGGCAAGTTAGCCCCAAATGCTACAAGAGGCAGATGTTCTTGTCCATAATTGCTTGCATAAGTTGCACTGTAGGAGGAGGAAAGATCTGTTCTTGCTATTTGATATGCCTACTTCAGGCTAGAATATCTCAAAGGGGTTTTATGAAAGATAGGACGGGGAGAAGTACACAGAGAATTTCAAAACTGATCATGGGCCAGAAACTAAAGTGAAAGTTGAGAATGGCTATGCTTGCTAAAAAGTCTGATCAGCAAGGAAAGTTTAATATTTAGACAGACTTTCTGACTGCAGGTATTTTCTTGCTTTGTCTCTCTTCAGTTTAGAAAGTCTGTTATGATTTTGGTTGTTAGGGTATGATGGGAATAGCATAAGATTGAGACTACTTGGCTGTGTCTACACTAGCCCCAAACTTCGAAATTGCCACGCAAATGGCCATTTTGAAGTTTATTAATGAAGCGCTGAAATACATATTCAGTGCTTCATTAGCATGCCGGCGGCTGCGGCACTTTGAAATTGATGCGCCTCGCCGCCGCATGGCTCATCCCGATGGGGCTCCTTTTCGAAAGGACCCCAGCTACTTCCAAGTCCCCTTATTCCCATCTGGTCAAAAGAGGCATGCAAATGTGTATTTCAGCGCTTCATTAGTAAACTTCGAAATGGCCATTTGCATGGCCATTTCAAAGTTTGGGGCTAGTGTAGACACGTCCCTTGTGTGTGAGGGCATGAAATATTACTCATCTGTAGCTAACTTTTACTCTTATACTCTTAATTTAAATATTGTGACTTGACAACAAGGAAGAACAAGCCCTGACTTCCATTCAACACTAAGGCTCAGAGTCTGGTGTAGTGCCCACTGAAAGCAAACTGATGGGATTTCACTAACTCCAGTGGACATTGGATCAGTGAGATTTTGGCCACTGACAACTCAGTGGGCCCACCCCATTATCTACTTACTCTGTCATTCTTCTCTTGCCCTCGTATTAGACACCTGTTGTCACTCTCACAGAATTTGATACCAGCACTGACAACTTCTGGACAAAATGCCTCCTGCTAGTTCATAAGGATAGTAATAACGTTACTCAGTTGCACTGGAACATGTGTTGTCAAACATATTGTAACAAGGACACTGTGGTACATTAAGGCAGGCCATAATTCCCATTTCTAAAGCTAGCACACAAAAGAGATCTTTTCTCCCTGAGGGCAATATATCATCATTTTTGAAGATTTAAACCATAAAGAAACCACCTGGTTAAGCCTAGACACCTTTTTGGTTTGATTTTAACAACAGCAATTTTACTCTTATACAAGTCAGCGTGCAGGGGAGGAAGGGTGAAGGAAGTCATGGAAGCACCACACCAGTTCAGACTGGTGGGACTGGCTGGTCATGGAGTGGTGGGACAACCAGCTGTGAGCTCCAAAATTTTGGCATGTAGAAGGCCACCTTCTTGGAGCCCTGTGCCTGGTTCGCTCCTGCCCTCTGGAGATGTAACATCCAGCTGTAGCTTGCCATCCTCATGGAGAAGTGGGCTGCAATTGCCCTCTGGAAGCTTGCCACCCGACAGCTACTGGCTAGTGGGCAGCCAGTTTGGCATGAGGAAGTCCATTATTGGGCCATTCTCATGGAGGTCATGCACTCTCAGGTTGCAGCCCCCACACAAGTGTGGGGAGGCATCCCACTAAAGAAGGGCCATCGGGAAGCAGGGTTGGGGGAGCATGAGTGGTGGAGTGGAGATAGAGAGATGCCCCGTCTCCAGGGGATCATGCTATCCCACCCTCACACAGCCCTGCTGCTGTGAGAGCAGTCTCACAGGGAGGGCTCCTGGATAGTTAGGGGGAAGGGGCTGGGCACTTCCCAAGGGCCCAGGTACTCCCCTCTCAGTCCCTATCATGACCCTATGTTTGGTCATCTCACTCTGCAGGTCATGAGGGCTATCAAACACAACCCTGCTGTGGAGGGTGATCCGTCTGGGAGACTTTGACCAGGTCATGGCTAGATTCGCTAACCTGGAGTTCCCGAACTGTGCCAGAGCCATCGATGGAACCCACATCCCTGTCTTCACTTTGGAGAATCATTCAGCCAATTTCATCAACAGGAAGGGATAATTCTTTATGGTGTTGTGGGTCCTGGTCAACCACCATGGAAAGTTCATGGACATCTACATCAGGTTGTCGGTCAGGGCACATGAGACCCACATGTTCCGCAGTTCCAACCTGTGCCAGAAGCTGGAGATGGGCACACTCATTCTCTGCTGTGAGATGGCAGCTGGGGGCGTGCAGATGCCAGCCTGTATTGGTGGGGACATGATCTACCTCCTCAGGCTGTGGCTGATGAAGCTGAATACCAGACAGCTAGAGACCAGCAGGGAACAATTCAATGAGTGTCTGAACCACACCAGGATGTAGGCCAAGTGTGCCTTTGGCTGCCTTAAGCACAGTTGAGGTGCCTGCTCACCCGCCTTGACGTTGGGAAGTGCAACATCCCTGAGGTTGGGTCAGCTTGTTGTATCCTGCATAACATTGTGGAGGTGGAGAGGGAGACCTTCATCCTGGGGTGGGGGGACAGCCACTGGCACAGCTGCCATCTGCCAGGCCCATCAGGAAGGGGTGTGAATATAGGAGGTCCTGAGGGAGAGCTTCTTCGAAGGACCCCAGTAACCCTCCCAGGGCCCTGCAGTGGGGGCCCCAGGCCCACAGTCCTAGCCTTTGCCCATTACAACCCTTTCTTCACCCCTTCAAACCCCAAAATAATAAACCCACTCATTTGTGTGGTGAACGATAAACTGGTGTACTTTAACTAGATCTCTGTCTCAGACCACAAAGGGGAACATCTCTTAGAGCCCCAGGGAGGGTCCTAGGACTGCTGAGCTGCTCCTTTGAGGGACCAGAGTGTCCTTGGGGGGTGGGGCTGTGACTCTGCCATATTTGGTCTAATTGTGGCTCTGAGCACGTTGGACACAGCCACATGGCATGCAGCTGCTCCCATGCTCAGCTTCCTGCCATGAGGTTCCCTGGTCTTCTTGTGGCTTTAAGAGGGCCTGGAGGCAGGAACTATAGAGTGCCGATTGCTGTGGATGGGGCGTCCATTGAGACACCTGCGTGGCACCCTGGAGGCCTCCTCTGTCCACAGCAGGCCCCCCGTTATGTCCACACCTGCATTTTGTTGGCAGAGCTCTCTTGACAGAGGCATTCTTCCTTGTGGTAAGTGGGGTACAGCTGTTGACAAACCATCTTAATTCTTTCAGCCAAATGTGCTTTGTAATCCAGCTGCTGCCTGGGTTTTGTAGACAAAATGACCATTTTGTTGCCAAAATCCTGCAGTCTATCCATAGCCTTTTTGTGGAAACTATTAGAGGCACTTAAGGAAACATAATGGCTTGGTGCTCAAGAGAACGATCTGTAAATGGTCTGTTTTTTCCCTTCTATGCCCAATCTATGGTTGGTCCTAGAAGGAGATGTGACCATGTCATCAAATGGTGGAATCCATCTTGAATCTGGTATTTTTCCATGGGCATGGGGAGCGAAAACAAATGGTTCCTGCCCTGGGGAAAGTCTATTTAAGCAATGGAAAGAAGTCAGGCTTTTGTCTTCCACTGGCTTTGGAAATTGTGTTCCTACTCTAAAGAGGATACACGTTGAAAAACTTGAAAACAAAAAATTCATAAGGACACAAAAAACCTGTAGACCTGGACCAAAGCTTCTGGCTCTACAGGACATGGTAGTGGGCAGCCCCAGCGGGAAAATAGGTGGGCTCAGTAGCATGAACAGCACACCAAGTGACAGTCCCAAGGAGACCCTCTTGATTTAACCCATTACAGCCCTGATTTGACAACATGTGGGGTGTGAGCAGATTGTTATGCCCATGTGATAAACGTTGCAGGATCAGGGCCCAAGAGACATCTTTTATATATATATTTAGCATCGTTAAATATAAGTTTGAAAAAATATGTATTTCCCCCTTTGGATCTCTTGGTGAGCCTTCTTTGATTTTGCTCTCATTAAGATTAAAACAGGAGGGTTTAAGGAAACCAGAATTCTAAGTTAAACAAGCCATAAATAGGCAGACCTCACAGTATAGATCTGGAGTTTGCCACCTTGAAGAAGATTTAATAATTCATTCAACAAATATGAACTAGGATGGGCTTCAATAGTTGTTAACAGATATTTGAAAGAAGGCGAATGTTTTCCAGTTAAGGAGTATAAGTAGTTACGAAGTTCTGAAGGGGTATATTTTTGAAATAAGATGAAATTACACAAAGGAATAGTTGACAATAAGTATTAGAAAGAAATTCCAAGTTTTAACATCTGTTAGACTGTCTACCAAGGGAAGCAATGGAAAGACCATCTCAGTAACCTCTTGGATGGTAGCATGCACGTCCTTAGTCAACAGCTCTGCCTCCTACCTTCCTTTCATGAAGCTACAGAAATTTGATACACCTAGGCTTTTTTTTTAAAAAAAAAAATACAGGGTAGACTCTTTGTACCTTCCCTGCTCCTGAGAATCCACGCTAGGTCCAAGGGAAATCAGGTCTGATGGTTTTGGACGTATGGCCTCTTTGACTAGACTCTATACACACTAAATGAAGGTTTGTCTTTTTGGAAAAGCCTGGCTTGATAAATCCACTGATAGACAAGTGAAAATGCAAAAGGGAAACTCAAACTCTGAAAAAGTGAGAGCAAACACTACAGCTTGGATGCTTTCCACACTGGCTATTTTGCTCACTTCCTTAATGCTACAGGCATAGACGCTCTAGAATGTATAAATAATTTCTCTCATAAATTACAAAAACACAGAGATGTCTTATCCCCCTGAGTTGTCTACTGTCAGAAACAAGCCATTGACCTACATAGCACAATGATAAAGGCACTTCTGTGGTGAGCTACTGTCCCAGTGCTTTCGCCATGCCCAAGTAGCGGTATGAAATTTACTTCTAAATGCAGCCATTGTTTTTCCCTAGAAACATAAATGCAAACTACAAAGTCATCAGAGCACACTGGCTGAATGTTTTTTTTTACTATTAATTGTGGAGAAAGGATAGGAGTTTCTCTGAAACTTTACATTTTACTGCACCCCAGCTCATGTCAGTCATACACTCATAAACAGACTAAGTAGGAGCGATGGGGCATTTTGCCAGCCAAAGTGTACAAGGCTATGCTTAGCTTCATTTCATGAAGCTAACAATAATGAGATAGAGAGGGTATATTTATTAAATATTAATGACATTTGCTTAGCTCTAATTTCCTCCTACATGCCTAAAAGCTCAGGGAGCCTTCCCACCTTCTTCCTCACCCATTTTTCTTACATGTTACAGCACTACTAATCTAGATGGCATTTAGAGAGCCTGCTTCCTTCCAGGGAAATAGGGTACTTTAGTTACTAATGTCTGCCTATGTGAGTGTAGAGGACATTGGTTTCAGCCATTCAAATGTGTACCTTGGGGCTGTATGACAGGCTGCCTTCTCTGCTCCTTGCATCACGAAAGAGAGGCTGAATGCTTTCAAGGAGAAAACCACAAGTGTGTGTTTTTATGGGATCCCCTCCATCAGTAAAGCACCATAGAATTAGAAATAAACTTCCTTCTTACCTACTCTGGAGAAAGCTTTATCATGAGAAGTTGTCTCCCCTAGCTGCTAAAGCCTTCTTCCTTGTACAGCCTTCCTGTTTTTTAAGTGTTCCCAGCTGATGAGCTGATTGCTTTCTGTAACTCAGTCACCTTCTGCCTAATAACCATTAAGCACCCATCTCCCAACTAAGGCCACACAAGGAAGAAATAGATGGTACCTTAGGCTATGACTACATTATTGTTGCTATTTTGGCATACAAATGTATACCAAAATAGCAAATCCAGGGCTACATGCTCTGCTCAAAGTAGCAGCACTATTTCAAAGGTGGTATTCCGTTTCTGCTACCCCTCATTGCGAGAAGGCTACTGGAAACCTTGAAATAGCCCCTTATTTTGAACTTTGGTGTCATTTGGACATCACTGAGCTCAAAATAAGAGAACTCAAAATAACTTACACAATTTGTGTTGCATGAATTGTGTCAGTTATTTCAAGTTACAGCTACAGTGTAGCTTAGCCTTAGTGACTAGACTGTAGGGCCAGCTGGTAGGCTCCTAGCCTACTGTAAGGCTGAAAAACTAGACAAAAAAATTCCAGATGATTAAGTGCTTCTTGAAAATATGGCTATTCCTTGTTCTCAGTAGGGATGAAAACTATTATAGGAAAAATCAGAATGGTTTTACAAGACTTTTTCCATCTGGGGTAGTTTGGGTTCAACACCCATTTATCTGAACCAGCTTCTGAGTAAGGATGGAAAAAGGTTTCTGGGTTTGGTCTACCTCCTATTGCCAGAGTGACTATCAAGCTCCAATATTACATCTGCCAACATCCTGGAGGCTTTTTAAACTGGCTTTAGACAGGATGCAACATGTAGAAAGTAACACACACAATAAAGGGTTGTATTTTTATTGCAATGGACAGCTGCAGCTTCTCAGTGCTCATGTTAATCAACCTCTCCACAGTTTTCAACTGTCAACTCTTGGGGTAACTAATTCAGTTAACATGTCAAGACGACTGAGCAGTACTACAATGGCTGTAGTCTTTACCTTCAAGGACCCAAATAGTGGGGAGGATCAGCTGCTCCCAATCAAAGGAACCTACAGAATCTTAAATTAGAGTCTGCTCTAGGTTTTGATGTGTTCTTTAAGACTGTGAAGAATCATGTTCTGGTTTGCTGTTGACCACAACTGGAAATGAATGTAGTGGTCACAGGTAGCTATAAATCCCAGTTGACATGATCTACATCAGTACTATCATATAATTTCCAGCTTAGCAAATAGCTTAGCAAATAGAATTGCAGAACTGGGGGATGGAGAGGCCCACATTTATGAATTGTTGAGTACCTTCAACAATTATTAGCTTTAGTTAAAACCTACTTTTACTACTTCAAGTTAATTGATTGTGGATAGGGTTGACGATAAATTAAGAATTCTATTTAATGATTTTTTCCACAATAAAAGTGCTTGTAAAACAAAAAAGCAGTCCAATAGCACTTTAAAGACTAACAAAATAATTTATTAGGTGATGAGCTTTCGTGGGACAGGTCCAGTTCTTCAGACCATAGCCATACCAGAACAGACTCAATATTTAAGGCACAGAGAACCAAAAATAGTAATCAAGGTTGACAAATCAGAAAAATCATTATCAAGGTAAGCAAATCAGAGAGCGGGGGGGGGGGAAGTCAAGAATTAGATAAGTATTAGATAATACTTGACTTCCCCCCCACCCCTTCTGCCCCTCTGCTCTCTAATTTGCTCACCTTGATAATGATTGTCTGTCTGTCCCCTACCCCAGACCTGAGAAAATGTAGTAAACACCAGTTTGTATCCATGAAAAGTTTGTGTCAACAATTTTCTTTGAAAAATGTCTGATCAGCTCTATTGCCAAGTAGTTTATGGTACATAACATATTTGAAAAGGTTATTTTGGATATGCCTGCAATGTTTGAATCAGGCTACAGGCATTTGTGGTTTATTTGTATCCCAAAGTAAATTTGAAAGAGTACACAGAATAACCTTTACAAACATATTTACTACTAAGAATTACTTAGCAGCCAGTTACAACAAGGTAAAAAAAAAATCTAGCTTAGACAAAAACTTAAAATGATTCTATGTTTACAGATTTTAGTCATTCAAATAAACTTAAAAAAATTGATACTTCTTGTCTAGTTCTGCAATGTGCAGAACCTTAAGCCATTATTTTCAAAACAACAACTTATGCCCAGGCTTAAATACAAAAGTTCTCTTGTAAATGAAGATGGCATTAACATCTCAGAGTTCAAAGACTTCTCTAAAATTAATTTGAAGCACGTGTACGTCATGAAACACCTATAAACGCATGCTGAATTAGGCCTTTTATTTTCCTTTACACATTAAGAATCCTTTCCATTTTTAAGTATTCTAAATAAAAAATTGGCCATTTACTCTGATTCCAGCAATGACTTAACATATGATATGATATGGCACAAAAATTTTGGCAAATCAATGGAAAAAAATAAATCAGAACGTATTTTTCCAGTGCTTGGCCATCACCGTCTGCTATACACAGAAATATATATTTTAGGTTCTTAATTATGTGGCCCATTTTTAGTAGAGCATTAGAGGTACAAGACTCCCACCATTACAAGAGACAGCAAAGATAGAGATCTTATTGCTTAGTTATTGACCAAGAGTGCAGGAAATCTGTGTTCCACCCCCAACTCCACTATAGACTACATGTGTCATTCCAGGCACGTCACTTACCCTGTGCCTCATATCCCTATCTGTGTAATAGCAATTATGATTTCTTCTCTCATCTTGTAGGCCTCAGTCCTGCAACAGTGTATGCACTTTCTTAACTTCACATAGTGATTAGTCCCATTGAAGTAAATAGGACTATTTACAGAGAATAAAACTAAGCATGAATGAGGACTGGGGTCTTAGAATGTAAATTCAGTAAACTCACAAAGTCAGTAACTCTCTTACTATATACAACATCTGGCCCAGTGGAGGACCTGATCCTGAATCCAGGTCTCTAGGCAAAGCTGTAATGCAAATAATAAATATAATTGTGGTACCACTATGATGATGATGGACCGAGATGTCAATCAACAGATTTAATCTTCTATGGTGCCATTGGTGAGCAACCAAGTCAACCCTCAAACTGGAAAATCCAATCATGGATGTTACATAAAAATCCACCAGCTGTGAGTGTTGTATACTCTTTTTGGACCCTACATGTTTCTTGCAATATCTGGATACGGTGACTCTTGAAGCATTTGAGATCCTGTGCAATAGTTTTCACATATTTTCCATCCTCATAAAATGACCAACACTGTTCATAAGCATTGCTTCCATACTCATGGCACCAGATAGCTTAAGGATCTTCACGTTTGGAATTTTGTTCTAACAATTCACATGGGCAATCTTCCTGAGGCAGTACATATGCAAATATGGTGGTGATATTGTTGCCTCCTTCTTAAGGTGGCACAGTGGCAGTTCGTGCCCGGTGTGCAATGTTGGCCCAATAACACACCAAGAGTGGAAGAGATTAACCTAAGTACTTTATTGGGTATACCAAATAGGGTGCAGGGGGATATACTCCACAAAGCCTGCCCACCTTACAACAAGAAGTCAGCAATACTTATACCTCTCTCCTCCTTTGTTCATCCCCCTCCCAACAAACCAGGGGAGAGTTTCTCATAGTTCCCTTATCCACTCCTCCAGCTCAAACTGAATTCCTACTGCTCATATGACATTCCGCTCTGGTAATTCCCTATTGAGCAGAAGGTAAAGTACCAATAGATTATTAACAAAATGTAAGTTACAGGGTGGGAGAGTTATTCAGTCGTATAGAACATGAACAGGATTTCATTAACAAAACAATGCTGAATTTCATGAGAATATTAAGGAGGATTCACTAACAATGCTAAATACAATATTGAACCTCATGGGAACATCAGTAAGCATTCATTTACAAAACTATGTTTCTATGAGAACAGAATATAACAACGTTCCCCCTGCCAACAATATCTGTCCATCATTCCAAATCATACAGCAGGATATTCAGGACAACTGCTGGATAAAAGGCTATCATCATATGGAGTTTAATACCATGGTTATTCCATAAGAATTTACTCAGTCTTCTGAAGGCAGCCCTGGCTTTGGCTAGTAGAGCAGTTACATTGGCATCAATGTTTATACTGGCTGAAAATGCGCCTCCAAGGTAGCAAAACTTGTTAACAGCCTTAAAGATTGTATCAACAATGACCAGCGGAGTCCTCTTTCTGAACAATCTGAGGAGTAACCTCTGCCTTCTTGAGGTGCATAGTAAGTCCAAAATGATGAGAAGTGGTAGAAAAACAATAAAGAAAAGCTTTTGTGCATCTTTGATTCAATGAGCATTCATCAGAAAACAGGAAATCTTAGATATCTATAGGATCACTTCAGTGTGAGCCCAAAGTTTTCAGAGGTTGAAAATGCTGTCATCAGTTCGGAACTGAGTGGGTATGCCCAACTTGCAATCCTTGAAGGCAAGTAACAGCATCATCAAAAAGTAGATGCTGAACAAAATAAGAGAAAATGACTCATCATTGCATAGTACCATTTGATACTTCATGATACTTCTCTGTCTCTCCATTGTCAAGGATGTGATCCCGCATACCATCATGAAAGAACTGTACTGTACCAATACATTTTTCAGGACAGTGAATTTGGACACATACCTTCCAATGCCTGTTTCTGTTGACTGTATCAAATGCCTTGGTCAGGTCAATGGAAATCATGTAGACATCCTGATGCTGCTCTCTGCATTTTTCTTGGATCTGCCTGGCTCTGAATATCATGTCAGCAGTGCCTTGACTGGCATGAAATCAGCACTGATTTTCAGGAATGCCATTTTTGAACAAATGTAATGACATCCAATGGTAGAGGATGTGAACTGGGATCTTATCAGCTGTAGACAGCAGTAAGATGCCATGGTGGCCATCATAATATGTGCAGTCACCTTTTCTCTTCTATATGTGTGCAACTAAGTCATCTTTGAAGTCCTGCGGGACTTGCTCTTTCTCCCAAATGGTGAGGAATAAACAGTCAAAATGGCAGATCAGATGGCCAGCACCAGCTTTGTAAATCTCTGAGGGGAATGCATCAGTTCCAGGTGCCTTTCTAGATTTCATCTGCTGACAACTTTTTGTACCTCATCAAGAATTGGTGGCATAACTAGCTCTGACTCATTAGCCCACTGAAGACTCTTTTCAGGAATGCTGCTGTCAAAAGTTGATGCCTGGTTTAATACTTTGTGAAAGTATTCAGCCCCACAATGAAGGATTTTATTACTATCTGTAACTGGAGTGCTGCCATCAGCAGAGCACACTGATGCAGAGACAGCATTGCATGGCCCATAGACTTCTTTCAGCCCATCATAGCATGCTTAAAATTTTGTCTGTCAACTGCATCTTGAAGTCTGACTGCTTTACATTTCCATCAATCCTCTTTCATTTGTCATAATTTGACTTTGCCTCCAGGAAATCAGCATATACTCAAGCTAAGCAGAAGGCACTTCTCTATCACTGAGTTGAGCCAGGTGTGTTACATCCATCTCATCAAGAAGAACTCAGGAATCTTTGTCCTTGTCATCAAGCCAGTCCTTGTGCTTGCATGATCAGAAATCCAGTACTTTGACAGCAATTTTATATATTGTTTCCTTGATATTAATACAGTCCCCCTCAACAGTGGCTGGCTGATCTAGACCTTCATTGTCAATGACAAAGGGGGCATCAAGACTGAGTTGAAACAATGCTCATGTCTTGGGCATTTCAAATTTACCTACATCCAACTTTTTCTGCAGGGGTGACAAGGAGGGTCACATGCATCCACTCCCAGAAGCTGCTGACTTCCCCTCTAATCACTGGCAGCACAGTGGTGAGAGAAGTAAGGCAGCCCCAGCCAGTGCTGCTCTTCAGGGCTATGCCTGTACAGCAGTGTTATTCCTGCATAAGTTATTGTGGAAGAGGTTTTCCCTAATAGCTTTTTCCAAAGTAGTGCAGCCACACACAAAATGCATTTCGAAACAACACGCAGCTCCAGAGGAGGAGTGGGACTGCCCCTAGCCTGCCTCTTCTTCCTATAGTACTGTGCCACTTCCAGTGAGTTCAGGGGACATCCTAACCCTCTCCTGAAAACACTCATACATTCAAGTAACTTTACTCACACAAGTAGCCCCGTAGACATCTGTTGGAGGTCTCAGATGTGTTAGATTATTCACATGTGTGTTTGCAGATTTGGGACCTGTTTAATTGTTTCGATGGTCCTTTTCCAAAACATGGCTACAGACATAAACCCTGTTAAGCATGAAACTTGGCAAAGTTCTTTATTGTACTTCTGCCTATAATACTAGTTAGCTTTCAACATTTCAAATTTTTAAAGAAAAGTTTCTCTATCTTAAAGGAACCTGTGTTCTGCTTAGGGGTGGAACTTTCACTTACTCTATATTCAATCTAATAACTTCTTAAAGGTTTTTTTTTTCCAGACTCCCTTCATTTTCAGTACATTTCTGATTTGTTCTGCCAGTTCTCCAATCTTCTCAGATGTTTTTTTTCTTTTCTGTCCTTCCTAAGCAGAGCAAGAACCCAATGTCATTCCATTTTGATTCAAATATTCAGACGCATAATGTTCAAGTGGGTTTGAATCTGAGGATCAGGTCATGCTCCTTAACAGTAAGCTATGCCAGTATGCCTGAAAAACCCAGGCCAAAGACATGGCAGTAACACAAGATCAATAAGGCTACCCAACATCAGCCTCCGCTGAGAGTACTTTCATAGAATCATAGAAAGCAGGATCAACCCCATCTAAATCATCCCAGCCATGACTATGTCAAGCCAGGACTTACAAACCTCTAGGGATGGAGATTCCACCACCTATCTTGGTAACGCATTCCAGTCCTTCACCACCCTCTTGGTGAAATAATTTTTCCTAATATCCAGCAACAGTCCCTCTCCATCCTCTTTAGAGCCTCTTTTCAAAAAGTTTAAGACTGCTACCAAATTGACCCTCAGTCTTCTCTTCTGCAAACTAAATAAGCCCAAATCTCTCATCCTCTCCTCAAAGGTCACATGCTCCAGACCCCTAATCATTTTTGTTGGCTCCATTGAACCCTCCCCAGTGAGTCCACATACTTTCTGTATTGGGTGGCGGGGTCCAGAACTGGATGCAATACTCCTGATGAAGTCTCACCAGAGTGGAGTAGAGGGGAATAATAACCTCTCTAGATCTGCTGGAAATGTTTTTCTTAATGCACCCAAATAGGTCATTAGCTTTCTTGGCTACAAAGGCACACTGTCCAGCCTCTCATCCACTGTAATCCCCAGGTCCCTTTCTGCTGCACTGCTACTTAGCTGGTCAGTCCCCAGCCTGTAACAGAGCTTGGGATTCTTCTGTGCCAAGTGCAGGACTCTCCACTTATCCTTGTTGAAGCTCAAATTTCTTTTGGCCCAATCCTCCGACTTGTGTAAGTCACTCTGGACCCTATCCCTACCCTCCAATGTATCTACCTGATCTCCCCTTAGTGTCATCTGTAAATTTGCTGAGGGTGCAATCCATCCCCTTATCCATACGAATGGCCATTACTGGGTCAGACCAAAGGTCCATCTAGCCCAGCATCCTGTCTGCCAACAGTGGCCAGTGGCAGGTTCCCCAAAGACAATGATCAAGCCACTTGTCTCCTGCCATCCATCTTCAGCCTCTAACAAACTGAGGCCAGGGACACCATTCCTACTCCCTGCTTGATAGACTTTTATGGACCTAACCGCCATGAATTTACCTAGCGCTTCTTTAAACTCTTAGGTTGTGTCTACATGGGCACGAATCTTCGAAATAGCCATATTTTGAAGACTAGTAATGAGGCACAATTGAATATTCAGCATCTCATTAGCATTAGGATGTTTCTGGCCGTGGCGCTTCAAAAGCACCGCTACAAGGGGCTCCTTTTCAAGGGACCTGTACCTTTCGAAATCCTCTTATTCCACTCAATTCAGCACCTCATTAGTAATCTTCCCATTTCGAAGATTTGTGCCTATGTAGACACACCTTTATTGTCCTAGCCTTCACAGCCTCCTCTGGCAAGGAGTTCCACAGGTTGACTGTGTGCTGTGTGAAAAAGAACTTCATTACTTTTAAACCTGCTACCCATTAATTTCATTTGGTGTCCTCTAGTTCTTATATTATGGGAACAGGTAAATAACTTTTCTTTATTCACCCTCTCCACGCTGATCGTGATTCTATATACCTCTATCATATCTTCCCCCCGCAGTCTCCTCTTTTCTCTTCCAGCTCATTAATAAAGATGTTGAACAGTAGTGGCCCTAGAACTGATCCTCGTGGCACTCCGCTTGAAAGTGACCACCAACCAGACAGTGAACCACTGACCACTACCCATTGGGCCTGATTTTCCAGCCAGTTTTCTATCCATCTTACAGTCCATGTATCCAATCCATACTCCCTTAACTTACGGGCAAGAATATTGCTGGAGACTGTACCAAGAGCTTCGCTAAAGTCAAGGTATATCACATCTAGTGACTTCCACATGTCCACAGATCCAGTTACCTCATCATAGAAACTAGTCAGATTGGTCGGGTACCACTTGCCCTTGGTGAATCCATGTTGACTACTTTTGGTCACTTCCCTCCCTCTTTGAAGTGTTCCAAAATGGATTCCTTGAGGATTCCCTCCATGATTTTTCTGGGGACTGACGTAAGGCTGACCAGTCTATAGCTCCCTAGATTGTCCTCCTTTCCTTCTTTAGAGATGGGCACTACATTTGTCTTTTTCCAGTCATCTGGGACCTCTCCCGATCTCCATGAGTTTTCAAAGATAATAGCCAAAGGCTCTGCAATGATATCTGCCAATTCCCTCAGTACCCTTGAATGCATTAAATCCAGACCCATGATTTGTGAGAGTCTAACTTTTCTAAATGGTTCTTAACCCATTCTTTCCCCAACAAGCACTGCCCACCTCCTTCCCATACTTTATTGCCTAGTGCCATAGTCAGGGAGCTGACCTTGTCTGTTAAGACCGAGGCAAAAAAACACAAAAAACAAAACAAAAACACACTGAATACTTCAGCCTTTCCCACATCATCTGTCACGTGGTTACCTCCCTCGTCCAGTAATGGTCCCACACCTCCCTGATAGCCCTCTTATTGTTAGCATTTCTGTAGAAGCCCTCCTTGTTGCCCTTCACATTCCTTGCCAGATGCAGTTCCAGTTGTGCTTTTGCTTTCCTGATGACCCCCGTCATTCTCTAGCCAAATATTTATACTCCTCCTTACTCATCTGTCCAAGTTTCCACTTCTTATATGCATCTTTTTCACTTTAAGATGACCAAGGATTTCCCTGTTAAGCCAAGCTGGTTGCCTACCATATTTGCTTTTCTTACTGCGCATCAGGATGGTTTGCTCCTGTGCCTTCCATAAGACTTTTTAAAAATACTACCAGTTCTCTGGAACTCCTTTCCTCTTCATGTTAGCTTCCCAGGGAATCCTGCCCATCAGTTCTCTCAGGGAGTCAAAATCTGCTCTTCTGAAATCAAGGGTCTGCGTTGTATTGCTCACCTTTCTTCCTTTTGTCAGAATCCTGAAATCTACCACCTCATGGTTGCCGCAGCTCAGGTTGCCACCCACTTCTATTTCTCCTACTATTTCTTCTGTGTTTGTGATCAGCAGGTCAAGCTGCACATGGCCTCTGGTTGGTTCCTTCAGCACTTGTACCAGGAAGTTATCCCCAACATTCTCCAAAAACTTCCTGGATTATTTGTGTGCTGCCGCATTGGTCTCCCAAAAATGTCTGGGTAATTAAAGACTTCCATGAGAACCAGCACCTGTGATTTGGAAGCTTCTCTTAATTGTCTGAAGAAAGTCTCATCTGCCTCATCTGCCTGCTTGGTGGCCTATAGCAGACACAAAACACTACATCTCCTCTATTGCTTCTGCTTCTAAACTTACCCCAAAGACACTCAACTGGATTTTCTCCTTCCTCATACTGGAGCTCTGAGCAATCATACTGCTCCCTCACATAGGGCACAACTCCTCCTCCTTTTCCCCCCTGCCTGTCCTTCCTGAACAGTTTATACCCTTCCATGACACTGCTCCAGTTATGTGAGTCATCCCACCAAGTCTGTTATTGCAATCACCTCATACTTCTTTAACTGTGCTAGGGCCTCTCATTCCTCCTGTTTGTTTCCCAAGCTTCTTGCATTCATGTACAACCACCTTAGATAATAAGTTGATTAGTCATTTGAAAGGAAAAAGTAGGCCAGTCCTCCTTTGTTATACCTTCTTTCTTTCCCACTTACCTCAGGGCTTGGGTTACCACCCCCTGATGAACCTAATTTAAAGCTCTCCTCACTAGGTTTGCAATCCTGCCTGCAGAGATGCTCTTTCCTCTTTTTATAGGTGGATCCCATCACTTCCTAGCAATCCTTGCTCTTGAAACAGAATCTCATGGTCAAAGAAACCAAATCCCTATCTCCGACACCACCTGCACTACCAGGAATCATGGAAGTAAATGTAACACTCTCTACCTGGACCCCTTCCTTCAACAGAAAGGATGGATGAGAATACCATTTGCACTCCATATTCTTTGATCTTCCCTCCCAGAGTTACACAATCTGCAGTGATCTGCTCAAGGTCGTTCTTTGCCCTGTCGTTGGTTCCTATATGGAGAAGTAGAAAGGGATAATAATCCACACGTTTGTTGATTTCTGGAAGTCATTCTGTCACATCCTGGATTCGACTTTGTCCTGACTTATAGGCAATTGTTTGAGCCAGATGTTAATCTGGAATAATGGTCTGCTGTGAGGAACAGACACGTCCCTGTTGCATATAAAAAAAAAAAAGCAGTCAAGTAGCACTTTAAAGACTAGGAAAATAATTTATTAGGTGAGCTTTCGTGGGACAGACCCACTTCTTCAGATCATAGCCAGACCAGAATAGACTCAATATTTAAGGCACAGAGAACCAAAAACAGTAATCAAGGAGGACAAATCAGAAAAAAATGATCAAGGTGAGCAAATCAGGGAGTGGCGGTGGGGGCGGGGGAAGGTCAAGAATTAGATTAAGCCAAGTAGGCAGACGAACCCCTATAATGACTCAGAAAATTCCCATCCCAGTTCAAATCACATGTTAATGTGGCGAATTTGAATATAAAAGCCAGCTCAGCTGCTTCCCTTTGAATAGCGGTGCGAAAGTTTTTTTTCAGTAACATGCATACCTTTAGGTCATTAACAGAATGGCCCATTCCATTACAACATTGACTAACTGGTTTGTGGATCTGGAGTGTTTTGATTTCTGTTTTGTGCCCGTTGACCCTTTGTCTAAGGGAGTTAGAAGTCTGTCCAATATACAAAGCATCTAGGCATTGTTGGCACATGATGGCATATATGATGTTAGTAGAGGAGCATGAGAAAGTGCCCGTGATTCTGTGAGTAACCTGGTTAGGTCCAGTGATGGTATTTCCAGAGAAGATATGTGGACAAAGCTGGCAGCAGGCTTTGTTGCAGGGAAAGGTTCCAGGACTGGTGTTCCTAGGGTATAGACTGTGGCTGTTTGTGAGGATCCTCATAGGTTGGGAGGTTGTCTGTAGCAGAGAACAGGCATGTCACCCAGGGCTTCCTGGAGTGTCGCATCCTGATTAAGGATAGGTTGTAGGTCTTTAATAATTTGTTGCAGTGGTTTGAGTTGGGGGCTGTAGGTGATGACCAGTGGTGTTCTGTTCTTGGCTTTTTTGGCCCAATCTTGGAGTAGCTGGTCTCTGGGTATGCGTCTGGCCCTGTCAATTTGTTTTTTTTACTTCTCCTGGTGGGTAGTTAAGGTTTATGAATATTTGGTAAAGCTCTTGTAGTTTTTGGTCTCTGTCAGTTGGATCAGAGCAAATGCGATTGTACCTAAGAACTTGACTGTAAACAATGGACTAGTTATGTGTGCAGGATGGAAGCTAGAAGGGTGTAGGTAAGTATAGCGATCAGTAGGTTTTCGGTACAGTGTGGTACTGATCAGGCCATCCTTGATTTGTACTGTACTGTCCAGGTAATGTATATCTTGCGTGGAGTAATCGAGGCATAAGTTGATGGTGGGGTGTAGATTGTTAAAGTCTCTGTGGAATTCTTCTAGAGTCTCTGTACCATGGGTCCAAATCATAAAGATGTCATCAATATATCTTAAGTAGAGGAGGGGTAGTAGGAGACGAGAGCTGAGGAATAGTTGTTCCAGGTCAGCTGTAAATATATTAGCATATTGTGGGGCCATGCAGGTGCCCATAGCAGTTCTACTAATCTGGAGGTATAAATTGTCCCCAAATTGGAAATAACTGTGAGTGAGAACAAAGTTACAGAGGTCAGACACCAGACTGGTCGTGGTGACATCAGGGATGGATTCCTGATTGCTTGTGATCTGCCTTTATGCGGAATATTAGCATGTAATTGCTTTCTGACTTCCAACAATACTACCTATTGCCTTATATCACTGCACCTCATTGCTGTGTTTGAGTACCTCCCTACAGAACCAAAATTAAAATAAGTAAATGTTTAAATTTTCTCCCCTTAGGGAGAGAGTTTGCTTCTTTTTTCTCTCTGTTTTCTTCTAGTACTCCTCTTCTCTCTTTCTTTGGAGTATCCAACACAAACCAACCAACTCTACATCCTGCCAACCCAGTTCCCTCATGATCTGTTCCCACCAATTCCCCAACAGAGTCAAAACCCTAGCTCTCGTAGGCTGTGTCTACACTACAAACATAACTTTGAAGTTGCTTACTTCGAAGTACAACTTCAAAATAAGCAACTTCAAAGTTAAACTTTGAAGTAGGGCACTACTCCATTCCCAGGAATGGAATAAGGACTTTGAAGTTAAGTAGGTAGCCTAACTTACCTTCGAAGTAAGGGAAATTGGGTGTAGATTCTCTGCTGGCTACTTCAGTGCTGTGCCTAACTTTGAAGTTAGTTTCTAGTGTAGACGGGCCCTTTAGTAGTTACACTCATCAAAACAGGGGAAATAAAACAATACTATTTGACTAAATTTATTCTGTTCAAATAACACAAACATGCCACAAGCAACCTCTTATATTTGTTTGTATGATAAACCTGTGGATTTGAATAACAAACCGGTAAAAATAAACTATTCAGGAACAATTTTTGAGAGTGGAAATAGGATAAAATTCATAAGTTGTTCACTGTGGATAGCTCACTCAACTGTAGTGAATTGGTGACAAACTAAATTCCTTTCTTCTATAAGCATCTCAGTCTGTCTTTTTCAGCTAATGTGGTATTTACTGGCATGTCCATGTCATAAGGTCAGTTGAGAAAAATTGAAATAGATTACTTAGCAGCAGGAATACTCAGTAAATAACCCTTTCAAATGTTCTACTTTCAGTCTGTTGTCTTTTTCTATATTGTCTCCTCACGGTCTCTCTTTGTTTTTTGGTAGATCATCAGACAGGTTTTTTAAATTAAACATTAAACCAAATTGTGTATCTGGGGAGTGGGAGTGCTTTGCTTCCAGTGTACTGAATAATTTCAAATGTTCCCTACTGTGCTATAGAGTTTAATTACTTTGCATCATCTAAGAGATTTAGAAAAATGCTCTAGGGAAATCTGTTGGTGAAGCAAATAGTTAACTAGTAGAGATGCCATGTAATTGAGATAAGGGATCATGAGATTGAAAAGGGATGAACTGCAGTTGTTTTAGAGAGATTTTAGATAATAAATGTAGAAAATCCTGGGGGAAAATGAATGGATAAATGATTTAGCATATTACTACACTAATTTTCAATTTTTACATCTGAACAAATAGATCACTATGGCCATGGGCTTATGTTGACAAAACTCAGGGAGCGTCTACACACAAAAGGCGTTTTGCCAACAGAGTCTTGACAAAACAGAGCTCCTTCCTTGAGAGTATTATCCTTCTCCGCATTGAGGAATACTGATTCTGTTAACAGCAGAGCCTCTGTTTGCAGGCTGTCCCATGCCTCAGAGTGCTAGGAAGGAGGCAACAGTGGAACCAGTGTTCCTCCAGCTCCCCTGAGGTATGGGGAGCAGTGAACCTGGTGCCAGCCATGGGGGTGGTCTCTGCTTCCCTGTGCTTTGGGGAGCTGGGAAGGAGGTGGCAGTCATCCCCGATGCCCCAACATACCTTTCCCTCTTCAGGACCCCCTGCTGGGTCCCTCTGGTGTGAGCAGAGAACATGCAAGTACGTGCTGTCCACGTACTCTCCAGCCAGCAGGGGCCCAAATACAGGGCAATACGGGCAATTAGTCCCTTGGTTAAAATAAGTTGAGATGCCTTTCCAGTGCCTGAGATATGGGGCTGTCCTGCTAAAAACAGGTAGGGTGACCAACCATCCCATGAGCTCAAGTTTTTGTCATGATTCCAAAGCCAGAAAGGACAATTGTGACCCTCTAGTTTGGCCTCCTCTGAAACACAAGCCATGAAACTGCTTTAAATTCCTAAATCATCTATTAGAAAAACATCCAGTCCGGATTTAAAAGTTGTCAGTGATGAAGAATCTGCCACAACACTCGGTAAATTGTTCCAGTGGTTGAATGGTCCCTCTGACACATCGGCTAGTGGTAATTTATGGCACTGGGATTATGTCTATCTGAACAGACTGAATTTCTTGGTTTAGCAAATGTGGCCTGTAACTCTTATTAGACTATTTGTAATCTAAACAGGTACCACATCTGGCTCTACTGAGAGATTCTTCTGGCACTTCTGGTCATTTGCGGCTGTATAAAAAATGCTAATAATACAGCTTAATTAGTGCCTTGCTTCCAGTATTGTTTGTGGGATTTTTTTTTTGGTAGCATCCCTGTTCTTTCCCTCTTATATTTATCAAGGGTTATCAGTCTCTTTATTTTATTAGGAAAAAATAGGACAATTCTGTGGCAAAACCAAGTGCAGCTGGACATACTGGCTGAAATTCTGCTTCCAATGAACTCAATGGGGGCTTTGCCACTGGCTTCAGCAGTGAAAGATGTCACCTCATATTTTTATCTGATATCCTTTATTATCAATTGAGAAGAGAGAGATAATGAAAGTGTGTGAGACGGGGGAGGTGGGCAAGAATGTTAGTTTAATTTTATCTCAAGCCACTAGAAATGTTCAGTTTGGGTTGAGTTTTCAACTCAAGGTGAAGGAAGGGGAAGGGTGTTTTCCATTTCAATCATTTCACCTACTGCTAAATGCAACTAGACTGAGTAGCATGCAGCATTAGGTAAGGTGTTTCAGTTCAACCTCCCTATGAACTAAAACAGGCTTCTGTGTAAAGTGGAAGTGGACTGTAGTGCCTGACAGCTAAAGAAGAATAATCTTTATTTGCTGCATTGCCTACTTGTTACAAGAGTTTCATCATTCCCTGTTCTAGTACTCAAATCATTGTGTAAATCTGCAGACT
Organism: Carettochelys insculpta; assembly: GCF_033958435.1. Classification (NCBI taxonomy): domain Eukaryota; kingdom Metazoa; phylum Chordata; order Testudines; family Carettochelyidae; genus Carettochelys; species Carettochelys insculpta. The sequence continues at coordinate 176,241,417 of NC_134138.1, forward strand.
GGGACGATATGCAAAGGATCTAACTCCATAACTGTATTAGTGTGCTATATAAAACTTGCTTGCTTATTACACTAGTAGACTGAAAAGTCTCGAAGGAGTCATTTCAGTTTACTGAGTAAATAAGCTACTAAAAGCTCTTTTTAAGTATTTACTCCCCACAGCATCTAATGACTATCATTTAAACTATAATCACCTGTAATGTAACTGCAAACACTAGACTAGTTTATATATTTTGCAGCCTAAAGCAAAATTAAACAACCATGAAAAAAAGTGACCTTAGTGGAAACTAAACAATACACAGAAACAGAATTTGGGCCTTAAATTGTAACTCTTAACAAGTGAATCATTATAAAGTTGCTATAAAGTCAGATATTGCATTTCCAAATGCACATCTAGTTGGAGATTTCACAATATATATTTAAGTTGATGCCCAACTATCTGTAGAAATGTTATTAAATTCAACAGTTTAAGTGCAGTTGTAACTCTGAAAATTGTCTATTTAAAAATGTCAGCTTGTTAATAGACAAGGTGGGTGATGTCATAACTTTTATTGGACCAACTTCTGTTGGTGAAAAAAACTTCTGAGCTTCACAGAGCTCCTTAGAAAATCTACAACCAAATGTGTACATGGAAGTGCCATATCTGATTTTATCAGAACAGTAGTACTGGATACTTAGATACTGAGGACATAGTTCAGTTATTAGAGTTGACAGTTTAGAGCCAAATTCAGTCCTTCATATAGCTTAGCTTCCACCCTGGTAACTTTTTCATGATTATTTGGGTTTCGACTCTGTATGCTCAAACCTTGTCTCTCCCGCCACCAGAAGCTGGTCCAATAAAATGTGATCTCTTAATTTGTAGCCATGCTGGCTATTACAGACACAACAGTATTACATACCTTCCGAAACACACCCACATTTAGTGCTTGAGTCATAAATGAGTTTTGTGCCAACAGTCGGGGGAGGGAGGGTTCCATTATGCATCAATAGAACTGTTTAGTGAGGTTGTCAGTCAACCCTTAGCAAACCCAATGAAATGAGTCAGTGTGATCCATGGTTACTACTTTTATATGGTTATATTTTGCACAAAAGGATGCCTTGCAAGTTATTAGCCAAATGACCTCTTATCATGGGTAACTAAAATCATGCCAGGTTACAGATGTTGCCAGATGAGAGAGAGTGCCAGACTAGAGAGGTTCAATCTGTATTTGACAACTCATATTTTACTGAACTTTGTTGTCCTAGTCAAATGCACGTATCAACATTGTATACGGAGCGATGAGATTTTACTAGATGATATTTATTTAAATATGGGTAACATACTCAGCCCATTTACTCAGAGACAAAGGCACACTGGCAGGCCATGCTGGTGCCAACAGGTTAATTGGAGATTCACCAGCAGGGGCATGATAAACAAGAAATCTACTATTTGCCTGAAGGACACAGCTCACCTGTGTCATGGAACTGCCTCAGCTCCGTGAAGACTTCCAGTACAAGGGGTCAAAGTTTAAAACAGAAAGACTGTGACCACCTCCTCTCTTCTCCTCCTCCTGCTCTACTCTGGGTAGCACAATCACTTGAAAACCAGAATTGAACTGCCAAGGAAGGCTGTTGCAAGCTAATTCCTAAATCATAATTTCCCCTCACCCAAAAGCTTCCATGTTTATCTTTTGTAACCAGCACTGACCTTTGTACCTTATCACTTGCAAATCACTGAAAAATCTCTCTTGGTAATAAAACTTGTTTGTTCTATTTTTAGCCAGTGTGTTTGTATGACGTGTTTGGGAGGCCTTGAGACAATAAGACTGAGACGTATTTTTTACCTTTTGTCATCATGATGGAGCAATTTCTGAGCTTGTACCATTCAATAGTCCACTGGACCATACAAGACACACATTTCTGAGGGGCAGGGACTGAGGAATATGTATATGTTTCCCTGTTTTTAATACATAAATGGCTGGGCATAAGAATCATATAGTCAACTGGGAGTTACTGTGCAAGTTGAATGCATTCCACATCGTGCCTCAACATCCATAACAAAGAATCCATAGACTAAATTAGGCCCTCAGCTACTGCTAAACAACCCTACTGCTGTCAGATTATTCCCTTAGTGGCACCTGCATGTGACATTGCTCAGGGTACAATCTGGTCTCCTGACCTCCCCTTTAACTCTCCAGCCCAGGGTACTTTTTATGCTGCTTTGCTAGTGAACAGCAAAACCCCCACCCCCAGGCTGTGTGCCCTCACAACCACCAACACACAAAGTAACTCCCAGCTGAGTATACAAATGTTATGCCTAGCCATTTATGCATAAATACAAGATGACATCCACATATCCCTGAGCCTTCAAAAGCAACTATTTTCTCTTTGGTTATCCTGTGGTGCTCATAGAAATTAAACTCTTAGCGATTGTATTCCTATTCTTCTGAAGGGCACCATATCACAGGCTACCATGTCTGCCCATGTTGACTGCCATGCTTTTGAAATAGGAAAGATGAAGCATTGCCTTTTTCCACAAACAGTATTCTTGCTGTATTCTATTTTATTTTACTTCTTGAAAATGCATTCAGTTTAGTGGTATCTCCTGAAAGGTAGACAGATTTTGACTAAGCAAAATCAAAATGGAAAAAAAAAAGACCACACCAGATTTCCAGTATTTTGGCCACATTTTATTTACAGTCAAACCCAAAATATGTTTACATGATTCTGCACATGCAGAATATAATGTCATCACTGAAAGCATCATTTTATTCATTCTACCTGGTATCCATTGTACCCACTCCCTGATTTAAATCTATTCCCTTTAAACGAACATACCTGAAAGCTTTGTTGGTGGAAAGGTAGCATATTCTATTCAGTCTCTGAACCCAGGTCCCATTCATAGCTTGTCTTTAATTTCTGTGAAAATTATGTATTTAAAGGTCTGATCTAAAGCTTTAATGAAGTAAGGTCTCCCATTGACTTATGATTGACTAATGTAGTTCTACACCAGAATTTCATATTTTCTTTTCTCTAATGTATTAGATGTTATGTGGAGGCTAGAATCATTTGAACAAAAAAAGATAAGTACCAAAAGATTTTATCACATTGTATAAGTCACCTTAAATCTCATTTTCTAACTCTTGAGCACGTCTTACTGTCTTAACAGTCGCTGGATGTGGTTTCTTTTTAATAACTTATTATTGTATTTCTCCCTAGTGAATTATACAGCTTTTTCACTGTGTGGGTATTCCAAACTGTCTTTTGCAAATGACTTCACCCTTTCTCTAACTACTTTAGATACTTGCTTCTTTCATTAACTAGGTGATTGCATTTCTACAAGCTGCTTGTGCCTTTCTAGCATTCAGTCTGCATGTTGACTGACCCAGTATGAATGTTAAAGCAGCATTTTAATAAATGGTCTAGTACTTATTTGCATTACATTAGTGCCCAATGGCAGACTGAGGTGCAAGCCATTCTGTGAAAAATGCCATAGAGACAGAACCTAATCTAAATATACTAGGCAGGGGAATGAAGTAACTTGCACATAGTCATGCAGCAGATTACTGGCAGGCAGAGTAATGCCATCCCATTCAGAGGACAGTTTAGGGCAGCATCCTTGGGCTCCATGCATGGGTGTCCTCATTATGGCCAACTGAGCCATCCTATGGACAGGTCCCAGGACATTACCTGGGGGTCTGGCATCGGGCAACAGCAAGGGTTGCCCCCACCCACATTCATTGTGGTGGCAGGAGCAGGAAGAGGAGTGCCCAAAAGCTTCACTCAACCCCACTTGTCTCTCTCCAAGCAACTGCGAGAAGGCAACAGGTGGAGTGGAGCAAGCTGTTTTGACACTTCAGCTTCTACCACCATGGGGAATACGCATGGTGGGAGGGGCAAGCCCTACTACCACCCTGGGCCAAGCTTCCTGTAGTACCCTGGCTTGTGTTGCTTCAGGGACAGGCTTCAGCAAGGAAGTAGAGGAGGGGCCAGAGAGTGTGGGGCTTTGGCATAGGGGTGGGGTGGGTCCTGCTGCAGAGGAACTGCTGGGGTTCCTGTGCCTGGAGGAGGGGTTTGTAGGGCCTGTGACAACACCCCTAGGGATTGCCCTGCCAGCAGAGCCTAGAACAGAATCAAGCTTTTTCCCCACCCAGTGCTGAGTCCACTAAGTTCCCGCCTCCCATTTTTGGTTTGAGAAAAGTGGACACACTCATCTTCTCTGTTGGAATTCTGGATATGTTAAATACCAAGACAGATAAGACTTCCAGTGACCTATTTTCTGAGGTCTCCTGTGCATGATTTCTTGAGTCTAGCATAATGCACACTTTTTTTTCATTTTATTTCATTTATTTACTCTGTCTTCATCAGCTTATTGTGAACCAATCACTATGTGATGCTACCTAAACTTAATCTGAAGTTCAGTAAAAATGTCCATCAATAAGGATAGTCCTATGAAAACCAGGCACCTCTTTCTTAGGCTATGTCTACATGAGAAGCCTCGGTCAACAGAAGTCAATGCTGGATGGGATTTTCCAGCAAAACTTCTGTTGACAGATTCAATCTGCTTGTGTGTGTAAATGCAAAGAGCAATCTGCTCTGTCAGAGAGTAGCCAGACTGCCCAGCCCTCTCTCGACAGAACAGCTGACTGGAAGCTCTACAAACAGGGCTCCCCAGGGAACTGGAAGCCCCGTCTGTTGACAAAAGGGCCTCAGAGCATCTACAGACAGGTGTTATACCTGAATGGGGAGAGTGATAATGCTGCCAGCACACACTGTCAAAGCAGCACATTTTGTGTGTAGATGCTCTGTGTTTTTCCCCCAACAAAAGCCCAATTTTGTCAGGAAAAGCCTCTCATGTAGATGTAGCCTTAGTGTTTAAGTATGCTATTTAGCTGAAATTTTAACTAAGATAAGAAACCTTTATATGACACTAGCACAACAGGTCACTGGCCCATGCTCAGTGCTCCTATATTCCACCACAATAAAACAAACTGCATTCAGAGATCACTTGGAAAAAATGCATTGTAGCATTGTGGAGGTCAAGGATGGAACATATTTGGGCACCTAATCTGTCCATAAAATTGAAATATGAAAATGCTAATACCAAGAGAGATACAATTATTCTGTCTTAGTGACCTTGCAGCTTACTGCTCAGGGCAAATGTGTGGTGTTAATTTCCATATTTGTGCTTGACAACCACCTTTCAGACACTCAGTAATTTCATGGTAATATTAAATCTAGAATTAACACCATCACACAGCAGATAGAGTTAGAAATTGATTGTGACCTAATCCAAACCCTGTCAGAGTAAATGGGAGTCTTTCCATTGAGTTCAGTGAGCTTTGGATCTGGCCATACTGCAGTAGTGTTTTCTAGGAAGGTTTGATCTCTTTCAAAAGGTTTGCATAGTGTTGCCCTTGCCCTGGGGTACTATGGTGTTGAGGTGTGTCCTCAGAGTGGCAGATTGAAGAAGCCCTCCATGGAGTGATCTCAAGGGGTTGCACTGAATAATACATAATAAAGTGCCATGGTATGACAGCACAGAGGAGAAGGGAAATTCTGATTTCAAAGCAGGGCAGACTGAGCTCACTAAGCTTCTTTATGGACATATGTCTAGGAGAAGAAAACTCTGATCTCAAACCTGCACTCACTTACTCCAGCGCATGTCACAGTTCCTGTGCCTGTTCAGAGTAGTATGAGAAGAGAGACTGGGGTTGGAAGTCACAAGCCAGCCTCATTTTAATCCATTCATCTGAAGGCCTAGCTGTTGATGCTAAAGATTTACCTCGTTAAAAAAAGTCCTATGGCAATGTGTAATTGATGGTAGATGCAGGTGAAGGATACCAGTGGAAGCATCTAGCCCCAAAACTGCATGTAGTATGTGTAGTAGGATTGTGGCCTTTTTTGTTAAAGCCTTACAACGTGTAGCATGTCAGCATTTCATTATACGCAGCCTACATCAGTAGTTTGTACTTTGCCATGATGAATGAAAGTAACTTTCCAGAAATACCCTGGCAGCTAAAATACTCCCACTGTCAGAGTGGAAGATGAAGAAAGCATCTAACATCAGTCTATGGAGATTAACAATATCTAGATACAAAAAGCAGCAGAAGTGTAACACTTTAAAGACTAACAAAATTATTTATTCAGTGATGAGCTTTCATGGGACAGACCCACTTCATCAATCGAGCTGACGAAGTGGGTTTCTCCCATGAAAGCTCATCACCAAATAAATCATTTTGTTAGTCTTTAAAGTGCTACATTTCTGCTGCTTTGTTTTGTTGGAGTACAGACTAACATGGCTACTTCACTGTTAATATTTAGATATGTTTTCTTTGTGTAAGCCAGTCCACAGTGTACCTGTGACCACATCAGACTACCCTTTCTAGACATTTTACATTGCATAAACCTCTGTCCAATTAACCCTATCAACAACTGTATTCTTAAGATAGGATACACCAACAGTTTTCTATTAGAGGACCTGTATTAAATCCTTTTATGAAGTTATTGCATTCATTCATGCCATTGTTAGCTCTACGGAGTACTGTGGCAAGTTGGAAGGGAAAATACTGGATTTTTTCACCTCGTGTTGTGTGTTTGTGAGCGGAGTATATGGCACACAAGGAATCTGATCTCCAGCTCATCATCAACAAGTTTGCTGATGCCCCTCGCCTCTTTGGTTTGACCATCAACCTAGGAAAGACCGAGGTACTGTTTCAACCTGCTACAGGACCTGCTGCTCTCCCTGCTTCAATCTTTATTGAAGGAACAGAGTTAAAAACAGTAGAGGAGTTCAAGTACGTTAGCAGTGAGAGAGCCAAATGATGGCTCCCTTGACAAAGAAATCAATGCCAGAATCTGCCAGGCCAGCTGGGCACTAGGACATCTGAGTGGGCAAGTGCTGAATCAGCACAATATCTGACAGTCTACTAAGCTGAAAGTGTACAAGGCTGTAGTCCTGACCAGTCTCCTGTATGGCTGTGAAACCTGGACCTCGTACAGAAAACGTAAAACTGCTCGAGCATTTCCACACTCGCAGCCTGAGGTCAATACTGCTCATTTGATGGCAGGACAGTTACAAACCTGGAAGTCCTGGACAGAGCAGGAACCACGAGCATCGAAGCCATGATTCTGAGAGCCCTGCTTCGCTGGACAGTGCGCATCATACGAATGGAGGAGTTGAGAATCCCTAAGCAATTCCTTTATGGTGAACTCTTCCAGGGCAAAAGGAATCAAGGTAGGCCTCACAATAGGCATAAAGACTGTGTGAAGGCTAACAATCGCTCATGCTGGTTTAAAACCAGCTCAGCTAGAGCAGCATGCAAAAGACTGAACAGGCTGGCGTGTTCTCGTACGATACGCGTATGACAACTTTGAAGAGCAGTGCCACGTATGCCTCATTGATGCTCATGCGAGGAAGAAAGCAACAGCAGCAGCCACACCAACAGAGCCAGGACAATTCCCTTGCTGCCACTTTGAACGCCCATGCCGTTCAAAGCTTGGACTCCTCAGCCACATGCAAGTCGACAACCCATGAGCTTGTGCAAGCTCAAGATGTCATTGTCGGACACGATGGACTACCTACAGCAGCAATGAGGTCCTGTAGAATACTGTAAGGAGAGAAGACATATGGAAGGACCTTTAAAAAAGCACAACAAGAAGCAATAGGCTTAAATTGCAGCCAGAAAGGTTTAGGTTGGACATTATTCCAGTAATTAACCATCCTGACAGGAAATTAACTAAATTGCCTAGGATCATTGTAGAATCTCCATCACTGGAGATCCTTAAGAATAAATAAGCAGGGATGATATAGATGGTGCTTGGGCATAAAGTGAGGACAGGGAACTTGATTTGATGACCTCTTGAGGTCCATTCCAGTTTTAATATTGTGTTCCTCCGATTCCTGCACATAAGAATATAAGAATGGCCATATTGGGTCAGACCAAAGGTCCATCCAGCCCAGTATCCCGTCTGCCGACAGTGGCCAATGCCAGGTGCCCCAGAGAAGGAGAACAGAAGACAATGATCAAGTGATTTATCTCCTGCCATCCATCTCCTGCCCTTGTACTGAAGGCTAGGGCACCATACTTTACCCCTGGCTAACAGCCATTTATGGACCTAACCTGCAAAAATTTATCGAGCTCTTTTTTAAACCCTAATAGAGTCCTGGCCTTCACAGCCTCCTCCGGCAAGGAGTTCCACAGGTTGACTGTGCACTGTGTGAAGAAAAAATTCCTTTTTTTATTAGTTTTGAACTTATGCACAAAGAAGCGAATGTCAGACACCACTGATTTGGTCAACTTAATGCACCCTTTCTTACACATACACATCAAAACTCATTTGAAAGCTTTTTAAGTCTCTTAAGATGAAGGTATGATGTGGAGTTGTCAAGCATGCTGTTACCATAGAAACAGAAATAATTGTACCACCATCAACATGGTAAAAAGATTTTTAATTATTGGCAATTGTTTAACAAACAACTGTGCTATTTCAAGACCTAAAATGGGATTCTTTAACAACTTCTAAGCATCACAACATCAATCTAAAAGGGTAAAACAACATCCACTAGAAGTACAGCTGTGATTGAAATGGAAGAGCTAGTCAACATCTTGTTCATCACTATGTTCTTGGTTGAAGGAGGTGTTGACCCATGTTATCTCATGTTCTTGGCATATTCACAAATCTGTGCAGGGAAGATGTTCTGACTAAAGACACAGAGGATTGTGCAATGACCTCTACTGAGATAGGCACAAAGAGTAACGTAGAAGCTCTGATGCCACTGGACCTTTGAAGACCACAGGAAATTGTTATCTGCATTTTCCTATCCCTGTTGCAATGGCGATACAATATATGGTTTACCCAAGTTCAAAGACAGCCACATTTTTGGAAAGATGCTTTTTTTGACACGTTTTTCAAAACTTTCCTCACTTGGTCAAAGTTTTGCTAGTGACTTGTCTTTTTTGGTGGTTAGATTCAGGCACAACAGACTCCCTAGGTGTCCTTTCCTCTCTCATTTTGGTCATACAGCATGACTAACAACTTCTTTGTTGCAAAAATTTGGCTTGTACTCTCATCCAACTCATCAAAACCTTTGAAGTGGCAAGCTCCCGTTCTTTTGGCAATGTGTTGAACCTGGCAGCACCACCCAGCCACAGGAATCAGTGTCCATATGGCCCAGCAGTGATAGGCAACGATCAGGGTTAGGGTTATCTAGATCCTCCTTGTATGACCAAATTCTAACTCAAGACCTCGGGAATAATAGCTTAGGTATGTGGCCTTAAGGTTATGCCTATTCCCTGGGCCACTTCTTACCCCTGCTTCAGTCTCTCCATCAGTGACACTGGTCAGTTTCTGAATCTTGTCCTGATGTTCTCTTTGATTTTTGTCTAGAAGGTCTTCCTCTATCAGCTGTAGCCCATGGTTCCCAGCCTCTGTGGGTTGAAGGACTTGTGGCAGCTTGGCAGCAAGGTCTAGTCTCAGTTGTGCTGACCCCTTGCAGCTTCTCTACAGGAGTTTCCATTGCAAGGTATCCTATTCTGTCCACTCAGCCTGAGGGGAATTGATCCCTTTTGAACTCGGGCTCTAAGGTAAGCATGGTTAGCAGGTGTGCCTGGATGGGGCCTTCTGGGCAGACCTGTTCTTTATTCTTAGTTCACCAGTGTAGAGCTTATAAACCCCATCACACACACAAACAAAAAAAAGTTTCTGCCAGTACAACATAGGAATGGAGAAATCACATCCTGTTAGTGTATGCAGAAATCAGGAGTAAATGCCTTACAAAACGCACATGCAGATATCAAGCGACACCTGTCAGTTGTGCTGATAATGGTGTTTATTTCAATCCACATGTTAACTGTATGTTTCATTTTTTGAAAGTAGGCAACAGCAAAGACCAAAACGTTGGTATAAGATGACCATTCAGGCTGATCCTTGGTTCTGTTTCTATACTGTGAAAGTCTTAGGCTTCTTAAAGACCTCTACGAGAGAGACACACTTTGCTTATTTACCATTAGAAAAACTTCCAGCAATAAGATTTGTATGGGGTGTGCTCCTACACTTTCAGGTGTATTTTGAATCATATATTCAGAGAAATTTTATAAAGGTACCATATCTGGCAACTTTTTTCCTGTAGTCCTAGCGTGTCCATCAATCACTTGATATATCTTGCCTCCAACATTAGATCCTGGCCAGCACTATCTTTCTGCAGTTTTCACAGTTACTTTTCTCATACTTGTCAAAGACTTTGATTACAGAATTAGCTCAGTCAAATTCCTTTGAGATTGGTCTCAAGTACTCAGCAGCCAGTTCACAGAGTGTGTGGAATTGCCTTGCCCATGCTGTGTATGGAATGAAATTGCAGAACCATAGTGTGCTTCTAATCTTGCCTGCCATTTGCTACTGCAATAGCTTGCAGCATCTACATATGAGGGAAGTAGGCCTACCTTTGGAATGGCCTGGTCATGAGACAAGCTCTCTCTTCAATCAGCTGACAAAATACATTGTCATACAGTGACTGTATTGTTGCAGGGCAGTCATATGCTTTAAGATTAATTTTATTCCACCAGAAATAAAGGCACGTTGAGTGATAAACTGAACCCTTAGCAATCATATCTTCCACGAATGACTTGTTGCTCAGAATAATTTCTTTTCTGTGGTTCTGCATCCCTTAAATTGGTTGGTCTCTCAAAATGTTTGTATTTTATGAACTTCATCTGTTTTTCCTCAAGCAAACAATGCAATAGGACCAATCACTGGAGGATTTGCTTGCTCTGGTGCCTATAGAAGCAGGTGAACATGATGCTTTGATCACATTTAGAGTCTGTTTGCTTCCCCGGATTCAACAAAACTCAAGGTGCAAAATTTGACTTGCTTGTTTATTTCTGAAAGCAATCCCTGTAACAAAGTATAGGTGGAACACATGGGCAGTGGGTGAATCTAGGGCTGGGGGAGGCAACCCCGTCCCACCCTGTATGCTCAAGTCCCCCGCCTCTGCCACACAAAGCCTCCTGTGGGAGCCAACAGTCCCTGTAGGGCTGGGCCCTACCCCACAGTCTTGAGCAAGCAGCATCCAGCTCCAGCCTCTGAGGGTGCGGAAGGCAGGTAGCTCCAGCCTCAGTGCAGCTGAAGCCTAGGAAGCTCCAGGAGACTGTGGGAGCACTGCTGAATTAGGGAGGGCCTGGGGGCAAAGTCTGAGCAGGACCATGCCCACACACCACCCATGGTAGTGCAAAATCTAAACTAGAAAACTTATCCAGTAGCCACCAATTCATTTTTCTTGGCTTTTGATGCTGGCATCACAGAATTCTGACCAGCACTGTGTGATAGTTTTACAGTCCTTTAAACTTTCTTGGCACATTTTTCAAAGTGTGTGGAGAATCTTCTCCTTTTTGATAAAACTGGTAAGGGGCTTGTATCCTTCCTGCTGTCGTAAACTTTAACTTCCTCATAAGGAGCAAAATTCCCTACTTATATGGTTACCTGGCTTCATGCCAGTAGAGAAGAATTGATGTTAGGTATTGGGACTATGTTGTGGGGAATCAGGATGTTCTGTGATCAAGGTACAATCTGCACCCTGGGCAGGTAATGTCAAGACCCAGTGGGAGATCTAGGCAGGGATGGTACTCCTCCCCTTCTCCCTGTTGTAAATTCCTCTATAGAGAACATGTCCCTGGCCATGGGCTGTGAGGTTTGTGTGTGCCTTCCACTACCCTTTACCAGATAGCCTCGAGATGTCAAGCAGTTTTAAATTAAAAATAGGATTTATATGGACTTAACAGTCTTCCCCACTAATCTAGGTAAGAATAAATGTAAACTGTAAAATAATTTACTTCATAAAACACTGTTTAGGTAACCATATAACCCAAGTAAATGCAAGGTATAGGGAGTGACCGTTAGGGTTGCCCATTGCCTATGCATATTCATAAGCTAATTGCCTATTCATGAGCATCGGTTTGAATTCAGATGCACGGATTGGACCATTTATGATGCTCATGAATATGTAAACGGAACGTGCATCCTGGTTGCCGGGGCAACGCAGGTGCGGACCTGACACCTGCGAGTGTTCAACCAGGTCCGCCCCAGCTCTATAAATTCTGGAGCGCGGCCCGGCTTTGCCAGTCCGTCGGGGAGCAGCGGAGAAGAGGACAACGGACCCAGAAGAGCAAAAAGGACTGAGTTTAGAGCTGGACTCAGCCTTGGCCGAAGATTCGACGAGAAGCGCTGAAGCAGACCCACGTGTCAATCTACGCACCCCAGCCACCGTGGGACGCAGAAGCCTTTTCGAAGAGCTCCGGCTGAGAAGCCTTTTTGAAGAGCTCCAGTGAACAAGAACTGAGCTGAACTCACTAAAGGCCTCAGATTTTACCTGAGGCAGGCTCGCCAGGCAGACCGCGCCGGCAGGTGCCCTGCCTGGGGAGCCGCACAAGCGGCGGCCTCTGCTGGCCGGCGGCGGAGCTGCTGCCGTTTTTAGCCAGGGGTTTTTGTTAACCAAGCTGGCCTTTTCCCCTGGCCTCCTCTTCTTTTTCCTATCTATCCTATCTGCCTGCCGCGGCTGCCAGTAAAAAGCGCGCCGTGAGGGCTTCATTTCCTAGGTTCCTGTGGAGACCCTCGGGCCCGGCGCCCGGACTGACAGATCAGGAGGAGGATAGGTATTTAATAACTGCTCTCCACAAACATTAGGGATATTAGCTTAAACCACTAGAGTTAGGGTTTATATATTGCTAGCATCAGTAATACTGATCCCTTATTGATATTACAAGGGTTTAAATCGTCTTAGATTGTGGAACCCTGTTCCCAGGGTTCTCATTTGTAAAGCACAGGAGGCGGTCTACTGACCTAGCCGCTTTACCTTTTGCATACATAATAGAAGACTAGATAAGAATTTTAATTCATAGGGACCCAGAACTGATTGCTCCCTCCGCTGGGTAGAGCTCACCCAAGCGGGGGTTGAAGCATAAGGGGATAACCCGGTAAAGGGAGAACCCCAATTAGAATTTTACACATAATCTTAAAATAGAAGAGTAATTTAAAGGGACACCCCATTAAGGGGGTACCCATATTAAATAAATCCCTGTAGGGTTACATAAGACCTCAGGCGTTGCCAATAAGTCCTGAGGCGGCCGTAGGAGGCAGGTATCCTATTAACATTCATTAAGTGTATACATATAAGAAGTCCTAGGGTAGTAGCCATAGCCACTTTTAGAGGCCCCATCTGCCTGGCCAGCAGGGGTAACCTCACCTAGGCAATTTTAAATTCCAGCTGTTCCCTTGGGTCGCTGGGGGACCTAGGGTAGAGCATCACCGGCCATTTTCCTAAAAGGCGAAAAGTGCTCTGAAGGGGGCGGGTGCCCCGAGTAAGAGGAATATAATATTGTATAGTTCCTCCCGAGGCAGGGCAGTAAAGGGGCTCCCTTATTAGGGGGTCCGACATAGGCAGCTCTCGGGAGGTGTCGTATTATAGTCCCTTTAAGCCCAAAACTACCCATAATTAAGCGTTTGGGACGCTGAGGCGAGGGGAAGCCAGCGCAGTCTTAATTTATTGCGTTGGGGTCTTTTCGGGTAAAAATATCCCATAAATCTGGAAGCCCGTTACCAGACTAAACAACCTGGCATATTATATGTATACATAGAAATTCTGGAAGCCCGTTACCAGACTAAACAACCTGGCATAATTAAATATATAGAAACGTATTAATATATAACATAAAGAGAAACATAAAGATATATACATATTTATATGAATACACAAGTACATATATAGCAGAGTAATTATTATCAGTTCTGGTTTATTTCTTTTCCCTTATAGCACACGCGCGGAAGAGCACCAAGTTGTGCGTCCCAGTGGAGCCAACAGTAAGTCTAAGAAGGGTATAGTTTAAACGTTGTAACTACAAAAAATACAACAAAGGGGCTATTAGTCAACTAGTCCCAAATCCTGTGCTGAGACTCAGGGAACAGGGAAGGATATAGTTGTAGCTTCTAGAGATATTAAATAGATACATAGCAAAATAAAGTGTGGTAACATAGTAAATAAATAGGAAAGAGAAAACGCTACATTGTAAAAACCTAGCTCTTGTCAGAATAAAAAGAAACTTAGTTGTGGACAGTTGACCCCTTGTCTGTCATCTTTTCTGGGGAACAAACGGGCTCTATCACACACCCTGTAAACCCCTGTGGATCAGACACCGTTGACATCGATCCAGGTAGCGGGGTAAAACCTGGGCTGGTGCTTGGTGGCTGGTGGAAAATCTTAGGCAACCTTATTGGGCCCTTGGTTGTCTCTGTATTGGCCACTGCAGCTTGACCTGTGCCAGCCTCTGTAGATCGTTACTCCCCAACAGTTTTCACCAGTGTTTGTCTCCAGGTACACTTAGTGATGGATAAATCGGTAGCCAACACATCTCCAGCTTCCTCAGCCGCTGGCACCCTGTGGTGGTCAACACTAGCTTAGAGGCACTACTAGACGCAGGTGCCTCAGGCAATTTCATGGGCACACAACACTGTATGAGGACTTCCCTGGCTTCATGGAGCTCAGACTGGTCAATTCTTTGTCCAGACTGGTTCCCTACCATAGGGCCCCTAGGTACTTATGTGTCTAGGGCACCAAAATAATCTACTAGTTTGAGCTAATTTGTGCTAATTTAGTTCATATGTGCAGCCACTGGCAGTCAGCATCCATTGCTTTCACTGCCTGTTTTGTCCAAGAACCAACTCAGAACCAGCAAACATTTGGATCTTGCTCAGTCCTCCAAGTAATTCAGAGATGCAAAAAGATGATCAAACAGGCAACTCAGACAACCTCCCCACTCATAGCCCCAACTCCCAGAATTCTTCTTAAATAGCTGCACAACACCTATGTGTTCAACAAAGAAAGCAGACTGACCCCTACCAGCTCAACACAGGCCCCCTGGAGCTCCTGCCGAGAAGACAGTTTTTGTTCGGGTACACTTGCTCCCTCTCTGAACCAGACCTACAGCCACACTGCAAATATCTTAAGGAAAACCAGCAGCAGCGGTTCATTTGTCCTTCCAAGTTCCCAGAAGAGGCCCTCCCCCCGCACCCATCATCTTCTTTGTGAAGAAACAGAGACTCTTCTTGCCTTGCATGGGCCTCCAACCTCTGGATAAGATTACAGTCCAAAACTAGTATGCCTTACTACTTTCCAATAAGCTGTTCAAAAGATTCCACTCTTCCAAGTATTCCCAATTCTGAACTTTTGTGGAGCTGATAACTTCACAAAGACCTGGGAAGAAGATGATGGAAGACCACTTTTCATACCAAGTAGGGCCAGTTTGAGTGTTTGGTAAAATGCCATTGGAGGTGTGCAATGCTCCAGCAACTTTTCCGTATTTCATAAGTTTTCTCTAAATGGCAGGTGTTTCCCTATCATCTTGTGAACATATGTTGAATAGGGTCTGACAAAATAACCCCTACATGCACTTGAAATGTGTGTTCAATAAGAACAGAGTGGAATTCCTACAAAATATTGTCTTGCATGATTGACTCACCATAAACCCGCATAAGATGGCAGCAATATTCAATTTGGCAGCTCCAAGGACATATGCAAGGTGCAAAGATTCCACAGATTTCTGCAGGCGATGTATTAAATTATTTAATGCATGAATATATTATATATGATATGATTTATTAACATGATTTTTAAGCCTGGTTATATCCAGAATAGCATTCCTGCATGTCAGGTTTTACTGGTCCACAGAGACCCGTTTGCCTTTGGTCAACTGAAGAGAGCAATTTCACCTCAGCACACGTCCTACTTTATCCAGATTCCACTAAACCATTCACAGTTGAGTTAAATTTGACCATCAGTATGTTCTTATGCCCAAAGCAAGCCTCCACAACACACTCCATTCACCACCTTTTATTTTTCAGTGCTAACACTGGCAGAAAAAATCCACTCCCAACAAACTAGACACCAATACCTGTCCCTCTTCAAAAGTAAAAAGTGGGGAAAACTGTGGCCTGGCCTTCAAGGACTCAGGCAGCTATAACATGAAACTGAAAATTGGATGTCAAAACCAGGGTGTAAAGCCCTACACCAAAATCCCATACTCAAACCAGTACAGCTCACCAGTACCACCACCCATAAACAGTTCATGGTAGAGTCCTTAATGAGACCATCCTAGTCAGGTGACTTCTTAATATTAACTGCTACAGAGTCAGATACCCGTCTTTAGTATCATTTCTTTTCCAGGTCATCAATCCTGCAAACATTTAGGCCCAGATTCTCAAAAGTTTTAAGGCACTTAGCACCCACAGATTTCAAAGGGAGTTAGGCAACCAAAATACCTGTATGCAGGTGATTAAAATCCAGCTCCTTAAAAGTATTTTTAGCTCATTGAATGTGTTGGTGAGACTGCACACACATGAATAAAGTTCTCTCTCTCTCTCACACACACACACACACACACACACACCCCTCCCAAAGCAGAGATTATGTTTCCTCTCCCAACTTAGACGTAAGTATATCACAGCATGTCATGTTTATCCCTCAGATATCCTAATCCAGTGCATCAAACCAATTGTATCATAATCTTCCTATCTCTGTATTTACACAAGACTCCTGATTTCTCTACATTTTAAAGCTACAAACTTTACTAAAATATATATATAAAATTTTTTGGACCAGAAGATTAAAAATTAAACCAACTGATACTATTTTAATTTATAGCATCCTGTGGATTGCTATTTTAAGAAGGCAGAGAACACATAAAAAAGCTGTTTTTGTGTCACATTTTGGCAAAGTCAAGATTTACTTCTGGTACGCAGATTGTGCTTATATAACTTCCTTTTCTCTGAATAGCCTTTATTCAATTTATAAATTCTGTTAAACCTGAAGTACTTTGTTCCCCTCTTTCGGCTTTCTCACGTATGTGTAGTGATTGCATATGAACATATCACAACACTTTTGAGTCTAAAGTTTTTATCCTTTGAACTGGATGACATTTCATGCAGTACGGAAGGGTTGATTCATTCTTCTTATACCATCCATTAAGATGTCTTCCTGTCTATGAGGCTGAGATTATTCTGTTTGTATTATGCACTGATTTTACAAAATATAAAGTCTGCTTGATATGCTACAGTACAATTAAAATGGTGCAATTCCTCTTCCCAGAGTGCTCAGTCTAAATACAGATATAACTCGATGGGTGGAAAAACCAAAGATGGCAGTTCCTCAGTTGGTGACTTATCATAACCCCACAGATTTGAACTACACCTTAAGATCTGCTCCAAGAGGAGGAATGGGTGAGGAAAGACAAAGGTTATACTGACATCATACAGTTACTCAGGTTATATTATATGATCTTATTGGTTTTGCTAAAAGCCTTTATGTATAAAATAATCTATGTATGTATGTGTGCTTGGTTTTATACACATCTGGAAAAGCACTATAGAGAGGGTTTCATAATGCGGAGTGCCCCAATGTGTGTAAACAGGTAAACATTATAGCTGATTAGAACATTTTAAGGTAGAACCTAGATTATGAATTCTGAACATTTACACACAGTCTGACAATTTTCCCCAAACTATCCCTCTGCAATCAAATGCATACAACTGCCCCTTTCTGACTTCCCTTAACGGGTGCATCAAAGAGAACATCTGCTAGTTTGTCATCTTCTGGCTTTTGTCAGTCCTGGCCCCTGTTCCCTCTGGCTAAGTCTACACTAGAGCAATCTGTTGATAGCAGTTGCTGTCAGAGGACATGCTCTGACAAAACTTCTGTCAACAGGCTGCAACGCGGATTGAAAGAGCAATCCGCTTTGCCAGAGAGTTGGCTGGACTGTCCAGCTGATCTCGTGACAGAAGAGCCAAGCTGGAGTACAGCAGACAGGGCTTCCAGTGTCCCGGAAGCCCTTTCTGTTGAGAGAAGCCCTTCCCACAGAATATCCAGACCAGATTTCTGTCAACATCTCTGACAGATTATTTTTTTGGTCCCGTTCTTGCAAAAAGGCCTCAGTGCATTTTCCTGTACACGAGTTTGAGTGCAAAACTGATCATGGTACTGTTGGTGACAGCAAGGAGTACCATGTCCAGTGGGAGCATCCTAAGGTTTGATTTACTGTGTTTCCACTCGGAGTGCTAAATTGAACCCCAGAAGATCAACTGAGGCAGCATCGATTTGCTGCTTAGTGCAGACAAGCCCAATGTGATAGCTGTTTAAAACCAAACACACTTTCTCACTAGCCATGTCTACACTTCCCCTCCTTTCAGAGGGGGCATGCTAATGAGGCAGTTCAGAAGATGCTAATGAGGTGCTGACATGAATATGCAACGCTTCTTTAGTATAATGGCATCTGCACACAATTCAAAAGTGTTGCTTTTGGAACACATGCCACCCATGTAGATGGGGGCCTTTCGAAAGGATCCTCTGACTTTGAAGTCCCCATCTTACTATTTGATTTTAGGAAGAAGGGGCTTTTCAAGTCAGGGGCATCTTCCGAACTGCCTCATTAACATGCCTCTTCTGAAAGAAGTGGGTGAGTGTAGACATGGCCCCAAAGAACCCAGAATTCTTCATTGAGCTCTACTTTTTGCATTACTAACAATTTAGCAACTCCTTTTCCAGGAAGATAACAGAAGATATAAGCTATGCAATAACAATGTTTTACACTCATTCATGAATGTGAAAACAAATCAGTATTCTTCTATTTAAAGAAGGGCAGCATGCCTTTTTTTTGTAATAAAACAATGTGAGTAGCACCCAGACCTTTCTGACCTAGCATTTAAGCAGTTGAAGCTAAAAATGTAAATAAATTATGGATTACTGTAGATAGCAGACAGTAATGAATTAATCATTGTTTTTTGGCTGGCATAAGAGCTCCAAAGAAATAGGCTTTATGAGATATTTATTACTTCACAATCAACGAGTACCCCATGGGATTAGCATTAATTGGTGTACTATTTGCTGGGAAACAGCTAATGTATTTCATCCTAGGCAATAAAACTAAACTTGGTATATAGTGACATTGTTGTGTAGGCTTTGATCATTTTAAAGGCAAGAACACTGCCTAGAACACTCAGAAACTGATGGTATACTGTGTGCGCGAGCTTCATCTCTGACATAACTCCACTAAAGGAAATTAAAGTAGCCAGCAATGAATTTGGAAGAAGCACAGGAATGACCATACTGGGGCAAATAAGTGGTCTATCATTTAGCCTACCACCAACTATGCTCAGTACCAGCTGCTTCAGAGGAAATTACATGAAGCACTGCAATAGCAGTTTCTTTGTCCCCAGGGAGAGAAAAAATATATGTTTTCTCATTGTGAACACAGGTTCATTTAAACTCAGAAGCATAAGTACTTTTTAATCATTGTTAGGAGGTCATTAGTAACTTTTTATAAATTGAGTTAAGCCCACAACCAAGACAAAAGCAGCATGTGAACTTGCCTGAATTTTGTTTCAGGGAGGTTTGTTGAGATGCTGTGTGTAGAGAGGAAGAACAAAAAATTGGGGGAGAGAGAGAGAGAGAGAGCGCGCAACAGCTTAAAGAAGAAACTGAAATAATAGCATCTGGCCTTGGAAGAAACACGGGGAAAGCCTTTGGACTCAAGCAATCAAGTTGCAAAGGTTTCTCCTGGTGCTTTGAGCTACAGCCTTCAGTTTTGATTCTGCACTCAGATACAAGACTTCTTTGTAAATAAAACTGCACCCAAAGATAATACCAGACAATTTCTACTTTCAGAGGGAATATCATCAAAATACTGAAACTTGGATTAGCTGCTTGAATGAAACAAAAGGCAATACATTAGTGAATTATTTAAATAATCATAAAGGTTCATCTTTATTGCTTCCAACACTACACTGAGAGAAGTAATCCTCATTAGTATTAATTTACATTGCAGTAGCACCTATGAAGCCCAGTGACAGACCAGGACCCCAATGTTCTATGGGCTGTACAAATGCAATGGCTTTCTACCCTGTCTCAGAGAGCTTACAATTTGAATATAGAATTTCATGCAGCTGAATGATGATACCATTATTCATTTGATCACTGGTAGGGAACCAAATAAAAACAAAAGCCAATTAAATAGAGGTATGCAATATTATTGATTCTAATATTTTTTCCTACATTATAAATAGGTGAAGAATTTAAAAAAAAAAAATCAGACAAAAGAAGGCTGGATCAGTGGTTAGTGAGCTGATGTAGGCCTTGAGACACCCAGGTTAAAATTCCCTGCTGTCCCACAGATTTCTTCTGAGGACTTGGGCAGGAAGGCCTGTGATGGGGTTCTGGGGTCCCCCAAGCTCTGCATCCTGTCCGCAGGCAGGAGAGTCTTTCACTCAGCAGGAGAACAGCAGGTTTATTAGCCGACAGGACACAGCATTATACAGAGGAGTCAGTACAGCAGGCAGAGACAGCCAGTTTCATCCATGTTGAGGAGAGGAGGCCCCGAGGGGCCCCCAGAGCTGGGGCCTGGCCCCCTCCTTTGTCTCGCTCTCCCTCAGCCCAGACTAACTGCTTCCCAACTCCCAGTTCCAATTCAAACCCCTCAGGCTCCACCTCCTCCTTTGTCTGCAGTACAAAGGTGTTACCTGGTCGTCAGGGTTACCCTCAGCAGGAGCCCCACACCCTCTGTGAGCCACACACACACACACAGGTATCCCCCACTCCATCACATCTCTCCCCCCTTCCAGACCGAACTGAGCGGGGTCACTCAACTGGTGACCTGGGGAAGTTCGGGGCTCTCCCCTTGTGACAGGGCATTGGCTGTACCCTCTGTTCTCCCCTTGATGTGCACCACCTCCACGTCATAGTCCTGCTGGGGGAGGCTCCAAGTCAGGAGCTTGGTCTTGGCCCTTTTCATGTGATGCAGCCGGGCAAGTCCCTTTAGTTCCCTTGGGTTGGTCGGTCTCCCTGCTTCGGCCCCAGTCCGTCAGCCACGTTCTCAAGTCGGGCGGGCAGAGCCCATACAGATGCTGCAGCACCAACAGATCAAACAGGTCTTTTGTGGTCTGGGTCCTGCCCCATCTGACCACCAGTCCATACAGCTGCTCCGGCCAATGTCTGGAATTCAGTTACAGTCCAGTAAAAGAAGGTACAAATGCTTCCACCCTTGGCATTTAGCCAGACCACCAAAATGGTTGTGTGCCTCAGTTTCCCCTTCCATGCCCCACAATAGGTTTGGAATGTTCCTCCTCATGTGAGAGGTTGCAAGACTAGTTACAGGGAACAATGGTGACATTTCAGAGTTACAGACTCCTTCAACATACAACTCATGCTTCTACATCAATGTCATCATGTCAAATGGCTCTTTCCAAACATTCAGTGCATGGTACAATTTTACAGCTTTTGGTAGCAGCACCCCCTTGGTTACAGTAGTCAGCGTGAGTAACAGAACAAACCCATTGCAACTGTACATTTACGTTGCTCTTTGGTAGACCACAACTTTTGTGTAACCTCCTTGAGAATCTGGTATTTTGGGGATAAATGGCTGAGGCCTTTCTTAGCACCATCAAGTTCTAATCTTCTCCCTTGCCCCCTGGGGTGGAAATCTGATCTCTCTGGCTGTACCCTCCCTTCTAACAAGAGCTGGGCCATTGATGATCTCAGGGAGATGGCCCCCTCCCTACCAGTCTGGAAATTTGCAAACCAAACTGCTTTGTGAGAGTTGTTTTGTGAGTCCCAGACGCAGAATCCACATGAAGGAATCCCTGTTTATCCCTTACTGGCCCACCAGGCCCAAAGCTTCTTTGTCCTTCCACCTCCAACTACTGCCTCCCCATGGAATCAGAAATGGAGTCCAGTATAAGAATATAAGTGTTTCCACCATCTGGAGATGGGGAATTGCTGGCGCTCTCCTGCATGCTACAGAGACTGACTGTGCAGCTGTTTTATTTGGTTCTCACAGGGCTGCTCACATTCCCTGATAGTTTTCACTTTACTTGCACCAACTTCCAATTCCTGAGAAACTTTTACACTGCCTGCTTTGGACCCTTCCAGAGCACAGCCAGTGGTTTCATACTGAGGCAGGTCCTGGCCATCAGGAGCTGAAACAAACTTCTCCCCAGGCAAAGGGCTGCTCTGGCTCTTACAGACATGCACCTTTCCTGTTCACTCTCCTTCACCTCACTCCCATTTTCTGCAGTCCCCACAGATGGGTCAGGAAAAGTTTCAGGGAAATTCTCTTCCTTAAGAGCTTCCCCAAACAATAACTCACTCCTGTCTGCCTCCATGGGGGCACTGCTCCCTTGAGCCACAACCAGCTCCTGGGTTTCACCTACGCCCAGGATCACTTCTGGCCCATCAGGCAGATTCCCACGTAATCCCCCTCCAGGCAGACAGCCAGTACCACCGGACAGAAGGTTAGGATCCCTTTCCTCCCTTCTGCTACCAGCTCCTTTATCTTCATCAGTCAGCGTAACTCCATTGCCTGTCTGTTCTTGTGTCCTGGCGAGAGGATGACTCCGGTAGGACAGAGTCCTCTCACCCCCTCCCAATAACACCTCAGCATCAGGCAAAGAACAACTACCAGAATCGTCTGGTCTCTGGGATTCCCTGATGATACTAACTGGATTAGACCACGTTAAAGCATCATGCCCCCTGAGAGACACAGAGGTAGGCCCACTTCCCATCTGGGCTTCAGCTGCCCTCAGATCCAGCTCTGGGATCTTGGCTCCATTTCGAGCCCCCACAGGCTCAGGCAAAGGATTCACTTCCCCAGAAGCAGAAGCACTTTTCTTGCACCAAGGACCAGTGTCCTTAGCAGGGATACCACTGCCCATCCCAGAGCCATTCCCTCTGCTCCAGCCGCCATGGCTGGATTCAGAGACACACCTGGAATGCTCTTTTTTGGTGGATCCTTCTCCAGCCATCCTAGGCTGGGGAAGTCTTCCTCAGACAATGGGCTAGTTTCCTCATTGGCATCTTTTCCAAATGCAGGCTCTGCTCTCTCCCCAGGCTGCTGCTGCTGTTCAACACAGACAGACAATGGGAGACACTCTCTCCTTTGTCCCAGCCCCCCGGCTGGTCTCCACACACACAGAAGGTGAAGCAGCTTCTCTCACAGACAACTTGCCATTCCCAGTGGACAAGCTGCTTCCTGCACAGACACACAGGCACCTTCCTTGGCCCAGGCCTGGAAAACTCTCCGCAGGTCTGTCTTGGCCACTAGTAGATGATGGGTTGGAATCGCTCCTTCCCTCCTTGAGCTGCGGCAGGCCACTCGGTTCAGAGCTCCAGGCAGTCCAGGGTTCCCTGCCCCGATCCGGGCTCACCTCTGCAGGATTCTCCCCAGCCCTCAGCTCCGCCACTGCACATCCACGCTGCCTTGTCCAGCTTCTTTAATCTCGATTCGGTTTCCAGGTGCTGCCACTTCACAGCGGAGTTTCTCAGCGTGGTTGCAGGCTCTCAGGCTGATGCCCTCTGCACCCCACGATTCCTGGAAGAATCCCTTCAGTGTGCCAGGCTTCTTGCGGGTCACAAGCTGCCCGGGGTTAGGCTGTAGGCCCCTCCGCCCTCTGGGACCGACTCCAACAGACTCCCAGCGGAACCCCTTCTTCAGTGCGACACCTGCTCTCAGGGACCATGAGCACACTGTCTTGGGAAGAACTCATTCAGCGTCAGCCTCCTCAGGGGTCACTTGTTCCTGGGGGTTGGGCTCTCGGCCCCTCCACCTTCTGGGACCGACTCCAACAGATTCCCAGGAGTAACCCCTCCTCGGGTGTGACACCCCCTCTCGAGGACCACGACCGCAGTTGCTTGGGTTCGGCCGCAGGCCCCTCCGCCTTGGGGAACTGCACCTCACTGCCCTTCAGCACACCTGGGTCTCGCAGGCCCCACTTCTTCCGGGGCCCCGGTCACTTACTGCTGGATGCTCCATCCTCAGGGTGCAGAACATCCCACTTCTGACACCAGTGTGATGGGGTTCTGGGGTCCCCCAAGCTCTGCATCCTGTCCGCAGGCAGGAGAGTCTTTCACTCAGCAGGAGAACAGCAGGTTTATTAGCCGACAGGACACAGCATTATACAGAGGAGTCAGTACAGCAGGCAGAGACAGCCAGTTTCATCCATGTTGAGGAGAGGAGGCCCCGAGGGGCCCCCAGAGCTGGGGCCTGGCCCCCTCCTTTGTCTCGCTCTCCCTCAGCCCAGACTAACTGCTTCCCAACTCCCAGTTCCAATTCAAACCCCTCAGGCTCCACCTCCTCCTTTGTCTGCAATACAAAGGTGTTACCTGGTCGTCAGGGTTACCCTCAGCAGGAGCCCCACACCCTCTGTGAGCCACACACACACACACAGGTATCCCCCACTCCATCACAAGGCCTTAGTATCTCTCTGCCTCAGTTCCTCATCTAGAAAATGGAGATAATTGTCTCACAAATGTTGTGAGGATAAAAATATATTTGGGATCATAAACTGTGCTGATACTACTGTGATAGGGACAACATGAACATCTTACATAAAATAATATACGTTATGTCAAAAATATTCCCACCTGAGCGTTTGGTATTAGGATCCCAATTCTACTGAAATGCCTAAAGAGGAGTGGTCTGATTGTCAGATATCTTGACAAGTGGGAGTCTGAAGTCAGTAGGAGTTGCTGGATGCTCAGCACTTCTAAAAGTCAAAGCACTTCATTAAGTACCTATATATAGGCTTAGTAACTTGAGTTAAGGTACCCAATTATGAAAATCCTGGCAGGTATATATACACATAAAAGCATTGCTAAAATGTTGCCATTACTGGAGTAGAGGACTACAATTAAGCGGCCCACACAGCACAAGAAAGTAGAGTAGGGAAACTTTGCATTCAGATCACTCTAGGAGTTTGTCCCAATAGATTGATGGCCCTACTGAAGTCAATGACAAAACTTCCATTGACTGCATTAGAGGCAGGAATTCACCCCACTCTCACAGAAAGTGGGGTAGCATATTCAATGTCCTCACAGACTAGACTACACATTAAACTTTAAAACCAAATCGGAGAGACTGCCCACTAGACTGAATTTTATATCTAAGAAAAATGAATAAGGGATGTCACACATCAATAATCCAGCCCTACCCTTCAGGGAATACAGTTGCAGACTTGGGATTTAGACCACTGAGAACCCAGCCAGGCAGGGGTTTGAGCACTTCTGTGTTCAGTTGACCTTAGCGTGCGTATGCCAAGCACCTTTCAGAGCTGCAGCATAAACTGTCCTTTCTATTCTGTGTGAATCTTCCCTCCCTACCATTTAGCATACCCTAAATGGATTATCTGGAGCCATTAGAGTCCACATTTCAAAAAACAAACAACAACAGATACCTTTGTGTCAAATGCAAAAATGAGGCGAGGAAAACAAACAAAAATGCATGTATGTTTACCAACTTTTCCATGTTTTTTTCTGGTTCTATTACAGGAACATATTCTGGACTTTTCTGGAAAACAAGGAAAGCAAGTTCCTTGTCTCAAAAAGGTCATAAACTAAAAATACATCCTTATTCCAGCTAGCACATATTATGCATTCCTAATACTAATACCAAATCTTGGAATGCTGGTCCTTCTAAACAGAAAGCTTCCAGTGAGTTATTTTGTTCCATCTTTTGTAAGGCAGCTTTCAAGAAATCCAACCTCAGTCTCTGTAATGGGATCTAACTGTGTAAATCCTCTAAAAAATTTTAAAAAAGTGTTTAACATTTTTGTTCTTAAATTCATTCAAAACACTACCTCTAGTCCCAGAAGTTAGCAGCTCTTAGGTCAGTTCATCTGCTTGTGCAAGCTGCAGACCTCCATTGAGGTCACTGGAGTGACTCCAAAGCACACCAGCTGAGAAGCTGGTTCAGAGAGCCTCCATTTGATGTTTTCACCAGTAATTACTTTTTCTAGTCACTCTCAGGGTAGTCTGCTTACAGATTCAATATAGGCTAGAGGGGCTGGAAGCACATTTCTTCTTGCCATGATTTCTGAAGTGACCTTTTAATGAAGGGTGAACTGAATTTCAAACCCAATTATCTAGTTAATTAAACTTCTGTTTTCTCCTTCATACATTATTTTAGCCACTAGCACCACACAGCTTATATGTCTGGTTTTTGTTACAGTCTCTGGTGCATTATGACAGTTACCTTTACAGGCACTTTTAAAATACCACCTAGGGCATTAGTTTTAGTAGATAATTCTTGAAAGAGTAGGGAGCTGGTTTCAAACAGCTGTGTTCCATTTCTTCAGCCAGACAAACATATTTTTGTTTCCAATTATACCATGGAAGTTAACAGAGTTAAAGTCATCTCACTTTTATCTCCCAATGAATGTACCAGTTATTTTGAATGGGGTGAGAATAAGATACTTTGGCTGGCTGGTGAATTGCTCACTGCGTTTCTGCACGTGACTTGTCTTATTGATTGTAATCCTTCCACCTGTTCCTGAACAGATCCCAGTTTTGATACATTTGCTGTCTTTTCAGAATTTTCATTCTTTATTTGCACAAGTACATTTCTATTTGGGGATAGTAACAAATATCCAATACTAGCTGACATACCTGGTGTTGCTCAGGTCTTTAACTTAATTAAACTGTTTTGGTTTTGTTTTCTTTTTTGAATAAAAGGTAAATATACATCCTTTACTAAAATTACTACTTTTTCAGAAATGCAGTGATTTTTTTAAAGTTAATTTTATTTTGGAGGTCTTAAAAGAGGGGATTATTAAAGTTTTCCTGGTTAATTTTTTGGTAATTTTTTAAAAATGGAAATTCCAGCAAGTGTATTTTTTCATCTCTATAAACTCCTATCATTCATTATGCATTTTAAAAAAGGTCTAAAGTCAATCTGATTTCCAATAAAAATTTATTCTGGATTTCAAAGCTTATGCATTGATTTAGTTGTGCCAAAACAAAGCACAGCTCTGTGTTTTTCTGTTTTCTGTCTCTTCTGTAAGGTTTATTGAGAAGGAATCCTATTCCAGGTTCATCTTATTTTTCTGGCTCATCTTGGTTCAGTCCAGGGGTGAAGGTAACTTACATTTCTTACAGGTAGTGTTGTATGGTGACTTTCCCAGTGTGGTGCCCTCAGAGCAGGAGATTGGGAGGGGTTTGGGATGCAAAGATACCTGTAAAAAAAGTTAAGAGTGAAGTTATGTGGGGAGGGGGTCAAGGGAGGGGGTTGGAGAGTGTTGGGGGAGGGCTCAGGGCAAGGGATGTGGGTGACGGGGGGTACAGGAGTCAGGGCTGGAGGTCTGAGGAGGAGCCCCCGGCAGGGGGCTGAGGTGTGGGGGGCTCAGTGCAGGGCGTTGGGGTGTTTTTGGGGGGAAGTGGAAGTCAGGGCAGGGGCTGAAGGTGTGGGGGTTCAGGCAGGTTGTGGTCTTTGGGAGTGCAGCAGTCAGGGTTGGGGTGAGGGGGCTCAGAGTTTGGAGCGGGGATGTGGAGGGGTGTTGGAGTCAGAGTGGTGATCTGGTGTCCTGGGGGCTCAGGGAAGACAGTTATTTTGTGTGTGGGTGTGCAGGGAGGGCAGGGGGGCTGTAGCTGCTTCCTGTTCCCCTTCCTGTCCCTGTCAGAGAGTGAGAGCAAAGTGCAGAGCTTGTCTGCCCTCTAGTATCCCCTGCCACAGTGAGGAATGCAGCAAACCGTGCTCTGTCCCTGACAGTGACTAAGAAGAACAGCAAGCAACACCTACCCTAGGCACTGGAATTAGGCCTGTGGGGTGCGCTGCACCTCCGTTTCCATTATACAGAGGATTTACAGTTTGGTTCAATGTCTCTCAGGACCTGCACTGTATATGTTATTCCAGGACCCCTGGTGTCCCCACACCCAGGCAGACTGACGACAGGGGAGTGCAAAGGGAGCAGTTGCACGCAGGCCTGGCATTTCAAAGGGGCCCAGAGCTCCAGCAGCTGCCACTGCCAAAGTAGCAGCAGTGGTGGGCAGAGCTCCTGCCCCCTTTGAAACACCACAGAGTGCTGCGCTGCTGCTCCACATGAGTCTCTGAGGGAGTGTGGGGTGAGGGTGGGGGCCGGGGCTGACTGTTCTAAGCCCTGTCCTTCCGTCCTTGGCCAGACCTCTTCCAGAGGTGGTACTGGGCCCCCTCCCAACCTTGCCCCCAGGCCGATGGCAGCTGCTGGCACCACTGCCCATGCGAATCTGGTGGGGGGAGCTTTAGTCTGCCTGCCCTCCATGAAGGGTTCCAGGGGTGGGGGGTTGGGATGCTCGAGGCTGGGCCAGTTCTAGGATGATAAGCCCCCAGCCAGCCCCTTTCTTTTGTCTGGATGCCTGTTGCTTCGTGAAGCAGACTGTAGCAGGGAGCCAGGCAGGCAGCGAGCACCACTTTCTCCTGTAGCAGAGTGTCCCAGCTGGCTGGCTCCTTCTGCCCTGAGCAGCACATCAGGGTATAGCAGCTCACTTTCATCTACCATTCAGTATCCTGCAGGACTCACCGAGTGATGTCAGTTTTTGGGAGCTGTACTTGATTTGGTGATTGTCTCTTTTCTGTATGGTTTTGTGAGAAGCAATCTCATTCCAGGCACACCCCATTTTCCTGGCATAACCAAACCCTTACCTAGCTTTAAGTTATGGTAAGAAGAAGATGTATACCCAATTTGGTGGTCCTAGCTGTTCCTGTTTAGGAGGAATAGTAACAGAAAGATAGTTGTATTATTCTGAATTCTAACAAAAACAGCAGTCATGTAGCACTTTAAAGACCAACAAAATAATTTATTAGGTGATGAGCTTTCGTGAGACAGATCCACTTCTTCAGATCTGGAGATAATGCTGTACTAGTCTATATACCAGTTTAGGAAGAGTTCCTGATCTAACAAACAAACTTTCTAGTGAGGGGCGAAATCTGGTCAGACGGTCAATAGCAATGATTTGAGTAGAGCCAGGATTTCACCTGAGGAATATGCTGTTTAAAATATATAATTAGCCCCCTAGAGATCTTACTGCATTGTGCTGCCACACATCTGTAGTACATTAGGACCAGTTCCTTAGAGGTTCTGAGGCACATGTATCACTTCAATAAATTTAGTTAGGTCCTAAAAAACTGGGCTTACTGACAAATTGTAACAATACCAAAGTCCTCAGCTAGATTCCTTGCACTTATCCATTTGAGGTCAAAACTTTGCTTAGGATAAGACTTTTGTTTGGAGTTATCGGAGGGGCAGCCATGTTAGTCTGTATCCGTAAAAACAATGAGAAGTCCTGTGGCACCTTACAGACTGAGGCTGCTTCTACACATGCACAATCTTCCGGAAGATGATCCCCAGAAGACAGCTGCCAGAGGACCATCATCCAGAAGATTGTGTCTACACGCTAAACATGGCCCAAAAGAGACACCCCATCTTCTGGGAAAGCGTGTCTGCACATGCACTGGTGGTCTTCCAGAAGAACAGGGCAGGAAATGATGCGGATGGGGGTTGCATGGCTGGATAGCTGTTCTGAGGCTGCCAGCCATGTGCCCCTTTATAGGACCCCACCCAAACTGCCTCTCCCTGCACAAGCTGCTGAGGCCTGCTGTGCTGCTTGCAGCAAGACAGACCCAGGTCCCTGTCCTGAGTGGCCCAACAAAAGGCATAGACCCCAGCAGCCACAGGTCAGCAGGGTTGCCCTGACCTGCAGGCTGGCCATCCTTCTGGCCACCCTCCTTGGCCTCCTATGGAGATGAGACCCAGACCCATGGTTTCTGACACCCCACTGCCCCTGCTGGGACCCCCTTCAGCTTCTGGGACCCCTCCAGTGCATCTGGAGCCACACAACCAGTACAGACTGATGGGACAGGGTCGTCACTGGGGAGTGGGACAAAAACCGCTGGCTGCAAAATCTTTGGATGAAGAAGCAGACCTTTCTGGAGATCTGCAGCTGGCTCATCCCCATGCTCTGATGCCAGGACACCTCGATGAGGCTGGCCCTCTCTGCCAAGAAGCACATGGACATCACCATATGGAAACTGTCCATCCCGGACAGCTACCGGTCCATCAGCTAACAGTTTGGGATGGGCACATCCACCATTGGGGCTGTCATACTAGAGGTAAGACCTGCCCCAGGCCCTGCCATGGCTTGGGGGGGAGGGAGGGGCTGGTGGGCAAAGGAGACACCTGGGGGCTGGGGAGGGTGGAGGGCTGGACTGGGGGGTGGGTGGGTAGGTGTAGCCAGGGGGGATACCACATGCCCACTGCCCTCGGGGTGCCCCAGCAGGAGGGAGGGCCCAGTAGGCAGGGAGGGGAGGACAGGGAAGAGGGCAGAAACATCCCTGCGTATGCCCACAAGTGTGCTCACTCTCATTCCCCTGCAAGTTGTGAGAGCCATCAACCATGTGCTGGTGTGGTGGCTCGTGTGCATTGGGGACCTGGATGTGCTCATTGAAGGAGCTTGGGTTTACCCAGTGCTTTGGGGCTATTGATGGGACACATATCCCCATCAGGGCCTCAGAACACAGTGGTGTCTGCTGCATGAACTGCAAGAGATATCACTCAGTCATGCTCCAGGTGGTGGTAGACACCTGGGGGAGGTTCACGGACATTTACATCGGCTGGTCAGGCAGGGCACACAACACGCGCATCCCGCGGAATTCCCTCCTGTTTTGCAGGATGGAGGCTGGAACATTCATGCCCTGGCGGCAGTGCAGTGTTGGGGAGGTTGCCATGCCCCTCTGCCTTGTGGGCAACCCAGCCTACCTGCTCCAGGCCTGGTTGATGCACCCACACATGGGTCACCTCATGCTCTCCCAGGAGCTGTTCAATGCCTGGCTCACATGGGCCCAGTACCTGGTCGAGTGCACATTTGGCTGTCTGAAGGTGCGGTTCAGATGTGTCCTCATGTGTCTTAATGTGAGGGTGGAGAACATCCTGCAGCTCATGGCTGCCTGCTGCGTCCTCCACAACCTCATTGAGTGGACACTGCTTGTGAGTGGACACTGCCCCACGGCTGGATGGCGGAGCTGGCTCCCTGGTACCAGCAGCCTGCTGTGGCCCCCAACAGGCAGCTCGATCGCGATGGGGTCTGCATCCAGGAGGCGCTCTGGAAGGTGTTTGCCCAGGGTGACTACTAACCCCCCCACTCGCTAGCCTCACCCACAATAATCAGGGACATGGGGGATGTGAAATGTAAATATGTATTTAACCCTGAACATAGAACAATGGAACACTTATATGTAAATAGTACATAGGAAACAGTAAAACAAGCCTGCATGAACCAAAAACTGCTTAACTATATACATGGGGGTCAGGCAACAAGGGCATATGAACTTGAATGGGGCCTAGTACAGGGATGGTGGGGGCCCTAGTTGAGGGACGGCATGGAGGGCCATGAGCCCCAGCACCCACAGGTGCCCTTCCTGCCTGGGGTATGTGGTCTTCTGCAGGGTGCTGATGGGGCTGGGAGCACCGGGAGGTATGGCTGGTCCACTGCATGCCTGGCCTCAGCATGGGGCATGTGGGGGAGAATGGGTCATGGTTCGGGGGACACTCCATGGGGTCTGCCAGGGCCATGAGCCAGGATGGAAGGTCCCTGAGGACAGCCATGGGCAGGCCTGGGAGCAGTAGCGTGGCCAAGGATTCGGGGTCATGGGTGGGGGGGTGGGAGCGGCAGAGGGGGCATCAGGGGACATCAGGGAGGCATTGAGAGGCAAGAGCCTAGGCGGAGCAGCAAGGGGCTGGGGCCTCAGCGGGGCAGCAGGAGGGCAGCAGGGGTTAGGGGGGACAGCAGGGGTGGCTGAGGGCTGGTCAGCCAGGACCCTGCACATGGTGCGGAGCATCCCCACCACCTCTCCCCACGTCCCACCATCAATAGAGTTTGGCCTCGTCGAGGGCCACATGCCTCTCTATCAGGGCGTTCCGGTGGTGGTGGAGGGTGGCTGTGTAGGTTGCAGCCTCATCTTCATGGCCCTGGCATCTGGTCCAATGGACCCATGGCTGCCATGCCATGGGAACTGGGGATGATCTGGACTTGACTGGTGAGCTGCTGGGTCCTCCGGCCTGGACAGGGCTGGCAGGTCCTGGGATCCTCGCCCAGCTTTCCTACCCCTCAGATGGTGCAACTGTAAGACAGAGGGTTGGGGGCTCAGTGCCACATCTGGATCCTGGGTGCCATGACCCGGCTCCCCTGGGTGGTTACCCACACCCTGGACCCATGGGATGGCTGTGTCACAGGGGGTGCCACCTTGAGGGCCCACACACACTTGCCAAGCTGGCCCCTGGGTCATGATTCCAGGGTGGAGGTGCTGTCTGTGGTGGCTCCCCCCCAAAAATGGGCTGGTGGGCTGGAGGAGCTTGGCCATGCAGGGGATCCCTGCCTGGGGAGCATATGGGCTGGATACAGCTGTGCTGCCTCAGGGGCCCTAGGCATGCTCATGGGGCTGTCCATGGGGGGGCGGAGCCAGATGTTGCCCACAGATGTGGCCGTCACCCTGGGTTCCAACCTGGCACGGGCCATCTGGGGTCGGGGCATCGCAATGGTGCCCGGGTGTGCCCCACTCCTCCAGGGATTTGCTGCGGCATGCACTTACCTAAGGTGGCTTCGAACACGTTGGGTGGTGCCCAACTGGAGGGGGCCAGGCTGCTGTTGGTGGAGGGCAGCTCGATGATGAGCAAGCCATCGGACAACTTACCACCGGATGGGACATCCATGGTGGCAGGGCCCTCCTCCACTCCAGTGCTGCAGTGGGCTTGGGTGCAGCTGTCTCTATGGCGACCTGGGGTGGACAGGTGTCATCTGCAGCCAGGAGGTCCCGCAGCTCACAGTAGAAGAGGCAGCTGTCTGAGGCATGGCCGGACCTGTGGGTGCTGTCTCGGGCCCACATGTATCCCTGCTGCAGATCCTTCACCTTATACCAGACCTGCTTGGGGGTCTGGGCAGGGTGGCCACTTGTAGCCAGGCCCTGGGTGAGGTGCACGAAGGCAGGGTTGTTCCTTCGGTGCCCGCTGGTGTTGCGGAAGACCTCATTGTCACGCCAGAGCCCCAGCAGGTCCTGGAACTCTGGCTCTATCCAGGATGGGACCCTCTATTTGGAAGCCCAGCAGGGGTCCTGGCTACCCTTGTCCAGGTTCCCAGGGCTCCCCTGGGTGGTGCAGAGTGCTGGTCTGCTGGCCATGTCTCAAGCTCAGGGCTCGGTGAGAGATTCAGGCTCCAGGGGACTATGGCTGGCAGACCTGCATGTACTACCAACTTTCACACTCTCAGCTTCCTGCCATGGGGTGTCTGGGTCCTTGCAGCTTTAAAAGCCACAGGACCCAGAGATCATAGAGGCCCGCTGGGGTGTCCTAGAGCATCTCTGCTCTCTGTCGGGCTGCCACCATGGCAGACCACCTCTTCTGAAAAAAGCGGTGCCTGAGCATCTACACATACTTTTTCCCAGAAGATTCTTCCAAAAGAAGGCGCTCTTCCTGGTTGTGCAATGGAGTATGGAATCTGGAAGATGCAGTGTCTCCTTCTGGAAGAGTGCCTTTCATGTGCAGATGCTCCACGGATCTTCCGGAAGAAGGCACCAGTCTGCCGGAAGATTGTGCATGTGTAGAAGAGACCTAACAGATTTATTGGAGCATAAGCTTCTGTGGGCAAAGACCTGACACAGATCTGATAAAGTGGGTCTCTGCCCACGAAAGCTTATGCTCTAAAAAATCTGTTAGTCTATGAGGTGCCACAGGACTTCTTGTTTTTTGCATCCATGTAATCTAAGTTTCTTCTTCTTGGTGAATGATTATGGGCCAGGGAAGGGAGAAGTATCTGGGGAGAATAACAGAGACTGCAGGGAGCATTGCAGAATTCCACCATGCTGTCTTTGCTGCTCCATACACTCAAATTCAATAGAGAATTATATCACTGCTATAGACTACAGGCATATAATTCTCTTAAAATCTGTATAGTTTTAGGGCAGTTGTTTCAGAATGTAATTAGATTTCTATAAAACCCTGTTGATTTAATCCCTTTTGAATTTCATAAAAGGTACAACATTAGATTTTGTAAAAATGCAATTTTACAACCAAATTCTGTCCCCTGGCTCAGCTCAAGGAGTGGCAGTGGAACTACTCGCAAAAACAATCCCAATTAGCATAACACTTATGGCAGCATCTGACCTTTAATGTGCAAAAGAAGAAGGATTTATTTTCATAAGCAGTGTAACTGGAAGCCCCAGAGAGCAGAGGTTCCAAAGATCTACTGTGTGAACCACTGATTGTACATGCAACTGTTCCTGGTGATCCGCAGAGATAAATCTGAGCATGTGGTGTTGTCACCTTCTTACTACCATCTTTCATTAAAGACAGTGAGAAATGCATTACTGGTCTGATTTTCAAAGATGCTGAGCTCCCACTATTTCCAATTATTTCAATGGAAAATGCCAATGCTCAGCCCCTTTGAAAAATGGGGTCATAAATGTCTATCTGATATTACTTTTCCTGTACACAATTGTTGCACTTGCCACTGGGAAGTTGTTTGAATGGGAAGTAAGGTAGTCTGCTGTTATGACTGGGAGAAACCTTCCAGTGGATTTCACCTTGGACCAACAGGCCTAGTTGCCAGGCCACAACTCAACAGTCTCCCAGAGAACTGGAATGGCCTTGCCAGACAATCTGAGGATCTGGCAACCAAGCCATATTCTCCCATCCCCCAGTGTGTCTCAGGTTCTCCCAGTCAGCCAGAGGTAGGGGGGTGGACATATGAGAGACCCAGGCTCTCCCTCACAACTTGGTCCCAGACCAAAGGGGACAAGACGGAGAAAGGCTTAGTCCCTCTTAGTCCCCCAGGGTTCTTCTTGCCTCCTCTGTTCTCACCTCAGTTTGGGGTGTGGCCCAAGTACCCTACTTCTCCCTCACCAGAGGGTTGTTCCCACGGTTTCAACCATTCAGACAGTCACTTGGGGTTTCCCAGCTCATGTTTCAGTGTCCCAAGTGCTCAGCCTTCATAAAAGAAGAAAAATAAGAAAAGGGTTTATGCCATGGCCTCCTGATCAGGTCTTTCCCATAGTCTAGACCTTTCTCCTACTGCTGCCTCTGTTCCATAAGCTACGGTTTGGTTGCCATCATTCAGACAGTCTCTACTTCACTCCACCACCCTTTTAAGCAGAACCCCCTTGTACACAGTTCCTTGATTTGGAGCATGCTTTTCAGCTGCTAAGTGACAGGCCCTTCTTGGCTAAATACTGCTCCACAAGGCTCCTAGCCTTACTGTAAATCCCATCTCGGACCCATGAAATAACCTCCTTATTAAAATGATTTTTACACTGTGAAAAAGTTTGCAAATCTTTGTTATACACAGTATTCCCTTTGTTCACAATTTCTTTACAGTCACTATAACCCAACAACAGATAACCTATCAATAGAGATTTCTATACCTTCACAGATGGCTATTTGGGGGAAATCATCCAATAAGAGTCTGAGGAAATATTGTGGAAATGTTGCTTTCTTCAAATGTTCAGACTACTTTGTCGTTGTGATATGATGTCTGTTAAACATTTTGATTAACAAATATTTTGGAGCATAACCTTTCATGGGCAAAGACCCTCCTGCATCTGATGAAGCAGGTCTTTGCCCACCAAAGCTTATGCTCCAAAATATCTGTTAGTCTCTAAGGTGCCACAGAACTTCTTGTTCTCGAAGATACAGACTAACACGACGACCGCTCTGACACTTGTCAAACATTTTGATGTGCACTCTGATGCTGACATACCAAGTGACAGCTTATGGCAGACCTCAAATGCACACTTTGTATGTCTAGTTTGGATTACATTTTTACAATGTGCATAACTGGTACATCGCTGGAAACCAGTCTGGCTCACCTCTATTTTGGCATTATTAAAATAAATGGGTCCATGGGAACAATCTGGACTTGACAAACTTCTCAGAACGTAAGAATGACTATATTTGGTCAGATGAAAGGCCATCCAATACCAGGTGCCCCAGGAGAAATTAATTGAGAAGGAATTCATTAAGTGATCCATCCCTTGTCACCTGTTTCGAGCTTGTAGCAAATAGAAGCTAGGGACACCATCCTTGCCCATCCTGACTAATAGCCATTGACACACTTATCCTCTGTGAATTTATCTATCTCTTTTTTTTAACCCTGTTAGAGCCTCAGCTTTCACAAAATCTTTTGGCCAAGAGTTCCATACAGCGGCTCTATATTACGTGAAAAATTCTTTCTTTTGTTTGTTTTAAATCCGCTGCCTGTTAATTTCATTTAGGCTACGTCTACACTAGCACGCTATGTCGAAGTAGCCTATTTCAAAGTTAGGACATTGAAATGGGCTACTTCGATGCGTACCATCTACGTGTCCTCCAGGGCTGGTGCCATTGACATTCAACATCGAAGTAGCGACGGGGAACATCGAAAGGAGTCGCCCCGGAAGGAAATGCGGAGCATCCACACACACAAGCGCTCCCCATTGAAATAAGGGGCCAGCAAAGCCCCAAGCCGCTCCCTTAAAGGGCCCCTCCAAGACACACTTGCCCTGCACAGCACAAGATCCACAGAGCCGACAACTGGTTGCAGACCCTGTGCATGCAGCATGGACCCCCTGCTGCAGCAGCAGCAGCCATTATTAGCATCATTAGCATAAGGTTACATGATTTGGAGTCCTGAAGATGCTCTTCCAGACTCCAAAATAGCGTGTAGAAGCATGGCCCCAGGGGGGTCTTCCAGAAGGAAGTCCTCCTTCCGGAGCCCCTTCTTCTCGAAATTTTTTGGGAAGAAGGGGCTTCCAGAAGGAGGACTTCCTTCTGGAAGACTCCACCCGGGGGCCACGCTTCTACACGCCGTTTTGGAGTCTGGAAGAGCGTCTTCAGGACTCCAAATCATGTAACCTTATGCTAATGATGCACCAGGAATTTAGCCTTTTGTTCAAAACCTCGTCTAATGACACATCAGTCTAGGGAAATTAAAATGTTATACATCTAACAGTAAAATTAAACACCTTTTTTGATAAAATATAGAGAAATAGATTAATTTTTTTATTTTGCTTGGAGAGCACTCTAGCCTTCTAGATGTGTATTTTTCCTGTAACTGTTAGCTCACACATTACAATACTTTGCTACAAGGCATTAGCAACAGGGTAGAGAGATGAGGGAGGGAGTGAGGGCACCGTATTGGCAAACTCAAGTGTTGGAAAGTCACAAGTCAGTCTCCAAAAATCATGAGTGGCTTAAATAAATATTCAAACTTTTAAAATTTGCTTTCTGTCTTTTGAATCTGATTCCAGGACCTGGATATTTAATAATTAACCCCTACACTGCAGATATGAGTGGAGTTATGAAAAAAGTCTGAAAGTTGGCAACACAGATGAAGTGTGATGATGCAAAATGCTCTGAAAACCTAGAAGGAAAAGGACACAAAATCAAGACAAGTAGCAAACGCCATCTATCCATAGCAACATGACACCATTCTACAATGCATGACAAAAAACTGCTGTTGAACATTTTTAGAAGGGATATTTCAAAGAAATTACCCAGAAGCACTGTAAGAGGTAATATTAGTGCTAAACATTCATACTATTGTCAGTTTCTTGACCACACAGTTTCCAAT
Organism: Carettochelys insculpta; assembly: GCF_033958435.1. Classification (NCBI taxonomy): domain Eukaryota; kingdom Metazoa; phylum Chordata; order Testudines; family Carettochelyidae; genus Carettochelys; species Carettochelys insculpta. The sequence continues at coordinate 176,278,824 of NC_134138.1, forward strand.
CTCATTAGTTTAATGATTTCCTGGTGATTTTCTCCTGGACCAATCAATACAACATGTTATTTTCTACTTTATTTTCCCCTTTTATATTATTAGTGCTGCTTCATTCTTCCAATTTTTTTCAAAGTGTTAGAATCTCTGTTTCAACATATTAAAAAATAAGTACTTCAAAATCTCCTCTTTTCAAATGGTTTACCCATTTGTGAAAAGGACTCCCATGAGGGCTATTAGGGAACCCTGAAGGAAATTTAAACATCTTTTTTATTACCCCACCCTCTCATTTCCACTTGCCATCTCAGTGAGTGAAAAGAGAACTCTGGGAATAATCTGAATCATCAAAGGTAAAACGTCAGAGGGAAAAGGCACCTGAACAGCTTAATATTCAGCCACTGTAGCTTTACAATATTACATATTACTAATTTAGAGCTCTGAAAAAATGGAACAACATTGCATTATGGGGAAAAGGCACTATTGAAGGCTAAAGTCAAATTTAAAAGAATATTCATAGGCAGACTGGCATGCATTGTCAAGAGCACACTTTGAATTGACTGAAGCTGAGAAATCCAAATGTTAGGCTAACTTCTGCCTGTAACTCACAGGCTGCATCTGCACTGCCCCCTGCACCTTTTGGAAGGGGCATGCAAATGCAGCTGATCAAAATGCTAATGAGGCATTGGTATGAATATTCAGTGCCTTGTTTGCATAATAACAGCCACTCACTACCTCATTAGCATTTTTGACTGGCTGCTTTTGCATGCCCCCTCTGAAAGGGAGAGACAGTGTAGATGCAACCACATTGTTTGAGCCGGGTTGACTTAGGGTTCAAGGTGCTGAGTGCCCTGAACTTTCATGGAAGTCAATCTGAGTTGAGAGTATGAGAGCCTCATACTGTACTGAACACTAAGGCACAAGTTCAGTGTTATTTAATTTTGATTTAATTCATACCTTCAATATTTATATATTTTTTAACTTAAAAAGTGTCTCTAGATCATCTTCCCCCATTTCCTCCAAGTGCTTCCATTGGTCAACATTTTAACTGACTGCTTTTGGGGCTTACATCTCCATCAAGTTTTAATTGTGCACCAGTGACTAGATAAACAAGAATGGTGAACCAGGTTAGTGAGCTTTGCTAGAGCAGGCTTGAGCAAACTTTCTATATCAGGTCCCACTTTTCATCCATGCAATTAGCCAGGGCTCCTCCAACCTGTTTAACATATTCCAAACCAATGGTTATGTTCATATGGAAAAAAGCAAACCTCTTGACACACATAAGAGAATAAGTATTTAGAATGTAAAAACTTTACTACTTGGTATATAAATGGGAATACACATACTTAAAAACTAACATATTTTAACATTTTTAATGAGCCTCATGAGCCTGAAACCCAGCAGCCAATCATATTTAAACCCCCTTATGAAACTTCATACTCCCCAGAGGGCCTGCCCCCACTTTGCACACCTCTGTGCTAGAGCATCATGGCTCATTTTCAGTCAACATTAGACCCTCCACTGCACTCTGACCTGCTGTCTGTGATAAGCCAACTGTAACTCAGTCATTCTCTTGTCATCCTTAATGGAGCAACATTACTAATGGAGCTCATCCCAATGGGGCTCATTTTCAAAAGGACCCCGCCTACTTCAAAGTCCCCTTATTCCTTTGAGTAGATGGGAATAAGGGGACTTCGAAGTAGGCGGGGTCCTTTCGAAAAGGAGCCCTGTCGGGACGAGCTGTGCAGCAGCGAGGCGCATCAATTTGAAGTGCCGCGGCCGCCCGCTTACTGAAATACATATTCAGCGCTTCATTAGTAAACTTTGAAATGGCCATTTGCATGGCCATTTCGAAGTTTGGGGCTAGTGTAGACACAGCCTTAGTGAGTTTTCCCAGTATGGACAGCCAAGTTAGCTGAGCACAGATACATCAATTCTAGCCATACAATTACTTAGCTAAAATTGCATATCTGTGGTAGACTAATTTTGCATAGTGTAGACATAGCCTCAGAATTGTCATTAATACTCTGTTCTGTTAAAGTCAAATTTCTATTAGCTCCTCAAAACAGTAAAGAAATGACTGCACATGTTTTAACTGTTAAATAAGCGTGGTGCTTGTGAAAGTCATTTCCTGGCATTTGGAAAGGGTGGCTGGAGACCAGCCCGCACAGAGCCCATTGCCTCCAGTTGCAGGAGTGAAAGGTGCTTGGGCAACAATCGCAGGCACTGAAGTTCCTGGGAAAGAAAAATTACAGAGTGGGCAGCTGCAGTGCCAGCTCCTGAATATCCTCTCTGTCATCATTCCTGTGCTGTCATTTGGAATTACCCTACCCTCTGTGAGAGGCAGGTAGTTCAGTCTTCTTGCCCCCCATCATTCCTTGGCCTCTCGGCCGAGACTTCCACTACTGACTATTAATACCTATTGTGAAGGCAGTTTTTGTGATGAGGGAACCTGGTCATGTCCTTAGCAGACTCATAGCAGACTTGGTCAGGTGAAACGCCATGAAATACAGTTAACTTCTGTAATAGTACAATTTATATCACTCTATATTACATTGTATCAGTCCCTTCCTAATAGCTTGAATTAAAGCTGAGAGAATCCCCAGTGAACAGCTCACTGCAGTGTGAACCTGAGTATCTTGCCTTTATACTTCACTGCTTTGTACTGCACTGCCAGAAAGCTATTTTTAGAGACGGTTCTGCATTTGCACAGTTATTGCTTATGTCTTGTCTAAAGGAAGTAAGGTTGCTTTTCTGAGACTATACCCTTCTCTCAAGGGTAAACTAAAATCCATTAAATTTAAACACAGGCCATAAACCCTAATATATTAGAGGCTACAATGGAAATATTATCTATTTCTTTATAAACAAGATGTCCATTTGGGAAAGTGAAACAAATAGGTGTATCTGCAAGCTACTGCCATTTCATTCTCTTTTTGAAGTCATTATCTTTACTACTTAAGTAAAAAGTTTACTCAACTAGAAATAAGAAAAAGCAAAGAAAATATATTTACATAGAACAGATCATGATTTCTCATAATGAGTTTCTCATAATGAAATATTTTATAAAAAGAAACATGAGTCCAAAGGGCCAAATTCTTCTTTGTTACCCCAGATCAATTCCAAAACAATAACTTTGACATCACAAGCACTGCTCTGGATTTAGGTGCTCATATTCGCTATGTCTACATAGTGTACTGCTGCTGGTAGGGTCAAGCAAATGAGGGCATTCAACAATGCAAATGAGGCACTCATTTACAAATCACATGCCTCATTTGCATACTCTCATGTGATCACTGTCCCGGCCATGGCTTCTGTCGCCACAAAACAAGCTGTGTAGATGGGGTTCTGTCAACAAAACCCTCCCTTGTTGATGGCCCCTTATCCCTCATTTTTGTCAGGGATAAGGGGCTGTCGACAGAAGGGCAGTTTTGGGCAACAGAACTCCATCTACATGGCTTGTTTTGTGGCAAAAGGAGCCTTTGCTGGGACAGTGATCGTGTGAGAGTATACAAATGAGGTACACAATTTGTAAATGAGTGCCTCATTTGCATTGTCTAGTGTCCTCATTTACATGACCCTACAGGCAGCAGCATGCCATGTAGATGTAGTCATTATGTCTAAACTAGGCAAAGTAAGTCAACCACAGATTGCAATTCTAGCAACAGTCGCACAGCTAAAATGACATATCTGTTCTCTGCTAACTTGGCTGTCCATACCGAGGAAGGTCAATGGGAGAGTTTCTCCCATCGACATACTCCGCCCGTATTGCGAGGGGTACATTGGTCGACTCTGACCCCTTAGCGGTTGATTTTATGCATCCATACTAGACACATTAAATTGAACCCTGGAAGATTGACCCTGAATGATTGATCTTCCAGGGTAGAGTAGACGTAACCTCAGCTGTCATGGCAATGAGGACTACTATCTGGTTAAATACCAGTGCTAAAAGAGCAGAATTTCTAGCCACCATCAAGGGTACTTTACCTTATTTTGAGTTTCAAATTTACATTAAAAATCAGCTAAAATATAATGTATAATAATATGCCAATATGATTTTGATCAGCAATTGTTGTAAATGACTCAGATATAAGAGATTACAAATACAATAATAGGGATTGGAGGCCATTTGTGCAATGGTAGAGGAGAATGGGAGGTATCCTTGAGACAACAAAATGCAGTCCATGCTCTGAAAAAATTATGGGAACCCTAGAACTAAGATGGGAAAATAAAACATCCAGTTTGAACTTCATTTCTTAATGTGTTATATATTTGAATCTATGCAAATCTGAGAAGTACTGTACCTAGAAATAAGGACCAATGATGTGAAATGATTGAAATTCACCTAGCTGAAGCCTACGGCTTTTCCTGAGACTCCCAGGAGAAATCTTGGAGCAATCAGATATAGCCTATTGTAATTAAATTTATACACACATCTGAGTGCAGAAGTTGAGCCAGTGAATCTCTCTTTTTCAAACAAGTCTTAATCACACAAAGAGTGAGTAGTTTATAATCTTTTAGGAGAAAAGCAGAAAATGTGCAAGATACAAAGAGCTTCACAGTCAAATAAATGTCCTATAAGAATGGTTGGAAAGTTACCATTGTTAAAAGCATAGCAAAAGGAAGCAAATACAGTTGCTTATGCTAAACTCATAGCTTTAATTATTCTGAATTTAGATTCTCTACAACGAGTTCTTTTTTTCTTTCAGATAAGTCACGAAAGAAACCAGACGCATTATTAGATCTCTCTTTTACATCCTAACTCCTAGGTTTTTTGATAGAACACTTTCTCCCTAACTTGAATATAATGAAATCTTTGATATGTTCTGAGTGGAGAGGTCGTCCTGGGGTTTTTGCTTTACTCCTTACTGTGAAGAAAATGTTTCTGATCCACATTCATGTATATGGCTTCTCAAGGGAGTAATCATCCTCCTTTCTGAAACAATTTATTGATATTCCTCAGTCTCTTAATTATTTTAATTTGTTAACTGCATTATATTCAAAAGCATTTGCATTTACAATACAATTTAAGGTAACAAGAACACCAAAAGGTGATATGTTGGATAGCTGTGGAGTGACTTTCTTTTGTAGTAGGAAGATAAATGAATAGAAAAGGTGCCACTTGCTTTGTGTTCTCTTCCAGCTCATCTTTGATTGGCAGCTATATTCTTTGGCTTGGGACCACTTGAGTGGGCAGGCTGTCACTTCAGCAGATGGGGAAGTGTGTGGGTATTCCAAATAACTAGTGTGAACATTCATTTGGATGATTGTGGGCATAAATCAGTCAGTCTGCAGAATCTCCACACCCGAGAGGATAGCAATGGTAAATTACTTAAACCAGGATTGTCTTAAACCAAGATCATTATTAATGACACACAGAACTATTGTTCATGTTGTCCAAGAACAATATTAAAGGGAAACATATATGTGCCATTTCGGAAAACAGAAGGGACCACTTTTTGCATACAATAAAATCCTAGGCCTGCCGTGCTTACTGGCCAAGTTAAAAGACAAAGAGAGGCATTGTTGAATTCTCCAAATAGTTGCCATTTAACAAACTTTCATGTATATCAGGGAGGTGAAGTGTTCATGATAGACAAAAATACCTGGGATAGGATTTGCTTGAAATTCAATGCACAACCTATCATGCTTCCATGACCACTACTGTGGCTAGAAGTTACCAAGTCTATACATAAACAAAATCCTCAAGATTGTCTCCTTTCACTGTGTCTGACAGGTGAGCAGGGACCACAAGACAGCAAGTATTTACGGGATGTAGAAAGTAAACATCCCTGGAGGCAGAAAAAGTTAGATGGTGTCAACACCTGCCTTACTTTACAGAGCATCCTGAATTCAAATAAGTTATATAATACAAGTCATATAAATGAAACAGAACAAACAAAATTGCTTAATTTGTTTGCCCTTTTATTTTGTTTATTTACTATTGAGGAGAAAACTCTCCTCTCCCTCTTGGTTATATGGCACCATACCATAGCAAATAGTGATCAATATTACCCTTGAGATAAAGATCAATTTGTCTCATGTTGATTCCTACTCTTCCTCACGCAGAGCATATGTCTGATGTGTGCTAGAAAAGCCAGGAAGGATCCTACACATTCATTGCCTGATACTGACGCCCCGAAGGCAGAATTATGAAATCATGAGGTCACTGAAAGTGGCATTCACACTACTGTAAGGAATCCCACAGCACTGAGTTTGCTGTGTGAATATTTTTGAGCACCTTGCTATGGGCATTTGTCAGACATCAGATCTCGCATCTGAGCCTTGGCAGATGGAGAAAGATGTGGGAGGGTAGTGGGTGAGTGAGAGGAGGAACAAACAGGTACTGGCAGATGTCACATGGCAAATGTATGGCATCTGATCTAGGAATATCATCAAGATAGAGATATTTTAAAACAAAAAAAGCATGCAGGGCACTAGGAACTAGTGTGTATCCGATGCTGATCGAAAGAGTGATATGGAGGAAGCCATTGGCAGTGCTTGAGTTTTGTCGATCCTTCAAAACTAAAGAATGTGCATGACGCATGGTTGAGGGTTATCCGCTGGCATCTGGTCTATCAGCTAACTATTTACACAGAGCACTCTCATAATACCTGGTACTTGTGGGACAATCTTTGCCGGTGGGGTAGGAAGGTGGCAGTAGTAGGGGAAGACAGCTGCACACTCCAGTTATAGCAGCATCATGGCTGAGCCCATGGGGATGGCAAATGGGATGCACCAAATAGGCTCATTTTTCAGCTTACCTCATCATGCCTTATCCTTGCTAGCCATGTTCACAGACGCAGATAATTTCCCTTAAAGTAAGACACAGGGTGGCTGTGTCTACACTTGCATTCCTCTTTTGAAAGAGGAAACAAAATAGGAAGAAGGGTTCTTTCGAAGATGTGATTTATTTTCAAAAGAGCCCTGTCTACACTGTTTTTTTCTTTTGAAAGAATCTCTTCTGAAAAGAGATTATGCAAATGAAACACAGGATATATAAATCAGTGCCTAATTTGCATTTTCAATTCCCTCACTTGAATTCCTCTTTCAAAAGAGGAATGCAAGTGTAAACACACCCATAGAGACTCACCAATTAAAAATAGGCGATAGGAGTGGAAATCACTCATCCTTTTTGTTGGCCATCTACATGATAACAACTTGATACAAACACGCAAAGTCTGTACGTTATACACTGACTAGGCATGCCATCATCCATAGCAACTCTTGAGGAGGAGGCATGAAATGAAGAAAATTCTCATGAGCCAGAAGTATTGAGTCTGAGGGTATTTTAGCCCCCAGAAAGAAATTAGTGGGTGCTCTACACCTACTGATAGCCAGCTCTTCCCCAGCAGCTCCAGCCTGCCTGTGGTCCAGCTGATCAATTTCTCCTTCCCAGCACTTCCTGCTAGCTGCAATCAGCTGTTTCATAGCACACAGGAGGCAGTGAGGAGATATAGAATGGATTTGGGTGTGGGTGGAGTACTGTGGGAGGGGCAGAAGTGGCAGCTCCCTAACTGAAGTCATGCTTCTTCAGCCTGATGGCCAGTCTGGTTCTTTATTCAATGCCAGTGGAGGCAGCCATCAAAATGGTTTGTGAAATAATGAGCCATTTTGGGCCATTGGGATAGGTGACCTGATGGTTTCAAATTCCACAGGTGTCCCTGGAAGCTGACACTGGTGCAAACTGGAAGAATATTTCATGCACTGAGACAATGAGCAACACTTCTGTTCTGACATGGAGGGGGCAGCGCTGAAATCCTTGCACACACAAACTTCGTAATAGTTCAGTTCTGGATTTCAGCTACTCTTTCAACACTCATTCAATAGCGTTTGGGTCTAGTGGAATACTTAACACATGCACACTTGTTTCTTAAAATGAACAATACAGTAAACACTAGGGAAAAACAAACCCGAGCAGAAAACAAAGAAACCCCCTCCTGAGTTTCCACCCCTTTTTAAAGCCAGACCCCAAAAGAGTTTTTTAAAATATTTGAATGATCAGCTAAGTATCCTCCTCTTCCAACCCATTTTCTTCATCCCCTCATTTTCCAAGGTCCATCTACCATCTAAATCAGAAGGACTGGCTATTTTATGAAATCCTCCTTATGTGAGTTTTCCAGCAGCTTCGAAAAGTATCTGGACTCTTCTGAGAGTTTCTCTAGGTTTGCCATCACAGGTAAACCTGCTTCTTGTAAGCTCTGTGTTTAAGGACCAGCTATTATTGGGCCTTCTATGTCTAAAGATATTTATTATTTAAAGCTCTCTGTATGCCTCCCATTCCATTCCAGTCTGATTCAAAGCCTATCAGTTAGTAATAAAACAGCAGCAGCTGGCAGGAGAGGAGTTATTAGCACTCAAAGAGGTTACAAATCCTTTAGGTTCTGCGTGTGACAAAGTACAATATGCATGAATTTATTGTACTAAAACAACTCTGCTGTTCATTAATGAGTGTTATTATAGCTGCTTACTCTGATGTGAGATTATTACACACTCGCCATACACAGAAAAGCATAAATCACAAATAAACTAACAATTAAATACAGCAACAAAACTAACATCGCTATTTGATAATCTGGTAATTAGATACAGCCCCATCTGTTACAATCCTACTCACAGAGACCAAAAAACTTTAAGGTCTCTACCAGGCATTTGTAAAACTACCCACTAGGAGAAGTGAAAAACCAGATTGACAGGGACAAACAAACATCCAGAAATCAGCTACTTCTACATAGGCCCAAGAAGGTTAATAACAGAACACCACTTGTCATCACCTATAACGCCCCCAACACAAACCCCTCCAGTGTATTATCGACAAACTACAACCTGTACGGGAACATGATGCTACACTTTCAGAGGCCCTAAGTGAAAGATCCGTTCTTCTCTATGGACACCCACCTAAGATCAGGAAAATTCTCACTAGCAACCACAGGCCATACCACAGAAATACTAATCCTGGAACCTTGACTTGCAACAAACCCCACTGCCAACTCTGTCCACATATTTACTCTGGAGGCACCATCACTGGACTAAGTACATCAGTCACATGATCGGGGCTCATATTCCCATACCTCCACCTATGTTATATATGCCATCTTCTGCCAGCTGCCCATCTGCTATGTATATTGGACAATCACTTCACCAAAGAATAAATGGACACAAATCAGACATTAGGAATCTGAATACACATAAACCAGTCAAGTAAGCATTTCAATAGAGCAGACCATACCATCCAAGACCTGAACACCTGAATCCTAAAACAGAGACTTTAACACCAGATTACAAAGGGGGACATCCAAACTGGAATTTATTCTCAAGTTCGACACTTTATGTCTGGGCCTCAATAAAGAGAGCAATTACCTTACTCATTGCAAGGACTGTTTCCCCATCTTTGATATTCATAGTGGCCTCAGGTAACTCACTTAACTGAATAGACAATTGCAGTATGTAGTTTTCTTCCCCCTCATCAGCTCCTTCACCTCCCCTCCTTCAGCCCTCTGTATCTGATTCATCAGTTTTCATTTAATTTTTTCTATCTTTTTGTTAAATTCTCATCTTGCCAGTATACTTTTACCAGAATTTTCAGATGTAAAGAAGCGGGTCTATCCCATGAAAAGTCATCACCTAATAAGTCATTTTGTTAGTTTTTAAAGTGCTACAAGACTGCTTTTTTTTTTCTTTGAAGGGGACATGTAAACAAGCCCAATCGGAGAGTAGCAATGATGTGCTGTGCTGCATATGCTAACTTTGAAGTTGCTAACTTTGAAGCAGCAGCAGGCGGTGTAGCTGCAGTCACTTCGAAGTACCTACACTACTTCGAAGTTCTCTAAATATTTTGGGAGTAAGGGAATTTGAATTTGCGTGGGTACTTTGAAGTGCCTGTGGCTACTTTGCTTGCTGCCACTTCGAAGGTAGCAATTTCAAAGTTGGCGTGGTGGGAACTACGTTAATGAGACACTGCATATGCAGCACAGCACCTCATTGCTATTCTCCAAAAGGGCTCGTTTACATGTCCCCTGCGAAGGAGGGGGCTAGGGTAGATGATCCCTATTTGTATTAAAGAAAATGCTTAATTGCAGCTAGGGGTATTCCATTACTTTGCATGACTCTTTCAGCTTTAGCGGTACTATATGAAACATATTTTTATTTCAGCTTTATAGAAGTACGAGGTACGCTCTTCAGTGGATTAGGTTACCAGAGGGGGAAAGGAAGTCAACCTATCTGGGATCTAACTATGCCATTGCTGCTGATTTACTATGTGATTTCAAACAAGAAAATTTGGCTGACATTTTTAAGAGGCCCCTAATTTTTGAGTGCCCACCCTGAGATAGCTAATTGCTCTATGTCTTATTTTTCCAATTTTAAATTAGGTGCGATATGTCTTTAGGCTCTGCAAACATTCATTCATTTACACACAAATGGTAAATCGTTCACATGCGATATGCGTTTGCACAATCATAGTCTTTGTTGTATTGTAAACTATGGTATGGACTATGCCGTCTGTTAAGTTTGGTAATAATAATAATAAGCATCTACCACACATACATGTATTCTTGAAAACATCTAATCTACTGTATATTGGAGTTTGTCAGTGTGATCAAGCACTCCTTCTAAACCAGAGGTCAGCAACCAAAATAGCAAGAAGAGCCATTTTTCCCAAATTGATAAAAAAACAATAATTTAAAGCCACATTCTATGTGAATATGAGATGGTCCTTAATAAATAATGTCAAATCACCCTTTCTGTAGCCCCATTTTAAGAACAGTGCATGCACCAAGAATTTGTAATCCAGGGCATTCACAAACTTTTTACACATTCTATTTTCTCACAGCGTACAACTGTCTTCCTTACTTTCAATCCTGAACCCTCTTTCTCGCTGGAGGACATTTAGGAGGAGTTATCCAATGCTTTGAGATCACATATAATTTACTATTTAGAAATGAGTTGTTCATTTTGGGACTTTTAGATGTTCACTATTTATCAAAAATAATCAGGAGGTTTTTTTTCCACTTTCATGCAAAGAAGTCCTTAAAGAGGTTCATGTGGCTCCAGAGCCACAGGTTGCAGACCCCTGTCCTAAACATTAAGAGCCAGGGCTACCAAATTCAGTATACAGCTTCCTCCGATCATAGCTTAAAGCTACATAAGGGTTTGGCTGTCCCAGGTGAATGGAATTTGCCTAGAATGGTATTGCTTCTCATAAATAAATAACTAAATCAAGTACTGTCCTCAAAACTGATGTACGTGAGTGAATGTTGAAAAGTAATGGACAGGGAGCTGTGCTAGTCTATACACTATCAAAACAAAAAGCAGTCAAGTAGCACTTTAAAGACTAGCAAAATAATTTATTCGGTGAGCTTTCATTCAGCTTTGTCCACACATCATCTCTGGAAATACCATCACTGGACTTTACCAGGGGTTACTCACAGAATCACGGGCACTTTCTCATGCTCCTCTACTAACATCATATATGCCATCATGTGCCAACAATGCCCAGATGCTTTGTATATTGGACAGACTTCTAACTCCCTTAGACAAAGGGTTAATGGGCACAAAACAGACATAAAAACATTCCAGATCCATAAACCCGTTACTCAACATTTTAATGGAATGGGCATTCTGTTAATGACTTAAGAGTAAGTGTGTTACTGAAAAAAAATTTCACACCGCTATTCAAAGAGAAACAGCCGAGCTGGCTTTTATATTCAAATTTGTCACATTAACATGTGGTTTGAACCGGGATGGTACATTTCTGAGTCACTAAAAGGGCTCGTCTGCATACTCAGCTTAATCTAATTCTTGACCTTTCCCACCCCGCCACCCCTCCACTCTCTGATTTGCTCACCTTGATCATTTTTTTCTGATTTGTCCTCCTTGATTACTGTTTTTGGTTCTCTGTGCCTGAAATATTGAGTCTGTTCTGGTCTGGCTATTGTCTGAAGAAGTGGGTCTGTCCCACGAAAGCTCACCTAATAAATTATTTTGTTAGTCTTTAAAGTGCTACTTGACTGCTTTTTGTTTTGAATGTTGAAAGATACTGAACCAAGATGAGCCAGAAAAATAGGATGAACTTGGAATAGGATTGCTTCTCAATAAACCCTATGGAAAAGAAAGAAATTGAATAAATTTGGAGTAGCGCTCTACTTTGGCACAGCTAAATCAATATTTACAGTCTGCAAATTAGAAGACAATGTTGTTGGAAACAAAATTGACTATTGCCCTTTTTTGTTAAAACATAGCGAACGATAAGAGTTAAATGTCTGATCGCATATAGAACTATGAGCATATGATGAAGTTGATGGCATTCCCATTTAAAATTTCTATTAAAAATTAAATGGAAATTTTTTAACAATCACATTTTTAAGACATCCAAAATAAAAAATAACTTCATAAATATAAAACTGTATTTTTCAAAAATCATTTAAAGCATTTAAATGAAGAATATTTTCCTTTCATTTAACACCCCCCTCACATCTTTAATTGAGTTAGGACCTGAGCAATGCTAGGTACATCTGCTAATTAACAATAATAGGAATATTTGTACAATAACTCAGCAATGGTGTGAAACTTGACTAATTAGTATTGCAAAGAACTTTGAGAACCCGAGAGAAAATGCTTACAGGCACTATACATTCAGAGACGTATTGCTATTCCTGCAGAGACTAGATAATGATAACCTGCAGCACAGCCAGTAAGCATCATCATATGCTCATAGTTCGATATGTGATCAGTGTTATCCCCTTTTCCCAAGGCTATAGTTAGGGAAATTCTGAGCCAGCTTGGAAGGTTATTTGATTCATGAGCAATACTAACAGTTATTGAAAGGCAATGTGGTGCAGTGGAGCCATGCTGGATAACTGAGCATCGCACATTTTGTTGCAAAAGGCAACCAATAATTCAGTCAGTCTTGGACAAGAGTGCTTATTGTGGAGAGTGTCCTCCGGTTGCACTCAGTCCCTGTCCTATGCTTAGAAGAAATAAATCAGAAATAGTGATTTTTTAGCCAATAGCAAATTATAATTGATTTTAGAGAACACGAATTAAAATATTTATCTTATTCAGTCAACAACAATTCTTTGCAAGTATAAAAAATGTACTTAGCATTTTATAGAAATATGTGCCAGCTGTCAAAGGTAGCAAAATCCCCATACTACCTGGGGGTTGGAAAGTACCCATCTGCTTTTGTTACCTGCAATAATAGGTATTTTGGCAGCACTTGCCAACAGTTGTTTTATTTCTTTATTAATGAAGCTTTATATTGGACGATATATTTGTGCGAGATTAAACAGGAAAAAAGTCCATCCTCATGGCATTTGATGAATAACATGACTGCATTGTTGTTAGATGTTTTGTGCAGCTGGTACTAAAAATTAATTGTGTTTGTACCTCTTCTTTCCTCATTAGAGTCTTTATCACAGGAATGGGCCATGTGGGTTGGAGACTGCATTTTCATTACAATCTCTTTGTCATAAAAGTACATTCTATAATTAGAGATATCATGAAGTTTCCTCAAAATAATTATCTTTGGATCTTCTGAAGAGGTGATAAATACATCAATGAAACATGCAAGTGGGATAAATTTTAATATACTGTATTGCAAAATGTCTACTCCCAAATATGGACTTGGATTTGCTATTTAAAATAATAATAATAATAATAATAATAATAATAATAATAATAATCAGACTTTTCTGAGCACTGGACTAGGTACCACCACAGTTAAATTTGATTCAAGTAGCAAAAATTACCAATCCCAAGCATTTAAACCTCATGAGTAAGCCCTTCCCCCCAAAATATGAGATTTAGGTTTGTTTAAAGTTTTTTTTATTTACATGGGGATTTTGGAGCTTCTATGGAGCATGTAAATCACATACTGAAGCTTTCCCCCATAATTATCAGGGCTACAAGTTTATACCTGTGACAGGGCTCCTTGTTTGTCAAACCAGACCACCCAGTTGTTAGGATTCCCTGTTAGATCAGATAATTGTAGAGCGGTTGTCTCTGCATCTTGGATGAGGCCTAGCAAATAGTACACCCTGTGTCTCCAGACTTGGCTAACTATAGTTGGAGTTCTGGCCCTCTGAGTAAGATGAAACAATGGTCAACGAGTAGCTTCTGGGCAGGGCTGGGACAAACAAGCAGTCCATAGCCCCCAAGCTTCCTCACTGAGGCTGGCAGTCTCTTTTGGGGTTCTGGCCCTCTCCTGGAGCAGGACAAGCAGTCTATAGCCCTAAGCCTCTCAGCTGCAGCAGACCATAGCAAATGGGGAATCAGCCTCTTGAGTAGAGCAGAACAGCAATCAGTCTGTAGCTTCTGGGCATGGCAGAACAAATAAACAGTCTGTGTTTCCTGAGCCTCCAGGTTGGGACTGAGAGCAAACGGCAGCCATGGCTAATAGTCTGTGGGGTGTAGCAGTGGAATCCAGGCCCTATCACTCCACCATGTTCCAGCCTGGGGCCTGCTGGACTTCCCCACTACTGACTGTGGCATCAGCTTCTACTTCATCCTCTGGGTCACAGCCTATAATGAGGTTCATCCTAGGCATCTTCTCAGCTGGAGGCAGCTTGATGTCCCCATCAGTCTCTGCAGTCCCTGAGCCATCTGTAGTACAGTTCAGCTCCATGGGCTCTGCCCTGTGCAGCATCACCAGTCCTTGGATGAGCTTGCACTACATGTCCTTCCTTGTCCACAGTCAGCCCTGACTGAGCTGGGCTGCCTCTTTTTATCTAGCTCTTCCACCTAGAGCACGTGTAGCAAGGGAAAGGGGGTGTGGCATCCTGAGCCTAGTTATTTTAAATGGCACCTGAGAACCTTCCAAGAAAATATGACTTTGGGAGCTGAGCTTTAAGAAATCATCAAATTTCATAAAACTTGGAACACTTGTTAGAGCAACACTAAGACAGAATCATAGAGTCATAGAACCATAGAAGAGTAGGACTGGAAAGGACCTCGAGAGGCCATCGAGTCCAGCCCCCTGCCCTCACAGCAGGACCAAGCACTTCCTAGACCATCCCCGAAAGCCATCTATCTAACCTCTTCTTAAATATCTCCAGTGATGGAGATTTTACCACCTCCCTTGGCAATTCGTTCCAGTGTTTGATCACCCTGACAGTTAGGAACTTTTTCCTAATGTCCAACCTGAACCTCCCCTGCTGCAATTTAAGTCCATTGCCTCTTGTTCTATCCTCAGAGGCAAGGAAGAACAAGTTCCCTCCCTCTGCCTTATGACACCCTTTTAGATACCTGAAAACTGCTATCATGTCCCCCCTCAGTCTTCTCTTTTTGAAACTAAACAAGCCCAATTCTTTCAGCCTTTCTTCATAGGTCATGTTCTCTAGACCTTTGATCATTCTCATTGCTCTCCTCTGGACCCTCTCCAATTTCTCCACATCCTTCCTGAACTGCGGTGCCCACAACTGGACACACTACTCCAGCTGAGGCCTAACCAGCGCAGAGTAGAGCGGGAGAATGACTTCTCGTGTTTTGTTCACAACACACCTGTTAATGCATCCTAGAATCATGTTTGCTTTTTTTGCAACAGCATCACACTGTTAACTCATATTTAGCTTGTGGTCCATGATAACCCCTAGATCCCTTTCTGATGTACTCATTCCTAGGCAGTCCTTTCCCATTCTGTATGTGTGACACTGATTGTTTCTTCCTAAGTGGAGCACTTTGCATTTGCCCTTATTAAACTTCATCCTGTTTACCTCAGCCCATTTCTCCAGTTTATCCAGATCCTTTTGAATTATAACCCTATCCTCCAAAGAAGTTGCAACCCCTCCCAGCTTGGGATCATCTGCAAACTTCAGAAGTGTACTTTCTATGTCAATATCTAAATCGTTAATGAAGATATTGAACAGAACCAGTCCTAAAACAGGCCCCTGCAGAACCCCACTAGTTATACTTTTCCAGCAGGATTGAAAACCATTAATAACTACTGTCTGGGTACGGTTATCCAGCCAGTTGTTCACCCACCTTATAGTAGCCACATCTAAGTTGTATTTGAGTAGTTTATTGATAAGTATATTATGTGAGACCGTGTCAAATGCTTTACTGAAGTCTAGGTATATCACATCCACCGCTTCTCCCTTATCCACAAGGCTCGTTATTCTATCAAAGAAAGCTATTAGATTGGTTTGACATGATCTGTTTTTAACAAAACCCGACAGGAGAAGTTAGTGATAAATGCCTTAGCAATAAAGCACATGGCCCACCTCTACACTTGGGCAAAAAATTGAAATGGCATAGAAGTGGCCGTGCTAATAGCCAAATCTGAGAATACTAACGAGGCGCTGATAGGAATAAGGGGATTTTGATGTTTCCAGGGTCCTTTTGAAAAGGACCCCTGTGTAGAAGAGCTGCACTTGAGCGAAACGTGGCACTTTTGATGTGCCGCATCCGGTGGCATGCTAATGAGGTGCTGAATATTCATTTCAGTGCCTCATTAGTATTCTCTGATGTGGTCATTAGCATGGCTATTTCAATGTTTTGCCCAAGTGTAGACATGGCCTTGGTTCAAAACTGTAATCTTATGGATCCTCATGAGTTTCCTGAGAGCTGAAGAAGATCAGATGCTGTCTCATCTGAAGAACACCTCTAATTTTCACTCAGAGTATCTAGAGTTCTGTTAATGGAGTTTTCCCTTGGATACAAACAAACAAATTGCCTGGTCTCCAGAAATTAGCATACCCTAGGTATGATATCATCACTCAGTTTCGTACAGCATGTGCTCAATTTTTCTCTTGTGCAGAATCTCATCTTGAACTCTGCCTGTTGACTGTGAGTGTAACACTAACCTCCCTCCCCCTATACTTTATTTCCTTCTAGGATGAGTGTTCTGTTTTTAGCCATTTGTTTTCTGCTTCATAATGAACTCCAAAGGCAATTCACAAACTTAAAAAATGAATTAGAAATTGCAAGAATGCAACACTTCTAAATGAATACCACAGAAATATTTATTTGGGCAGAAACGTCTCTTTAATCATTGCCTGTAACAGGTGTAGGCAGAGCAATATATTTCAAGAGGCATTTTAAATAAAAACTACTATCTTGGCACAAGGTAGATTTGCTAAGGACATAGGGCTCCTTAGAAGAGCTAGGAAATGCCACTATTCCCCACCAACTCCTGTAAATGTTTGCAACACATCTTTGTCGACAAAATCCACACTGTCCACATCCCAAGGCATTCTGGTAACAGTAAATTGACAGAACACAGCACTTTTGTTGAAAGTATTCTGCTGCTTCCCCATGAGGCAGAATGTTTCTGTCGACAGGTCTGTTGACAGAAAGCTAGTCTGGATGTTCCCAGGGGCTTCTGCTGACAGACAGGGCTTCTGGGACATCGGGCAGCCCTGTCTGCTGTGCTTTCAGTTGTCTGTTTTGTCGAGAGAGTGGCCCGCCGGTCTGGCCTCTCTCTGTCGACAGAAGTTTTGTCAGAAGGTATCTTCCGACAGTAACTACTTTCAACAGATTGCTCCAGTGTAGATATAGCCTCAATCAAAGAACAGAAACAGTGGCATGTGAAGTGTCCAGCTAATCACCAGCACACCCTGAATAGCAAGCACGCATACAAAACTCTTTATGATCAATCTGTAGAATTAACACACATTCACAATCCTCCTTGTCTTTACATTAACTTTTCCCTTTTCACAGTCTTTTTGTCAACCTGCTGAAATGTCCCTAAAATTACCTGTAATTAAATATTCACAACGAAACAGAGCTGCATCAAAGGAAAATTTCCCATTGATTTCAGTGGGCTTTGAATCAGGCCCTTGAACCATCTTTGGCTACGTCTACACGTGAAGCCAACATCGAAATAGCTTATTTCGATGTAGCAACATCAAAATAGGCTATTTCGATGAATAACGTCTACACGTCCTCCAGGGCTGGCAACGTCGATGTTCAACTTCGACGTTGCGCAGCACCACATCGAAATAGGCGCTGCGAGGGAACGTCTACACGCCAAAGTAGCACACATCGAAATAAGGGTGCCAGGCACAGCTGCAGACAGGGTCACAGGGCGGACTCAACAGCTAGCCACTCCCTTAAAGGGCCCCTCCCAGACACAGTTGCACTAAACAACACAAGATACACAGAGCCGACAACTGGTTGCAGACCCTGTGCCTGCAGCATGGATCCCCAGCTGCAGCAGCAGCAGCCAGAAGCCCTGGGCTAAGGGCTGCTGCCCACGGTGACCATAGAGCCCCGCAGGGGCTGGAGAGAGAGCGTCTCTTAACCCCTCAGCTGATGGCCGCCATGGAGGACCCGGCAATTTCGACGTTGTGGGGCGCTATTCCGATCCCCTCATGAGGTTAGCGACTTCGACGTCTCGCCGCCTAACGTCGAAGTTAACTTCGAAATAGCGCCCAACACGTGTAGCCGCGACGGGCGCTATTTCGAAGTTAGTGCCGCTACTTCGAAGTAGCGTGCACGTGTAGACACAGCTTTTGTCTTATTTTCCATACGTAAAGAACCATAAAATCACAGAACATAGAATGGTGTTGAAAAGACTAATGCTTGAAAAGTGCTTTGGGAATCTTGGCTGAAAGGTGCTATAGAAGAATAAAATATTTGGCTTGAAGTGCAACAGGTTTATTTATTAGTTATTGCATCTCCCAAAGTTTTCCTTTTATAGTGAAATTAATACAGATAATTTGTGTGTTAATTTCTTCTTCTAACAGTAGATTCTTGTCTTAATTGGTTTGTCTAGATTTGGGGCATCAGTGCACTTGGGTTGCTAAGCAGACAGATATGGTGAACATGTTGATGGGATGCCAAGAGAATAATCTCTCCAGAAATAGTAATGACAATAGCAGAAGGCAACATTGTCTTTCTTATTTTTATACGATGTGGGGAGCTTAACTGTCAAAAGGTACCCCTGAGCCTGCAAAATTGCATGCACAAAATCAGCACAATTTACATGGATAAATGGGCACAGCAACAAGTTTCTGGAGCTCAGGTTAGATGCCATTTTTGTAATTTTTTTTAAGAAGTGACCTCAAAAACTACACCTTCAAAACTCTTTCTATACATTTGCAAATGCAAATCTGATTTGTATACACAAATGACTACTAGTACAGGCAAAAGAGGACCTTCTCCCTGAAAACATCTGTGCTTGCAGTTCTTTTGAATGCAGTTAGGAAGGATCAATGACACCTTGACTTTCTTTATTACATACAGAAGGTGTGAAAACTGAAATAGGCCAAGTACAGCACTTGCCTCAAAATTGCAACATTTTTCACACATTTTCCCCTTTCCTTATCAACTTATTTTCCAGCCTGTGGTTTATAAAGGGTGAAATGATCAGGTGGTGTATATAAGCATAGCTCCATGGATTTCAATAGAGCAGCTATTTACAGAAACTGAGCAAGAGGCTCTAAATGTATTTGTAGAGTTCTTTTGATTACACATACTGCTTGTACTTCTTTCTGTGCTGTTGAATTACTTTAATTATTTCCTGTACTGAAAGTGAAAATAAAAAGCAGTAGTAAATAAGTGTGTCTATTGACAAGACCACATTAATTCTGATAACCTACATTTTATTTTATCTTGGTTATATCTCTTTTTCTACTAAGAATATAAAACCAAAACACACGGCTGTCGTAAACAATTACAGTCAGCATCTTGCTGTGTTCATCTAGTATTTTGTTGAGCATTCTCATGTATATCCTCATCTGTTTTTCACCAGCCAGACCACAGAGGCAATTTTCTTCTCATTACAGCAGTATGATTTTTATTACTCAGATTACACCACACAAATTATTGATATTTATTTTAAGGGAAGGCAATGTCTCTGTCCAGGATTCATTTGACATGATGAATAATAAATTTAAAATTAAATCCAGCACTAACAATGGTATTTGTTCTGACTCTATTCTGGTGAAAATATAGAAATGCAGAAATGGTTATACTTTGTATGTAAATTTACAGCAAGAAACTGGCCATTTATTGTTAAAGTTCATGTGTGAGTCTTGAAAAATCAGCATCACAGTGCAGTTAATTTATATGGACAAGTGACTGAGGGAGCTTCTTTCAAATTAAGAAACGGCTATATTTATGCCAGTCACACTCTTTTCCCCTTACTGTATTAAGTGGCTCATACAGTACACATGATGTTCAGGAGCTATAACTCTTAGAGATGGGCATCTACACACCCCATCTTTTCCCTGTAATCTGTCAGCAAAATGCAGAGGCAATATATATTTTATATATTTTATAATGTTTAAAATACTGAGGTAGGATTGCAGGAATGTTGTTTCGGCATTGTGTCATTATCTGAGATGCATGTCACAGCTACATTTCAAACTGTGACAAGAACTTGTTTCCTAGGCTAGAGAATAATAGAGAGGGGAATAAAAGAAAATAATTCTCATAGGAAAGTTGGGTCTGTACCCCATCAGCCAGACTCTGTGGTGACTAATCCTCTCCTACCACTGAAGGCAATAGGCAAATTCTTCCTGCAGTTAATAATTAATTACATGGAGCACTTACACAGCACTTTTCACCTAAAGATTACAAAAGCACTTTAAGCAGGGGGTAAACACTGTTATTTCCACTTTGCACCTTGGAAACTGTAGCACAGCAAAGTTAAGTGACTTGTCCAAGATCACTCAACGTGTTATTGACAGACCCTCCATTAGGAGTCTTGAGTAAAACCTGGGTTCTAAAGAAGTCAGTGGGAGTTTTCCCATGGCTTTCAGTGATTTCATGCCTCTTCTCCTTATTAATAATTCCATCCTTGGCAGAAACATGAGCTCCCTTCTCTCTCCCATTTCCCGCCCCTCCCCACTCCAGCCCTAGGGCCAGCAGCAAGACCAATTATTAGTACTTCTTATTTTGAGATCTTCTTTTCATTTGCTAACAACTTTGTTTTGTTTTAACAATTTTGATTGAAGAGTTCTATATGCCTGTTTCTGGCTGTATAATTTATTTATTTTTGAAAATCTTCAGAGCATATGCTTCAACTGTTTCCAAAAAAGAAGAGTTACTGAAAATAGTATGGTTTTGTTCATGTTAAAGGTGACCTTGTCTTTGAAATACCCTGGTACCCCCAGGAGCTTGGACTTGAAAGTTAACAGGAGCTCATTTGGTGTTGGTGATGTATTCTGTGATGTCCCCTTAAAAAGAATCCAGGAATCTTGAATTTCTTCCCAGCTTCTGGAAGGGAGCGTGCTCGAGCAGGGACATAGCTCATCCCACAGCTTCACCCCTTTTGCTCTGTCTCCTCCAGCTTATTTCTGTATCACTCCTGTCTCCTTCTGCACCTGTGGCTGCTTGTCTCAGTTCCATTTTCTTTGCCCTTCTGGTCTCTGTCAGAGTCCCAGTCTCTCTCTTTGGTCTCTCTCTTCTTTCCCCCATCTAGGCAAGTTCTCTTGCTCAGCCAACATCAGTTCACTCCACCTGACACTCCCTTAGATATTTAACGTAACTCCCCCCACACTATTTACCTGGTCTCTCTCCACAACCCTCATCCAATTTCAGTCTCCACCCCGTAGAATTTGCCCCACCCCACTCCACTCCAACCTGGTCCTAGCTCTTTGTCCCAGTCAGGGATGAAAGTAACTTAAATTGCATACAGGCACTGTTGCATTACTCCTACTGTGTGTCCTTGCTAGTGGCTCTGGGGAGGGCAATATGACAGTATCTGTAAGAAATTTAAGTGTGGGGTGAAGTGCAAGGGGCTTAGGGCATGGGGTTGGGGTCTATATGTGCAGGGAGGGCTCAGGAAAGGGGACTGGGTGTGTTGGGGGTGCAAGGAGGGGCTCTGGGATGAGGTCTGAGGTGTGTGTGGAGGACAGCAGGAATCAGGGAAAGTGGCTGAGGCCATGGGGTTTGGGCCATGGGGGTGGGAGTGCAGGGTGGCAAGGACACTCTTTAGGAAGGGCAGGGGGGTTGAAGCTCCCTACTCCTACCACCACTTCTTGTCTCTTGGTCTTCTCCTTCCATCGCTGTCAGGGAGCAAGGGCAAAGTTCCCATTGGAGTTCAGTCATTCCTCTGCTCCCTGCCCCCAGCAGCCAGGTGGGAGAGGAAGGCAGGCAAACTGTGTCCTTCCTTTTAATGCCCTAACAGGGAGGGAAGGGGAAAAGCAAGCAAGAAGCAGTATGGGTATGGATGTGGGTAGGACTTCAGTCCCTCCCACCACCCCATCCTTCCTAATGGCACTATGTGGGGAGGGGACTTGGCCAGTCTAAAACCCACGAGGAACATCCTCAGCCAGAGCCTTTCACTTGGCTGTTGCTGAGTGTGGCTGCCTGCAGGGAAGCCCTGAGAGCCTGTTTGGGAGCACACTGCTTTCTTCTACAGACAAGCACCCCAGCCAGCTCTGACTGGAGTAGTGAACAGGGGCACATCAGCTTCTTTTCACCTTTTGTCCCAGGCTTCTTGCCCAGACAATGTCAGTCTTCCCTCTCTTCCCTCCTGATCTTTTCACAATATCTTCCATCAGTTTCCCAGAATCAGCCCTCATTTCCCTTACCAGCATTTCCTGTTTTCCGCCCCCTCTTCACTCCTAGTCCCAATATCCCTGCTGAACCATTCCCTCTTCCTGCTACTCCTCCCCACAGGCTCCCAGACTCTGTCTACTTGCCCAGCCAGTCACTGTTTCCTTCCTCTCCCTCCAGTCTCCCCAGGCTCCTTGTCCCTCTCTACTCCTTTCCCTTCCCCCAAGTCTGCCTTCATTCCCTCTGCATTAGAACCAGATGGCTTCCTCTTTTGGTGCCAGCAGGGCCTCAGTGAGAGCACAGGAGAGCCAAGGTCTCAGTTCTCAGTTCCATTGTTCAGCTGCCCCGGCCACCTCAACCCATTATGGCAAAAGTTCACCTTTGGGGCTGTAGTCCTGGCTGAAGCATGAGCACTCACTTTGGCATAGTGCATGTGCAGTCTGATCAGATATAAGAGCTGGGAGGGGCGTGAGCATGTTCAGTGAAGATGAAATATTCAGAGATTGTCATTGTTTAGCTCTAATAAATTTCAAAGGTGGGGTGAAGCTGGAAAGTCTGTTCCCCCTGAAGTATAATACCATCCAGAGCCTAGAAGGCAACCCAAGATTCCTGAGTCACAGTTTTTCATCTGTCATTCTGAAACCTACTAGCAGAGTGGTTGGATCATCCCCACTAGTGCTGGTCCACAGAGAGGGTGACATCTACTATTGCTCTCACTTCGTTCATTAGTTCTAACAGCAGAGGGCTGAGCAGTGTGTCTAAAGGTTTCAACCCTGCAAATGAACCTCATGGCAATAGGACAATGGAATCCTTTTTTTTTTAGTTTTAGAGAGGTAGACGTGTTAGTCTGTATCTTTGAGAACAACAAGAAGTCCTCTGGCACCTTACAAACTAACAGATATTTTGGAGCATAAGCTTTCATGGGCAAAGACCCACTTCAGATGATGTTGTTCCCGTTTTCAGTTTTGTTTTCTGAAAATGAGAGCATTACTCCTAAAAACATGTTAAAAGAACATTGTGTAGGTTGCAAAGTCAAACACTCACAATTTAGAAAACACCTTATTTAAATTTTCCTGTGCCATCTTAATTCAGCCCTCTGTGCATATGGATGATGTTACTATTTCAAATTACAGGGTTTGTTAAGCGCAGGGAATAATGGTGGGAATATTCGTTTGGGTAAATTTGCCAATCTGATTTAAAGATTAAAGGCTCGCACCTTTGCCTTGGTCATCTTTGGGCTGGTGTGTGACACACACAGTGCTTGAGGTGGTTCTCGGGATTCCCAGTAATCACAAAGGCAACAATGTTAGCAATACTTAAGGTTCATTTATTTTTAACAACATGATGCTATTAAACACCCAAACACTCAGGAGCAACAGATACAACATGAATGATACTGAGTTACAGAATCAGTATCTGGTTACAAACAAAATTGACTTAACTATCCTACTACAGCATGCTCAACTAAGTGCACTTATTGTTTGCACTTATACTATAATAGAAAATGCCATATTCAATACCTCATCAGAGCTCTTGGAGAGGAGATAGCTCCACTCCACAGTGGGTGAGGGGATATGACAGTAGGAAGTATAAGTACAGAGTAGAAACTTCAAAGATTTACAAAGAGAGATTGGTACCTAGATAGCTTTTAAGGAAGGAATTATGCTCAAACAGGCACGAGTCCATTCTACTTTGGCTGCAATTTGCTGTTTCCTCACATATGGTGAAGTGTTATGTAGGCCATTTTCTTTAATGCATTTAAATACCCATGTTAAATTAGTCATCCATCCCTTCGGAATTCTGGGGTATCCAGATTTGATTGGTGAAATTAATTTAAGGTCTTTTCCTATGACCATCCACCTACGCACAAGGTGTAATGTTAGTCCTCAGGAGCAAATTCCGAGGGAGGTCAGGTAAGTACCACAGGGTGACATTATGTGACCTTTGACTATACTTTCTAAGTCAACAGGTGCTGGCCGGTGGAAAATTAATGCAAATATATAGATATTCGTCAATACAGACTAACCTACCTTAAACAGAGTTAAAAAAGGAGAAATGTTTGCTCGAAGGGGAAAGTGCCTTTGCAAAAGCCCTTTCTTGCAGATTTCTTCTGCAGGTTTCTTGTGGTTACTGCTAATTTAGATAGAAATACAGATCTCCCCTTTGACCTAAATTTACTAGACTACTATTTACCCATAAGCTTATAGGATTAATAGATATATAAAAGCATAAGCTTTAAGCAAACTAATATGCTCTATAAACTAATAGACTACAGATTGAACTAAATATTTTAAAATCACTTTAGAACAAACAGGAGCTTTTTACGCCAAGGGCCTTATTTCAGTCATTACACATTTTAATATTATTGTAGTAGCATCAGTAGACTAGGGACCCACTGTACTAGGTGCTGTATGAGCATAAAAAAGAGACAGCGGCTGTCCCAAAGAGCTTATAATCTAAGTGGAAGAGCAGACAAGCTAAACAAATCCATTGCCTTTCTCTTGTTTTTGGTTGTTTTGATGAAGAGGCACAAAGTGTATAAAATTAGAAAAGCAAAGTGAGAATCATATGATTATGCTTTAAATGTCACAATTCAAAAATATGTTTGATTACAGAAGCCTGGCAAAATTGCCAGGAGAGTGTTGCAGGAGGGACAAAAATCTATTCCTCTAATTCACAACAATGATGAGAACATAAGAACAAAAGAACATGCCATACTGGGTCACAGCAGAGGTCCATCTAGCCCAGTATCCTGTTTTCCAACAGTGGCCAATGCCAGATGCTTCAGAGGGAGTGAACAGAACAGGTAAGCATCAAATGATCCCTCGCTTGTCATCCATTTCTAGCCTCTGACAAACATAGGTTGGGGACACCATTCCTACTTATCCTGGCTAATAGCCACTGATGGACCCAACCTTTAAGAAGGTATTTTGTTCTTTCTTGAATCCTGTTAAAGTCCTGCTCTTCATAACATCCCTGGGAAGGAGTTCTACAGCCCTGCCATGTGCTGTGTGGAAAACTTCTTTTTTGCTAGTTTTAAACCTGCTACTCATTAATTTCATCTGGTGACCCCTAGAGGAGAAAGGAGGGAGAAAATAATATTTTACTTGTCTACTAAACCAAAAACAAACAAAAAATACACACTTCAGGGTAGTGAATGAGTAGAATTTGACAAGACTGAATTATAGAGCAGGTCAGGATGCTGTGAAAATGGGACATCTTACAAATCACAGTGACAAGGAGAGGAATCCAAAAGGATATTTTTTCTGAGTACTATAAATATCAGTCATATATTCAGATCCAGGGTGAGGAGGGCGAGAAACTGTACTCAGTGGTCTCAGATGACAGAACAAGGAGTAATGGTCTGACATTGAAGAGGGGGAGGTGTAGATTAGATATTAGGAAAAACTACCTCACCAGGAGGGTAGTGAAGCATCGGAATGTCTTGCCTAGAGACGTGGTGGATTCTCCATCTCTTGAGGTTTTTAAGTCCCGACTTGACAAGGTCCTGGCTGGGATGACTTAGTGGGGGTTGATCCTGCTTGAAGCAAAGGGCTGGACTAGATGACCGCCTGAGGTCCCTTCCAGCCTTATGATTCTATGATTCTATTATCCAAATCCAGTGAGAATCAAACCTCAAAGAATTTGAGAGGTCAGTTTGTAATGTTTCTTTTTCATTGAGGGTGTGACCAAATTCCATTGAAGTCAGTAGGAGTCTTTCCAATGGGCTGTGGAACAGAACTTTACATAGTACCTTTTACTAGAGTATTTCAATGAGGTCTACTAACAGCATTTAACTGAAGCAGATTTTACAGATGATGATGGGGCAGGGGAGACTTTGAAAATCTACATTGACAAAAGTAGATCTGTCATTTTGGGTGACTTCATTTTGGTTCCCACTTTGATAAACTTTGAAGCTGATTTTCAGAAGCACTGCGCATTTCAATGCACCTTATGCTCTCCTCATCTGTTTTAAACACTTGTTCTCTATAGCCTTAGACGTATATGGGCATGTCTACACAGTGTAGAGAAACCCGAGGCTGGCCCAGGCCAGCTTATTTGGGCTGTCATGGATGAGGCTGTGTAGAATTCTGGGGTCAGGCTTGAGTCAGAGCACTGGGACCCTCCTGCCCTGCAGGATCCCAAAACCCAGGTTCCAGCATAAGTCCAGAAGTCCACACTACACTAATCCCCCAAGATACGCACATTCAAAATACATGTATCTTGAGTTTATGTAAGAGGGTTATGGAGCAGTGTCCTCGGGTGTGGTGGGGGGCAGGGAGACCTGCAGTCCCATGGCTGGAAGCCAGCTGGGCAGCAACTGGCCATCAGCCCCAGCCACATGGTCCCTAGCTGGGGGGTGGGGAGGGAGAAGGCTCTGAGCCTGCTTCCCAGCTCCCTGCTTGCAGGAACCAAGAAGATGACGAGCTATGAGCTGATCATTTTCCCAGGTCCTGCAAGCGGCCAGGAGCCAGGAACCAAGTAGCAGCCTGTTTCCCAGCTCCTTAGCATGGGCAAAACCCAGGAAACTGGTCAGTTGAGCTGGTCAGTTTCCAGGGTCCCACCAGCAGTGGGGAGCTGGGTACCAAGTGGCAGCCTTGTTCCCAACTCCCCTGCACTGGTGGGACTGGAAAACTGACCAGCCAAGAGCTGGTCAGTTTCCTGGGTTCTGAAAACTTTGGGGAGACTGGAACCAGGATGCCCCCTGGTTCCCAGCTCCCTGCCATTCTGGAAGCCAGGAAACTGACCAGCTCTGGTGGGCTGGTCAGTTTCCTGGATCCTCCAAGCCCAGGGGAGTTAGGAACTAGGTAGCAGCCTGGTTTCTGTCTCCCTGCAACTTGTGTGAAGACTTAAGTTATGCAGAGGTTGCAGTGAAATAGACCTGAAGCACAAGCCCTGTGAGCCTCAGGTGGGCAGCAGGGGACAGCTGAGTGTTTCTCTTTGTTGTGTAGATATGCTCCTTTTTAAAGTTTTCTGGAGTGAGGACTATCTGTTATGCGTTTGCATAGCACCTAGCACAGGGGTTTGCTACATGCAGCTCTTTAAGGACTTTGTGGCTCCCAACATCATAATTGCAAAGTAAACAAAAAAATCCCCAAACCCTC
Organism: Carettochelys insculpta; assembly: GCF_033958435.1. Lineage (NCBI taxonomy): Eukaryota > Metazoa > Chordata > Testudines > Carettochelyidae > Carettochelys > Carettochelys insculpta. The sequence continues at coordinate 176,306,357 of NC_134138.1, forward strand.
CTGATTATTTTTGGTAAATGGTGAACATCTACAAGCCCAAAAATGAACATCACGTATCTAAATAGCATCTTTAAATGTTGAAATGTTGGATAACTCCCCCTAGCATCCTCCAGAGAGAGATAAGATTTGGGAGTGAACGTCAGAAGGACAGGGATGCAAGCACACACATAAAGTATGAGGACACAGAATATGTAGAAAGTTTGTGAATGCCCTGCATAAACATGTAACACTTTACAAATTATTGATGTGTGCCCTGTACTTAAAATAGGGGGGTTTGGTTTGGTGTTATTTATTAAGGACTGTGTCATATTCACATGCAATGTGGCTCTTGGATTATTGAATTTTTTTTACTGAATTGGAAAAAATGGCCCTTCTTGGGCCAAGGCATTGGCTTCATAGAATCAAAGGTTTGGAAGAGACCTCAGGAAGTTATTGAATCCAATCCTCTGCTCAAAGCAGGACCAAGCCCAACTAATTCATCCCATCCAGGGGTTTTTTGAAGTTGGGACTTAAAAACCTCTAGAGATGGAGATTCTACCACCTCCCTAGGTAATCCATTCCAGTGCTTCACCACCTTCCAAGTGAAATAGTTTTTCCTAATATCCAACCTAGACTTCTCATATTACAATTTGAGACTATTTCTCACCTGCCTCCACTGATGACAGCCTCTCTCCATCCTTTTCAAACCCCACTTCAGGTAGTTGAAAGCTGCTGTTCAATCCCCTATCACTCTGGTCTTCTGTAGATTGTATAAGCCCAAAGCCCTCAGTCGCTCCTCAAATGTCATGTGCTCCAGCCCCCTACTCATTTTTGTCACCCTCCGCTGGACTGTCTCCAGAGCATCCACATCCTTTCTAAAATGGGGGGGCCCAGAATTGGACACAATACTGCATACACAATCTCACTAGCATCAAATAAAGGGGAATAATCACTTCCTTAGATCTGCTGACAATGCTCCACCTAATGCACCCCAGTATGCTTTTCGTCTTCTTGGCTACAAGGGTGCACTGTTGGTTGATATCCAGCTTTTCATCTACTCTAATCCCCAGGTCCTTTTCTGCAGAACTGCTGCTTATCTAGTCAGTTTCCAGCCTGTAGAAGTGCTTGGGATTCCACCATCCAATGTACAGGACTCTGCATAATTCCCTGTTGAACCTCATCAGATTGCTTTTGGCCCAATCCTCCCATTTGTTTAGGAATCCTCTAATTTGCCTCCAAGTGCTCTTATTATGTAAGTAATGAGAACTGGTATACTGGGCTAGACAAAATTACAATATTGTAAAGGCAACTCACTACAAGGGAAATATTTCATAAAAGCAGATTCAACACACTTTAGTGGATGTTGTCCTTGATTTGTGTGCTACAGATTGGTGCAATAGTTGTTTTGAAAACCAGAGGAATTTTTCTTAGCTTCTATTTGTATTCCAGTTAAATAAAAAGGCTACCAATAACGAAACACAATGAAAATGAGCTCCTCTAGTTACACCCTTATATAATTTACTCTGCTCTGCCACTAGCACTTGAGGATATGTCCAGGTCAGAGCTAGGGAAAAAACTGATTTGCAGTTTGGTCAGCAAACTGAAAAATCAGGAGGATTTTATTTTCAATGCTGAAAGCATCTGGAATTTGCCATAAAATTGGAAAAATGTCCTGTTAGCCTAGTGGTTGAGGTACATGCCTTGGCTGGGAAAAAACCCTCATTTGAATCCCACTCTAGTACAGGGACTTGAACTTAAGCCTCTCCTACCACAGCTAACGCTCTGACCCTCAGACCAGAAGTCACTGAGGGGTGGGACTCTGGCAATCTGTCATAGAGAAGCACTTCCACTTTGCAAAACTGAGATGTTTTCATTGTGCCGGAGACCAAGTGTATGAACAACTTTGTAGCCTGGTAGGTAAGGCACTCCCCTGGGGTGGGCAGGTTGAAGCTGTGCGTAAGATTTGTATAACTATCAAAACAAAAAAGCAGTAAAGTAGCACTTTAAAGACTAACAAAATAATTTATTAGGTGAGCTTTTGTGGGACAGATCCACTTCTTCAGACCATAGCCATACCAGAACAGATTCAATATTTAAGGCATAGAGAACCAAACGTAGTAATCAAGGTTCTCTATGCCTTAAATATTGAGTCTGTTCTGGTCTGGCTATGGTCTGAAGAAGTGGGTCTGTCCCACAAAAGCTCACCTAATAAATTATTTTGTTAGTCTTTAAAGTGCTACTTTACTGCTTTTTTGTTTTGATAGTATAGAGACTAGCACGGCTTTCTCTTTGTTACTATTTGTATAACTTTTGTTGATATCACTGTTACACATTTGCAACAAATTGTATACAGTGTATGTCATGTCAGGTGTCAATGGAAAAGTGACATGATATCAAATACAATTGTCCAGTTTACATGCATATATCATATTTGTATCCGAAGTTATATATATCAGCTTTGTATTTGATCCCAAATGTGCTTATTCCTGAGTGACACATAAGTTTTAATTTAGAACCAGGGAGCCAAGTGTTGATGGCCTGTGGTTGATGGCTTATGAAAAGACAGTTCATTCGAACACTGAGCCATAGAAGCACCTAACTGGTATATCTTCCTGTGGATGCCCCCAGACTATGGGTCATGGCTGCCTCTGAGAGTTAGCAAGATACTTAAGAGCATGTGACTTGCTCGTGTAACCCTGGACTCTATCTTGTGCTGTAACTTTCCACAAACTGAGACTGTAAGCTTTGTCTTAAAAAAAAAAATCCAGGCTCCTGGAAAAGTGTATAAAAGACCTTGGAAACACCTTAGTTTTGCCTCTTTCCTGCACTAATTCTCTGGTTTACAATTAAAAGGAGCATTCTAATCTATGGACTGAGAAATTTGAAAACTACTAGGGACTTTACATGCCAGCAGTCTAGCAACATTGCTACAGATCTGAGATAAGAATTTTGCTATGACTTTATCTGTATTTATTAATCATTTTAACTCTCTTTTTTCTCCTCTATATAGATATTTAGATTTTAGTTTCTAAAGGATTAGCAACAGCATGATAATTAAGGAAGATCTGAGTTATATATTGACCTGGCTATGTCGCTGTTCTCTTGAGATCAGAAAAACACTTTGTTTAATGAAAATGGTTTTCAATAACCACTCATCAGAAAGTCTAGTGACTTGTCAGTGAAATAATGGCTGGAGTGCCTGCAGAGACTGCATTGTGCACTTCTTAGTAACCAGTGTGGTGAGACAGAAGTTAACTTTTATTACTGATCTGATATATTAATGAATAACCACAAGTGTGGACTGAGTTTGTCCTATTTCTCAGCAGCATTCCAGAAACAGGGTATCTCCAGCTGTGACCTACTGAGGCCCAGTGACAGGGATAGGAGCTGTAGATTCAAATCTTCTCTCTGTCTGGTTCAAAGAGCAGATTTGAAGTTTTCCCCATATTTATAAAATGGGACCTGAGCACATGCATGTGAGCATGTACGCACAATTTCTGGGTTCTGAAATCTTTTCTCCAGCTGCAACTAAGCCACTCAGAATTGCAAATACTGTAGTTTGGGGTTGGAAAAAGTGCATTTGATTGTGAATAAACTGCTTGTCCCTTCAAAAATGTTGATCAACTGTAGCCCAGATAGACAATTACTCAAACTCAAGAGAGGCCGACAACAGTAGAGTTGTACTTTTCCCTGCTTCTAACTCTCTTTAACCAGCAAAATTCATCCTATTGAGACCCCACAAGAGTGGCTGTCTCACTAGTGATTTTCCCTTTTTCATTTTACTCAACATTTTTGAGATTGAGCTTTGTTATGGACTCGAATTCAGTGATGGCAGAAGTTTGAGAGTGGAGTCTTCAGTGACAGAATATGTGTAGCAAAGAAAGAAGACAAGTTAGACATTGAAATGACAGCTGTGTTGATAGCTTGCTGTGGCCATTGCTTATTGTGCAGTGATGTACTCAAATGAACTATGTTCCCAATGTACCTTGAAAGAAATTTCAAACAGCAGCAACAAATAGCTATTTCTTTTTTCCTGTTATTAAGAACATATTTCTTCTGTGGTACTGCAGCATGTAGAAATGAAATTGGTACTGGATGCTCACATTTATACAGTTAGCTATTACTAAACATTTTTCGAAAAAAAATGCAACTTGTAGCAAAGAACAAAATGCTTCTCCAAGAAAAACTTGCATGTGTAGCTCCTGTTCTTCCCAGATCTAATCTGTTATTCCAGAGATTTTCAGACTGTGGGTTGAGACCCCAAAATAGGCCATGAACCCACTTTAATGGTGCTGCCAAAGCTGATGTTAGACTTGCTGGGGCCCAGGGCCAAAGCTGAAGTCTGAGCCCTACTATCCAGGGCTGAAGCTGATGCCTGAGAGCTGACACCTGGACAGTGGGGGCTAAAGTTATATGCCTCCCTCCTAGGACACAAGCCCTTGGGTAACTTTGCCCCCTTCCACATACAACAGCAGATTTTGGGAGGACTCCAGATCTGGTACCTTCATACTCAGGGTTTCATAGGGGGTATCACAGAGGTGGACATTTGTTTCAAGACATTAAAATAGGAACTATTCATTATTAACAAATTTAGCTGCTGATCACCCTAACTGTAATGTCAGGAGATCTTGCACACAGTTTGCTAGGGGTCCATAATTAAATAAAATGGACAAAAAAATACCAGCTTTTCCCAACTGCTGTATGTAACTTTTTATAGGAGGATTCAGCTCAGAAGATGGAAAGTGGGCAGGTGGGTTGAAAGCTGCAATAAAAGTGGAAAATCAAGATAGTGAACAATAGCATACAGAAAATATAGCTCCTAAAACAACAGCTGAGACTACAGGCAATCGCTCTGTTGTGATGGCACAGAAATGAAACAAATGATGAAGTAATACACTGCTAAAAATGGACCAAAAGACAGATGGAATAGCAGAGACATAAATGAATTCTCTTAGATCAGTCCTCTGTAAATTATTAAGTAAGGATATTTATAAAATATTTTACTTAATATCTTTGATTTTCATCCTTAGGCTGCTTAAAGCTGAGTGCATGGGAGCAAGTGTTCATTGTCAATTCCACCCGGCGTCATGGTACCACATAATTGGAGTGATGGGGACCATATAACCCGACTGGGATTCCTTTGTGGGAATTCTAACACTGCCCCACGTTGAAAGGGTTGGGGAGCTGTCCTAATGCAGGAAGTATTGTGCCTTAGGACACATTCCTTTTGGTTAGTCTTCTTATCACAAGAATAGTCGTACACTTGCTGTGTTACCCTTAGACTGATCTCCTTCTCCAATAGCCAGCTATTCCAGACCAGCGGGGGTCGACGGCCTCGCTGAGGCCCTGGGTAAGGTGGGGCTCCAGATGCAACACAGCTGCAGTAGCTCTTGTCCCTTTTGTATCACTGGGTCCCAAGGTAACTGCCCCACTTGCCCCTTTCCCATTGTTGGTGGGCCTGCTCCAGACAGTGTAGAGATGGCTGTATATGTCATTATCTTGTTTCCTCCAACTTGGGCTAGTTTTTGCCTCATAGATTGCTGGGAAAGAGAAGTCTGAAAGCTCAGGGAGCACTGGGATTGTTTTTTCTATAACTTTTGCCTGCTTAGAGAGGCACAATTTAGTCCTCAGCTTCCTAATGCCACCTCTGAGCAGGCTAATTAAAATAAACTGTTCCATATTTCATCGTCTACTGTAAATGATAGCACATTGCAAGCTTGTCAGTTTATATTAGCATTTAGTAGAGTTGATGGCCAGGTCCCAGATATGTAAATCTATTCATGATTTACATACATGTGAAATCTAAATGAGGTATTCACCCCATGGTACTGAATGTCATGCTGTCTAGAGATGTGAGACCTTTTGGAAGATCTTATAAATGAGATCTAGTCCTCTAATGTAATAGTTTTTTACATATATTTGGAGCACTGGTACATTCTGTAATTTCAGGAGAGAACTACATCAAAGCACACATGCTGTTTTTATATATATATAAAGTCAAGCCTTACTATAATTATTGCAGAAACCTTTCACTGAACATACAATACCTAATGAGATCAGCACATTGTCATAAGAAAAAAAAATCAACCTAGTAACCTAAAAGAAAGTTGGAACCAAATTCAGGCCTAGTTTTAGTGCATATAATTCCATTGAAGTCAGTCATTTCTCATACATTAATATGTGCTCTCGATCCAGTAACACTTAGTTCTCTTTGAACACATTTTCTATAGTGCTCAGATGTCATTACATAGATGTCATTATACTCATTTTACATAAGTAAGACAATGACTTGTTTCAGGTCACCCAGCATGGCAGTGGCAGAGCTAGAACTTGAAACTATAGCTTCTGGGTCCCAATGTAGGGCTTTATCACCTGGAACACGTCATAACCACAGACTTGCAAGAGTTTGACCTCTAAGGGTATGCCTACACAGTAAAAAATCATTCTGGAATAGCTTATTCCACAGTTATTATGCCAAAAGGAGATATTCCAGAATAATGCCTTTACAGTACAGGAAAGCCCAGGTATAAGAAAACTCATTCCCAAATGGTGTGTCTAGACACCATAAAGGTTTAATCTGAAATGCTGTATGTCTACAAAGCAGAATTATTTCAGAATAAGCTATTCCAGTATAGTTTATTTCAAAATAGCCTCTGTTCCCTGTCTACATACTCCTATTCTGATATATCTGTTTTAAGATAGATGCTATTTCTTGTAGAATGAAGTTTACCAATTTTGATATAAGGTGTCTGCTGTTTCAAAATTATTTCAAAATAGCAGTTGTGTTGTGTAGACACTCACAAAGGTGTTTCAGAATACTGAACTTTATTCCAAAATGAATTTGATGTGTAGACATACTCTTATGCTGTGGCTCCACTGCCTCTCACTTTCAGAAGGGGCATGCAAATGCAGATGACTGGGAATTGAAATGAGGCATGGATTTAAACATCTCAAGTCTCATTTGCATACTCGCATGGGATCTCAATTCCAGAAGAGCTGATTTTGAATGCCAAAACAGACATGTAGATGGAGTTCATTCAAAAGGAAACTCTGCTTTTGAAAGCACCCTTCTTCCTAAAAAAAATTTGGGCCCAAAAGTAAGCTATATTGATGTGAAGGAAGGATGGAAAGTGTGGTAAAAGACTGCCCTGGCTTAGCCAGGAGATTTTGCATGATCTCAAAATCAAAAAGGAATCATATAAAGAGTGGAAAATAGAAGAAATTACAAAGGATGAATATAAGCAAACAATACATGTATTCAGGGACAAGATTAGAAAAGCAAAGGCACAAAATGAGCTCAAACTAGTTAGAGACATAAAGGGTAACAAGAAGACATTCTATAAATATATTAAAAGCAAGAGGAAGACCAAGAACAGTGTAGGTCCACTGCGCAGTGAGGAGGGATAAAAAATATCAGGAAACTTGGAAATGGCAGAGGTGCTTAATTACTTCTTTGTTTTGGTCGTTACCAAGAAGTCCAATGCAGAAGTGCCTAACATCATGAATGCTAGTGGGAAGAGGGTAGATTTAGAGGTTAAAATAAAAAAAAGTAGAAGTTAAAAATTACTTAAAAAAATTAGATGTCTGAAAGCCACCAGCCCCAGATGAAATGCATCCTAGAATACTCAAAGAGCTGACAGAGAAGGTATCTGAGCCTTTAGATATCATCTTTCAAAAGTCCCAGAAGTTGGAAGAGATTCCAGAAGACTGGAAAAGGGCAAATATAGTGCCCATATATAAAAAGGGAAAAAAGAACAACCCAGGAAACTACAGACCAGTCAGTTTAACTTCTGTGCCAGGGAGGATAATGGAGCAAGTAATTAAGGAATTCATCTGCAACCATCTGGAAGAAAATAAGGTAAAAGGTAACAGCCAGCATGGATTTATGAAGAGCAAATCATGCCAGAGCAATCTGATAGCTTTTTTGACAGGATAACAAGTCTTGTGGATAAGGGAGAAGTAGTGGATGTGGCATACCTAGACATTAATAAGGTATTTAAGACGGTCTCACATGACCTTCTTATCAATAAAATAGGCAAATACTACTTAGATGGGTGGGGGATAACTGTTCTCAGAGAGTACTTATTAATGGTTCACAGTTGTGCTGGAAGGCCATAACAAGAGGGGTTCCGCAGGGGTCAGTTTTGAAACCAGTCCTATACAGTATCCTCATCAACAATCTAGATATTTGCATGGAGACTATGCTTATTAAATTTGCAGATGATACCAATCTGGGAGGGGTTGCAGCTCCTTTGGAGGATACGGTCAGAATTCAAAATGATCTGGACAAACTGGAGAAATGGGCTAAACTTCAAACAGGTTGAAGTTTAATAAGGACAAATGCTAAGTACTCCACTTAGGATGAAACAATCAGCTTCATACATACAAAATTGGAAGTGACTGTGTAGAAAGGAATACAGCAGAAAATGATTTAGGGGTCATAGTGGACTACAAGCTAAATATGAGTCAACTGTGTGATGCTGTTGCAAAAAAAGCAAACAAGATTCTGGGATGTATTAACAGGACTGTTGAGAGCAAGACATGAGAAGTCATTCTTCTGCGCTACTCAGTGCTCTCATTAGGCCTCAGTTGGAGGATTGTATCCAGTTCTGGGCACCACATTTCAAGAAAGAGGTGGAGAAATTGGAGAAGGTCCAGAGAAGAGCAACAAGAATGATGAAAGGTCTAGAGAACATGAGCTATGAGGGAAGAATGAAAGAACAGGGCTTGTTTAGTTTAGAAAAGAGAAGACTTGGAAGCGACATGATAGGGATTTTCAAGTATCTGAAAGAGGGTTACAGGGAGGAGGGAGAAAAATTATTCTACTTGGCCTCTGAGGATAGGACAAGAAGCAATGGGCTTAAACTGCAGCAAGGGTGGTTTAGGTTGGACTTCAGGAAAAACTTCCTAACTGTCAGGGTGGTTAAGCTCTCGAATAAACTGCCTAGGGAGGTTGTGGAATTTCGACTGCTGGAAATATTTAGGAGCAGGTTAGATAGACATCTACTGGGGATGGTCTAGATATTGCTTGGTCCTGCCATGAGGGCAGGAGACTGGACATGTTGACCTTTCAAGATCCCTTCCAGTCTAGTGTTCTATGATTCTATGAGTCTATCCACAAGGCAGGGAAGCTGCCATTTTGTCTCTCTGCATCTCACAGAGATCCTTGGAAATACCCTAAGACAAGCAGAAATGTGTACCAAAAAGGAGAAAATAGATAGGGGTTGGAATGTTAAACAATGAAGGGTAACAAGAGTATAAATACCCTAAGAAGTTATGGGGAAGACTGACCATCTGAACATGGGCTGTCAGAAAGTACAGGGAAGGTCTTTAGAGATATGACTAAGTCATATGTTGGTAATTCTCTGCCTTTCTGCGTGTGTGCTATCTGCACAAACTGTTTGATTAATAAATCTAATCAAAGATGATTTACTGAGGTTTATCAAAGCTGATTTGTCTGAAGTTTATTAAACTCTTCTGGATTGAAGAGAATGTCTTTTATTAAAACATAATCACAACTAAAATTTGTATTAATTATTGGCTATGGATAAATTATTAATCATCATTAACCTCCACTCTACCAGTGCAACACCCACATATGCCTTCTACTCCCGCCAGGCCAAACTTCATCTTTGTTCTCTGTGATGCAGCCCCAAAAGGCTCTCTCGCTATGTCCCCTATCAAATCTCTCCCAGACACTCCCATTCCATTTTCTCTAATTTCCTGCAACATCCAACCCTTTGTCTTTGAGTTTTGTTACATTTTTTAACTCCTTGCAACCCTTCCCCACATTTCCAAGCTTTCATTCCACTTGTTCAATCATCACTGCTCCCAGGGCATTTGACCCTTCTCCATCTTTCTGATGCCGTTTTCCCCACTTTTGACTGATTTTCAAGCCCTCCTCTTTCCTATTGCATCCAACATCCCTTCCTTCTGTTGCTCCAGTCCACAACAGTTTAAATCACATGTAAGATTCTATTTCATCCTACGTAATTCAAGGACAAAGGGGTCACAGACCAAAAAGCATAAAGACTGAGAGTGAAATATTGGCTCCACTGAAGGTTATGGGGGAATTTTTGACACCTGATTTCAAAAAGGCTAGGATTTTGCTCATAGTCTTTATGTTAAATCCAAAACATAGAAGACCTAATACATGAGGAATGAAAATAGGTCACATTCCTATCAAAGTCAATGGGACCTGTGCCAGGCTGTGTCTGAACCAGCATCTTCAGCAGCAATGCTAGGGTAGTGGTTCAGTGCTGATTTTGAGGAACAGATTCCATGTAGTAGATCATCAATATCTTTGTGGGCACCCTATATTTTCTTTCAGGGCTCTTCTTTGAGTAATAACCAGATTCCACCCAGTGTAACTTGGGAAATCTGATAAAATTACCAGAACTGGGATTTTTTTCTTAGTCATAGAATCATAGGGCTGGAAGGGATCTTAGGAGGTCATCTAGTCCAACCCCCTACTTCAAGCAGGATCAACCCCAACAAAGTCATCCAAGCCAGGACCTTGTCAAGGCAGAACTTAAAAACCTCTAGGGATGGAGAATCCACCGCCTCTCTAGGCAAAGCATTCCAATGCTTCACCACCCTCCTGGTGAAATAGTTTTTTCCTAGCCTCCAGCCTACTTCTTTCCTACTGTAACTTCAGACCATTGCTCCTTGTTCTGCCATCTGTCACCACTGTGAACAGTTTCTCTCCATCCTCTTTAGAGCTCCCCTTTAGGAAGCTGAAGGCTGCTATTAAATTAAGTCTTCTCTTCTGTAAACTAAACAAGCCTAAATCCCTCAGCCTCTCTTCATAGGCCATGTGCTCTAGCTCCTTAATAATTTTTGTTGCCCTCTGCTGAACCTGCTCCAGCACATCCACATCCTTTTTATATCGGGGGAGGGGGGTCCAAAACTTGACACAATATTCCAGATGTAGCCTTACCAGTGTCGAACAGAGGGGAACAACCACTTCTCTAGATCTACTCACAATGATCCTCCTGATACACCCTAATATGCATTAGCCTTCTTGGCTGCAAGGGCACACTGTTCACTCATATCCAGCCTTTCATCCACCATAACCCATAGATCCCTTTCTGCTGTACTGGCCCCTCCATTATTTTCCTAGGGATTGATTTAAGGCTGACCAGTCTACCATTCCCTGGATTGCCCTTCTTTCCTTTTTAAAGATGGGCACTACATTTGCCTTTTTCCAGTCATCCAAGATCTCTCCCGATCTCTAAGAGTCTTCAAAGATAATGGCCAAAGGCTTAGCAATGACATCTGCCAATTCCCTCAGTATCCTTGGATGTATTAAATCCAGACCCATGGGTTTGTGTACATCGAGTTTATCTAGGTAGCTCTTAACTCATTTCTCCCCCACCGGTGGCTGCCCTCCACCTTCCCACACTGCATTGTCTAGCAACATAGTGTAGGAGCTGTCCTTGTCCATGAAGACTGAGGCCAAAAAAGCATTGAGTACGACAGCTTTTCTTACATCATCTGTCACTAGGTTACCTCTTTCATCCAGTAATGGCCAAACACCTTCCCTCATAACTCTCTTATTGTTAATATGCCTGTAGAAACCCTTCTTGTTACCCTTCATATCCCTTGTCAGCTACAGTTCCAGTTGTGCTTTTGCTTTCCAGATTAGTGCACAGCCTTCTCCAGCTATATATTTATACTCCTCCTTAGTCAACTGTCCATGTTTCCATTTCTTATGAACATCCTTTTTGAGTTTAAGCTGACCAAGGATTTCCCTGTTAAGTCAAGCTGGTTACCTACCATATTTGCGGTTCTTACTATGCAGCAGGATGGTTTGTTCTTGTGCCTTCAGTAAGACTTCTTTAAAATACTGCAGTTCTTTTGAACACTTTTCCCCATCATCTTCATTTCCCAAGGGATCCTGCCCATCAGTTCTCTCAGGGAATTGAAGTCTACTTTTTTGAAATCAAGGGTCTGTATATTACTGCTCACCTTTCTTTCTTTTGTCAGGTTCCTGAAATCTACCATCTCATGGTTGCTGCAGCCCAGGCTGACATCCACTTCTACTTCTCTTACTAGTTCTTCCCTGTTTGTGAGCAGCAGGCCAAGTTGTGCATAGCCCCTGCTCGGTTCCTTCAGCACTTGTACCAAGAAGTTATCTCCGACATTCTCCAAAAACTTCCTGGATTGTCTGTGTGCTGCTGTATTGGTCTTCCAACAAATGTCTGGATTATTAAAGTCTCCCATGAGAACTAGGCCCTGTGATTTGGAAACTTCTCTTAGTTGTCTGAAGAAGTCTTCATCTCCCTCATCTCACTGACCTGGCAGTCCATAGGAGACATCAACTACAACATCACCTCTGTTGTTTCTGCCTCTAAGCTTAACCTGAAGACAATCAACTGCTTTTTCCCCCCTCTTTATACTGGAGCTCTGAGCGATCATACTGCTCCCTCATATAGAGCGCAACTCCTCCTCCTTTCCTCCCGTCTGTCCTTCCTAAACAGTTTATACCCTTCCATGACCATGTGTCAGTTATGCAAATCATCCCACCAAGTCTCCATTATTCCAACCACCTCATACTTCTTTGACTGTGCCAGGGCCTCTAATTCCTCCTGTTTGTTCCCCAGGCTTCTTGCATTTGTGTACAAGCACCTTTGAGAAGTGACTGTTTGGCCCACTTTCTCCTCTTCACCCAAGGAACCTACTTCATTGTTCCATGCTCTTTTCTCACTTACCTCAGGGCTTGTGTCACCATCCCCCCTAAGAACATAGTTTAAAGCCCTTCTCACTAGGTTTGCAAGCCTGCCTGCAAAGATGCTCCTCTCTTCGTTAGGTGGATCCCATCTCTTCCCAGCAATCCTTGTTCATGAAAGAGAATCCCATGGTCAAAGAAACCAAATCCTTCTCTGTGACACCACCTATACAACCATTCATTTACCTCTGCAATTTGGTGATCCCTACCCTGACCCCTTTCTTCCACAGGGAGTATTGACAAGAACACCACTTGTGCTCCATATTCCTTGATCGTTCTTCCTAGGGTTACGTAATCTGCCATGATCTCATCAAGCTCACTCTTGGCTGTATCATTAGTTCCTACATGGAGAATTAGGAAGGAAGCAATAGTCTACAGGTTTCATGATTTTTGGCAGAGACTCTGTAACATACTGGATCTAGCTCCCAGCAAGCAGCAAACTTGCTGGGATTCTAGAGGTGGATGGCAGATGGATGACTCTGTCCCTCTTAGGAGGGAGTCCCTGTCAACCTCCACCCATCTTCTTCTCTTAGGAGTGGTGATCATAGAACCTGTATCCCTAGGACTGCACATCCCATGACTTAGAAACCATGGGGTCTTCTTCTGATCCATTCCCTGTGAGGTACCAGCCCCAGATATCTCCACTGTATCGCCTGTGCAGAGAGGCTGAAAGTGGTTTCTTAACTCCACTGGAGTTGGAGAGAATTGAATTAGTTTTCTTCTCCTGGAGGTAACATGTTTCCAATTCTCTTCCTTGTTTTGATCAGCCTGGTGTTCCTGAAGTATTATATGGTGCCTTCTATCCAGAAAGTCTTCACCTTCTCTAATGTATCTGAGGGTTGATATTTGGGCCTCAAGCCCTCTAACCTTCTCTTCCAAAATGGTTACCAGCTTGCACTTGCTACATACAAATTTCTTTCTATTGTCAAATGGAACATAATCACAATCAGAAGAAATGTCTCAAGTTATGTTCCATTCATTTTTTTCTTTATGTGAGCAAGATGTCTTTCCTGCTTACATAGGTATTTTAAACAACTATAGCTTCTTGCTCTCATGTGTCCTTCCTGACCTGTAATGCTCTTCAGAACCTGCCATTGACTTTTTGTGTTACTTATTTCATCATACATCACTTCCCCTTCTCCAACAGAGCTAGTGTATCGTCATGCATGTCAGCTTTTCATAATAACAGCTGTGCCTCCTTCTGTGATGCTTTTATGTATCACACACTTTTGCTGATCTGAGCTCTAAGGCCACATGTTACTTGTCCTCCTTCAAATCCCTTCTCAAGACCCTAGGTATAATTTTCAAAAGTGACAGAAGGCATTTCAGAGGCCCACTCTCAATTAAAGTCAATGTCATAGGAGAGGAAGTATTCTTACCCAACAAAAGACAGAGAACTCTAAAGGAATATTAGAGAAGGTTTATCTATTAGAAAGTGTATATGTTTGTACTAAGATATCATGATTATGGATGCCCTGTAAAAGCAAGTTGTAATACATAGTAATATTGTATATTATCTTTAATAATAATAATTAATTTGCTATTAATTACACATAATCAGAATATTGTCATCCTTTGTCGGGAAAATGGTACAAAGGAAATGTATGTATGTCAGGAACAATAAAATAACTAACGAGGATATTTAGAGGATACTGGGCTACGTCTACGCTAGCCAAAAACTTTGAAATGGCCATACGAATGGCCATTTCGAAGTTTACTAATGAAGCGCTGAAATACATATTCAACGCCTCATTAGCAGGCAGCCGGCTGCAGCACTTTGAAATTGATGTGGCTCGCTGCCGCGCGGCTCGTCCAGACAGGGCTCCTTTTCGAAAGGACCCCAGCTACTTCTAAGTCCCCTTATTCCCATGAGCAGATGGGAAAAAGGGGACTTCGAAGTAGGCGGTGTCCTTTTGAAAAGGAGCCCATCTGGATGAGCCGCGTGGCGGCGAGCCGTGTCAATTTTGAAGAGCTGCTGCTGCCCGCATGCTAATGAGGCGCTGAATATGCATTTCAGAGCTTCATTAGTAAACTTCGAAATGGCCATTTGAATGGCTATTTCAAAGTTTTTGGCTAGTGTAGACATGGCGCTGGTGTTTCAAGTTGATAGTACTCAGAAACCCCAAAGCATTTAACTTGTTGAAACAGAATGAAATGCTTTTTATGTGTCCCATACTAACCTGGAGGAAAGTCATTCCTGGAATGATGTGCATTATGACCTGGCTAGTGTGAATGGCTAGCCCAAAACACAAGCCATATTTGTGTTAAGGTTTTGGCATATCAAAACTTCTGCTCCCAGCTCTTTCCCACGCCCTAGAGCTTGACGCTTTCAGATAGTCTTTGTTACTATTGCCACTAATCGTTCAAAATTCTATAGGAGATCTTTGCTAAGGCTAGACTTTACTAACTAAAAAGTACCTTGCATGTTGAATAGTAACAGAGAGGAAGCTATGCTAGTCTATACACTATCAAAACAAAAAGCAGTCGAGTAGCACTTTAAAGACTAGCAAAATAGTTTATTAGGTGAACTTTCGTGGGACAGACCCACTTCACACCTTAAATATCTGCTTCTTCTGCTCAGCCAGAAGCAACATTGGGAGGATGTGAGGTGGGATCTATGTGTGTTAATCTTCTCCTCACAATTAACTCCCTGACCTCTGGGCACTATAGACGGTGTCTTTTTAAATGACACTGAGTCATACCGATCTGTGGGTGTCTAGCATTGGCAAAATACCCACATCACTTGGCTGGAACATGGTCTGAAGAAGTGGGTCTGTCCAATGAAAGCTCACCTAATAAACTATTTTGCTAGTCTTTAAAGTGCTACTTGACTGCTTTTTGTTTTAAAAAGTACCTTTTTCTGAAGAAACAGTATCACTTGAAAGACCAGCCTATAGTTTTTGGCTATAAAAAGTATTTGCTCACTTAACCCTTGCTCATATACCAGTTTACTTCCGGCTAAAACTATTCATGAAGCCCAGAGCTGATGATAGATACAATATAGCACAGCAGTTAGTACATGTGTAAACATTTTTAAAAGGCTCAGAACCATTACTGGATATGCAGCTGGTGCAAATTAGCAGAAGTCTTTTGTTTTCAGTGCAGCTTTACTCATTTACACCTGCTGGTCACAGTGTTTTGACACGTGGAAAAGGCATCATAAAAACTTATAGAGCAAAAAGGCTTGATTATCTGAAAATAAAACCTGAACATGTTCTTCATTACTGATTAAACTCACAAGGTTCAAAGTTGGAATGTAGATCAAAAATTCAAATTTCTCGTGTCTGAAAAAAATAAGGGACTTGAAATGTGTTAAGAAGAGGCTTTCTTGTAAAGTTTCCAAGGCTTTTTATTTCCAGTCAAGCTATACTGTTGTTTGTACCTGTGTACCTGTTAGGTGTTTTCAGACAGCCTTAGTAATTTTACTAGTAATTTGGTTTATTTATTGTGCAGCAGAACAAAGTACTAGAAGTTCTGGAGCTCACTTGCATACTTAGTCTTGCTTTCTACACTGCTGAAGACTGATAAAGATAGGTCTGGGTATTCCTGCAAGCAACTACACACGTGTATCTATTTTTAGGAGCTTCACATAGCTGTCTTTCATGGTCATATTGCTTCTCCAATGCCTGTGCCCCTCGTTTGTTATATCTTGTCCTAAACTAAATTGTAAGTTTCCTGGGACAGGAGCTTATTTCATTATATGCCTGTACAGTTTTAGCACAACGGTACCCCAATCTGGCTGGAGTCTCTTGTTACTATTGGAGATAGAAGAAGGAGTGGGGGAAAGTTATCCAATTCCTCTGTGCAAAGATTTTGTATTTGAAGCCATTACCTTTAGCAGCAGTTCTTCAGTATAGAAGATTTCATTCAACAGGAACCTTTTCAGTGGAAACACTAGCAATCACATTACCACATTGTGTCTTTTCATAATGATATGTGCTTCCATGACAGTTTCCTGTGGGTTTTTTTTCTGTCTTTTTAAGTAACAGTTGATCAATATCATCCTAGGAGACAGTACAGCCATTACACACATGGAAATGGCAGTCTAGACAAAAGACTTTTTGGAAACCTGGATATCCCAGCCTTTGCACAAGGACCCCTACACCAGAAACTACAAATAGAGGCAGATTGTGGTGGTTCAAGACACCTTAAATATCTGCTTCTTCTGCTCAGCCAGGTTAGCCAAAGCAACATTGGGAGGAGGTGAAGTGGGATCTATGTGTGTTAATCTTCTCCTCACAATTAACTCCGTGACCTCTGGGCACTATAGACAGCGTCTTTTTAAATGACACTGAGTCATTCTGATCTGTGGGTGTCTAGCATTGGCAAAACACCCACATCACTTGGCTGAAACCAGAGAAGTAGGATCTTACCAGTTAACAGCACAGGAGTGATCTTTTGAGTTTACCAATGAGGCATCTCTATCTGGAGCCACTGTTTGGCCTTTCCAATGACTTTCTATTGAACTAAACAAACATGCAGACAGTAAACATGCTAATGATCTGAATATGCGATATAGTAGCTATTCCAATAACTAGATGAGATGCAGTCTCAAGAGGTAGTCATGTCTGTATCTTCACAAAACAAAGAAAGCAGTCCTGTAGCACCTGAAAGACTAAACTATATTATTCATGAGGTGATGAGCTTTCGTGGGGAAGACCCACTTCTTCAGATCTGGAGAATTACTGAAAGAAAAAGAACTGAGAGAAAGAAAACAGAGGAAAAATGTTTTTTTTGTGTAGGTGATATACAGCATTCTTAGAGAGAAGCTTCATCTTCATGGCACCCAGGAAATGCATTCATTCAGCAGCCTAGTAATACAGTTGGTTCTTTCCATAATGTAAGCATGTTACAAGCACTAACTAACCCTACAAATAACACTGTAATGCAGATAAATAAATATTCCTATAGCATGATGTGCCAAACCCAAACTCTTTTGTCTTTCCTGGGAAAACGATTTTACCCTGAGGTGTTCAAGGTTCACCTACAGCTAATATTTATGCACTTTGATATTCCTGACTTTTGTCAATTTAAGCCAGAGCCAGTGTCAAGTAGAATTCATAGCCTATTGAATCAATATTGCCTGCATTGTAAAGTCATATAAAAAAAACAGCATTAGTTACTTAAGGTACGATTCAAAGTTTGCAATTGTTTCATCAAATGGACTATAATTGTAGTGCACTACAAGAGGCTATTAGGCTAAATTGCAATTTTGCATTGCTTGTAAGCTGGAAGAGATTTCTTAATTTAAGGGAGGTAATAAACGTAACGGTAACAAAGACAACATTAGCTGTAGTCAAGTATGCAGAGCAAACATTTGAGTTAGGTACCATGCTATTTACTTTCAATTACGGGTGACAATGAAGACAAAACAAAACAAAACAAAAAAAAACCTAAAGAGTTGTTTTGTGGAAAGCTGTCCCTTTGGTAGAAGCTATACTGCCATTGTAGTCATAACACCATATAATGCAAACTAAACATCCTTGGAAGAGAGGTTACCTCAAAACTTTTGTTCAGAAAAAAGGAGGGTTGGTAGTCTTAGATAAGTTGGACATCAGACAAGAAATGACTTTGCAATAGCTTTAACAAAACCGTTGACTAAGTATAAGGAACTTTAGAGCTTCTACAGTTCCAGCTGCCTTTAGCAGGTTTCCAGTACTGTCCAGCGTAATTACTTCTCTCCCCTGTTTATTAATCTGTTCCATCACCCAGATCATTAATGAAGGTGTTGAACAAACTAGCCCCTGGACTGACTGCTGGGGCAGTCTGCTTGATAACATATGCCAACTGGATGGCTGCCAATTGCGTACCAAAAATCGACTTTGCACCCATCGACTTCCACAGCTTTCTTTACATCAGATGGTCAATGGGAGCGCTTCTCCAGTTGACCTTCCTTAATCCTTGCAGTTTGTGAGGCATGCTGGGGTCGATGTTGAAATGATTTAGGAACACAAGGAAACTCTTGGAACCAGGAATTCATTCTTTCCATCCCTTTGCAGCAACCCCTGTCCCCACACATAATGCTCCAGTTGTGACAAAGTTAGGAAAGCTCCTTAGGACTGCAAGAAATCCACAACCCTGAAACTATGTTTCAATGTCTCATTCAAAACCATTCTATATATTATGGGGAAATGGGCCAGAATCTCTGTTTGTTTAAATCAGGATAGTTCCATTTAATTTTCTCTCTTTCTCCATCTTTACATATATCCTACAAAAAAGCTAATGTTAATATAAAGTTAAAATGCAGAAATAAATCACTGTTGAGTCAAGATTTGCAAAGTCGGAAGCCCAGCCCTAAGTCTATGTCTCTGTGGGAGGGGGTTTCTATGGTTAGACTATTTATATCATTATAAGTTTGCAAATAATACAACATTTAATAAAATAGAAGTGGAGGTCCCTTATAAAACACATATAGCAGATTAGTGCATAGCACAGAATCTTCAGACTCAGCTTTGTCTCAAATCTCATTTTATTTAAAAAATAAACCGTGTTGAAAGTAAATTGGTTATAATATATCTGAGCTGGCGTAGGCAAGAACATCAAATCCAAATTACTTCAGGAACCTTGAGATCTTAATCTGAATTTTGTGTTTCAGCTCCATGTCTGTTTTGTAGATCAATTTAGGGACTCTTCTATAGTCAGTTGAAGTCAACGAAAATATTTCCATTGAGTTCACTGGGCTTTGAATCAGGCCGTTAGTTAGATTGCAAAATAGCAGAAGAATATGGGGTGATCTCTCTTGCTGCTTCTACTGATGCCACAAGAGATATGCAGGGAGTGGAATAAAACTTACAGAAGCAGAATCTACAGAATGTATATTTGTCGGTAGTCCATTGTGTCCGACAATGACGTCTTGAACTTGCACAGGCTC
Organism: Carettochelys insculpta; assembly: GCF_033958435.1. Taxonomy (NCBI): domain Eukaryota; kingdom Metazoa; phylum Chordata; order Testudines; family Carettochelyidae; genus Carettochelys; species Carettochelys insculpta. Next base: position 176,325,937 of record NC_134138.1, read on the forward strand.
ATTGGCTGTGGACTCACATGTGGCTGAGGAGTCCAAGCTTTGAACAGCATGAGTGTTCACAAGGGGGGCAACAGAATTCTCCTGTCTCTGTTGGTGCAGCTGCTGCTGTTGCTTTCTTCCTCTCACAAGCATCAATGAGGCATATGCGTTGCTGTTCTTCAAAGTTGTCATATGCGTGTCGTACGAGAGCACACCAGCCTGTTCGGTCTTTTGCATGCTGCTGTAGCTGATCTGGTTTTAAACTAGCATGAGCAATGTTGGCATTCACACTGTCTTTATATCTCTTATGAGGCCTATCTTGACTCCTTTTGCCCTGGGAGAGTTCACCATAGAGGAGTTGCTTAGGGATTCTCGACGACTCCATTCGTATGACGTGTCCTGTCCAGCGAAGCTGGGCTTTCAGAATCATGGCTTCGATGCTCGTGGTTCCTGCTCAGTCCAGGACTTCCAGGTTTGTAACTCTGTCAATTTACAGAATGAAACAGAAGATAAAGCAATCAAATAAAAGAGTGAGCTTTCTGAATAGCAAGTTCAGGTGCAGGTACAGTTCGCTATTTAAGGGGCAGATTTTATTTCTGAGAAAAAAATCAATAGATTTGAGGAAAAGATGTTAGTAATCATCTGGCTTGCTTCTGTGCTTCATAGACTCAGCCTAGAGTTAGAAAAAGCCCTGACCTGCCAAGACTAGAATAAGCACTGCTGCAATGGAAGCTGGAGGCATTCTGCCTTACTGAAACAGAACAGCTTTCAGAACTCCTGCTGCATAGAAACTACACATCCACTGCTATTCCCCTTTTAGCATACACAAGGTAATGACCCACAAACCTCTGCCTTTGTGGGGGGTTGGCACCTTCACTCGCCTGCCCATAAGAAAGAGAATTGTGTGAAGAATCCCTTCAACAGCAAGTATCAGGGTCGAAAAACCCCAAATAGTTTGAAGAAAATGTAGGAATCTGAGGAAGAAAGATTAGGAATAAAAACTAATTCAGAAAGTTATCTTCTGGGATCAAAATAAAAAAAAAATCAGTATTTTCTAAAGAAACATAAGTGGGAAGAAGTTGGATTTTCCTGAGAGGGATGAACTGCCAGTGTCTTCTGTAAGCAGAAGGTCAGCTTGACAGAGTATCACATGAACAGCTAGAAGACTTGTTTGGCAAACTGACCTGTATATTTGTTTCACTGTTATTTGTCATTTGTTTCTTCTGTCCTATATGCTTGATTTATCAGTTTTCATTTCATTTTTTTGTCTGTATCTCTGTTATAGACACATCATGCCAATTCACTTTCAGCACTATTTGCAATACAGCACTATCTCCAGATCTGAAGGAGTGGATCTGCCCCATGAAAGCTCTTCACCTAATAAATTTTTTGTTAGTCTTTAAAGTGCTACATGACTGCTGTTTTGTTTTGTTAAGATACATACTAACACTGCTTCCTTTCTGCTCCTATTCACTGTCAATACTGGTTTAGAGTTGCTAAGGTAAATTTTCTCATTATCTAGATTTTATTTTGAAACTCCAACACACTTGCTGAAGGGTTCTATCTTCTTGAGAGACACTTGAAAAATCACAGCATCTTCATTATCTGCATTGATCGCATAGTGGCTTGGAAGTACGCTAACAGGTTTATTTTTAACTAATAAAACCACAAACTGACTGAAATGTGCCTAATCAAAAACCCACCTCTCCCACTGTGCCTACATGCCATGGTTACAATCCTTAGAGATTTTGGAGCTTTTGTCCTTCTTTATAAAAGTGGGACAATGGCGAGGAGAACGTTCTGTTAAAGTTTTCAGTTCTCCCCACCTCAAAATCGGAACTAGGTCAGTTGTGCTTTTAAGTGAACACCGGGAGAAGGCTAATGCAGTGAAGACGGGGGTGGGGCTTAAATTGTACTGTCATGAGGTGGCTGATTAAATGATGCCAGGTAAGAAAGGAGTGCTCTGATTGTTTTAGGTAATTTAAACATATGTCAGCTCCCTCCCCTGACCTTTGGATGGACATGCTTATGGAATATAAACAAACATAATTACAGAGGTGGACAAAGTACCCCAAAAGCAGCTGCTTTTGCTCATGGGTACTTGAGTACAATAAAGATGTGATGTGTGGGTTTGTGTGTGTGAGTACTTTTACTCAAGCAGTTTTCCAGAGGGACACCAGAGAATTGTACTTAAGTACACCCCCCAGCAGTTGTACTTTTACTCAAGTAACTTTTGAGGTACTTTTTCTACCTCTGCATAATTATGGCATGTGGTAGGTCATCTCTGGGTTTGTACTGGGTACAATCTTTTAAACTTCTGTAAATAGTGCAAAAATATAAATACAAGCATAGGATATGGAAAAGAGCTAGAATGTGAGAAATATTACTGCTCAATATTCAACCAGGTCAGCATTCTGAAAGATGGGCTTTAGAACTGCATGTAATTAGGATTTTATATAAAAATGACATAAATATCTTACTCTCCTCCTTCTTCTCCACCCACTAGATCCAGAGGGAGCAAACTCAGGAACACTGAGTCCAAATGGCATTCTCCCACCACTGAGACTTTTATAAAACCTTATAACACATCTTAAAGCATTGGCACAATAGAAGAGCATTAGCTGTCTACACCCTTCTAATCTGTTTTCGCTTTTCTCCTTCTCCACTGCCATCAGAATAATTTCTCTGAAGAGATACTATCTCCACATTCTAGTTTCCATTTGATATAGTCAATAACTTGTTCCTGCCTCCCCAGTGCACCCTGATAAATCATACCTCCTACCTGTCTTCTCCTGATACTTAACATCCATTTCCATTCTCCTCCTGATTTATCTCCACTCAGAGTTATTCTGTACAGCCCATTGACCTCCACATCTCATCTTCCTCTTCATCTTACCCAACCCTCACTCAGTCCAGTCAGAGTCAGGTGTAGCCTCACTACTGAGAGCATGTCCTAGGATGCTGGGTGCTGCAGGGTGATCTTCCACCTTTGTGCAGCCGGGGGTCTGTGCTCCCCAGTGACATGGTGGAGCCTTTGCACTAATTTATTGACACACGAATTTTGCAGATTTTTTAAAATATTGTGCACAGAATTATTAATTTTTGGCGATGAATTTGTTATTTGTTCTCTCTGATTTCCCTAACCAGGAAAAATCCTCAATGCAGAGAAGAGATGAATGACTTTGTTACTCCCAGGCCTGGGCTAGAGCAAGAAGTGGCAGGTATACTTATGTAGAAAAAAATGTCAGTTTCCAGAGCTGTCAACTGGGCACCTTTCACCAATGTTAAATACATAATGGCTACGTCTACACGTGAAGCCTACATCGAAGTAGCCTATTTCGATGTGGCGACATCGAAATAGGCTATTTCGATGAATAACGTCTACACGTCCTCCAGGGCACCATATCGAAATAGGCGCTGCGAGGGAACGTCTACACGCCACAGTAGCACACATCGATATAAGGGTGCCAGGCACAGCTGCAGACAGGGTCACAGGGCGGACTCAACAGCCAGCAGCTCCCTTAAAGGGCCCCTCCCAGACACACTTGCACTAAACAGCACAAGATCCACAGAGCCGACAACGAGTTGCAGACTCTGTGCATGCAGCATGAATCCCCCGCTGCAGCAGCAGCAGCCAGAAGCCCTGGGCTAAAGGCTGCTGCACACGGTGACCATAGAGCCTCGCACGGGCTGGAGAGACAGCGTCTCTCAACCCCCCAGCTGATGGCTGCCATGGAGGACCCCACAATTTCGACGTTGCGGGACGCGGATCGTCTACACGGTTCCTACTTCAACGTTGAACGTTGAAGTAGGGCGCTATTCCGATCCCCTCATGAGGTTAGCGACTTCGACGTCTCGCCGCCTAACGTCGAAGTTAACTTCGAAATAGCGCCCGACGCGTGTAGCCACGACGGGTGCTATTTCGAAGTTAGTGCCGCTACTTCGAAGTAGCGTGCACATGTAGACACAGCCAATAAGTGACAAACAAGGAGAATTTTGTATAAATATTTCCTTTAAAAATGCTTGTCTTTGAATAAGGCAAGTATCTGACACGAGAACATTGCAAATACTAAAACAATGTATTCAAGGCTGGTGGAATTAAATAAAATAAAGAAAAATATGTATAAGTATTTTAAGACAGTTTCAAACCTCAGCCATATGTATATGACTAACCTATATATGCCATACCATGATTTCATTTTGCTGTAACCCCATCCGTTGTTTACCTGTCACTCTCTTCCTTGCTCTCATTTATTGTCTTAGATTGGATGGCTCGTGGCAGGATAGAGAAATAAAGCAAAGAAACCTGTTTGCATCCATCACTTCAATGTCTGTCCACACCTCCATTCAGACTTCAATGCTCTGCCTGCCTCCCACCAGCCACCCCCAAAATATTCCTTCCTGCCCACACCCCACTTTATGAAGCCCCATGCCCAGTTCTGCCCCGTGAATTTAGTTCCACGCTTCTCTGTCCAGCCACCAGTGATCTCCCCAGCTCTTTCTCCCCAGGTGAGAGAGGAGAGACAGGGGGAGCTGGGCAGGGCTGGGAACAGTTTTGCTCCTGGACATGACTCTGCCCCTGCTGCAGACTGAGAGATGCACACAGGGAGGGACTCACTCTGCTCCAAAGGGTGGTGGGTCAGGCCACTGCACCACCAGTGATGGGCTGTGCTGCTCTGGGCTTCTTAAGAGAGGGAGGCTGGAGTGAAGCTAGAGCCCTCAGCTAAGAAGTGAGCAGGTAGAGGGGAGAGGCCAGGGTTGGGGAGAAGCCTGCTGGCTCAGTACTGGAGACGGGCCAGAGAGGAGAAGTCTGTGCTGCAAGCAGCCAAGTGAAGTCCTGCCACAGACAGTGAGGGGAAGGCCAAGCCTTTGCAGTGGCCCTGGCTACAGTGCCCTGGGCATGGCCCAGTTTGCCTGGCCCTAAGGCTGGCTCTGCTAACTCCACACACCCTTCACTAGCTCTGCAAGATCAGTCTCCCAGTCTTGTGCTGAATAATGCCTCCCAGGGTCTTTCTCCTGAAGTCCATATTCCAACAGTCCCTCTTCCCCTTGTGTCACAGTGTTTCAGCACTATCCTTTCTGGTGAACTGGTAGGGGACCCCAGACCCTCCTTCTACTCTGGATTCCAGTATAGTGACTCCACGGCAAGCAACAAAGGTCTGTCTTCTTAGACTCCTCTCTGCCTTCCTGGACTACTTCCTAACTTGGCCTTTCCTCTGGACCTTTTCCACGGCCCCTCTTTGAGCTTACTGAACTGCTGCCTCTTGCTAGCTCTTTCCTCCATGCTACAGCAACCCCAAAAGGACTGCAGAGCTCTTTCCTTCTCCCCCTGAGGCCTCCTTCTCATCTGGTCTTCTTCCCTTTATGGCCACCATCTAGCTCCGCCCCAAGTTTCATTTTCAGCTGGGACTGGCCCACCTTTAGGTTCATTAATTAGTTTGTCTCCAGTTAATTCTTTTATTACCAGTGCAGAGTATATACCTCATCACATGAATAAAAACATACTGAACAATAAGAAAGAAGATGAGGTTTATTTTCATTACTGTGGATGTGTTTTTGAGAGGGTGAGAAATCTCAGAACTCAAGGTGTGAAAAGCCAACTCAGTGAATGCTGGGAGAGATTATGGAATGGCCTGATGAGACTTATAAACCATCCATCTGTACTCCAAAGCCACAGATTCTGGCAGGTAGCATTCTGGATTCAAAGTGCAGTGATGGAGGAATGTTGTTCATTATGAAGGAGGTGTAATTCCTGTAATTCCCATATGTATTCCACTGGGTGTTTGAATGGAACACTTACTACAACTTGTGCATCACATGGAGACCTTTCCTGAGGCACTTTTCCTCCTGTTGAGTAGTACCCCTTCTACAGCACTCCCAGATGATGTTCCACAGTGAAGGGGGACTCAAAGTGGAGGACATAATCTGATTTGCATAGTTTAACTGAAAGAGCCATACTATCCTGGCCATGGTATTACATCACACAAAGCAAAGCGAAAGTAAGTGATACAAAATAAGGCCCTTAATGTATGGCATAACACTTGATAATAACGGCTATTATTCTCCCTGCACGCAGCCATCTGCTATAGTAAAGGTGAAAGCTGGGTCACGTGGAGACAATGGGTGCTTTGAAGTCAGGCAGAACTTTACCCTTTACAGTTAACAAAGAAACATTATCAACCTGCTACAAAGTGAAGTACATCTGTTCTTCCTTTACTGGCTGACAGCTGGAGATGCCAAAGGCATAGTGTTTGCCAGTTCTACACTTCTCTAACTCACCAGCAAGGCAGGTTCATTTCCTGTTCTGTCCCAGATGACAATGTAAGAGCCTCCTCCTCCCTCATCTCAAGATGCAGCTTGGGATATCAAGGCTCTGACATGGAGAAGAGAGGCTGTGTGTAATTCCTTTTTTTTATGTTGAGCTACATTTGTCAAACATAAGTTTAACTTGAACTTTCTAGAAGACTTAAAGGCCAACAAATTGAGGACTTACATGAAATAGAACATAAAATTCACAAATATGCACACACTGCTAGATGGCGGCCATGGAATGTGAGGGACTCCATTTTATAAGAGATTTCCAGTGTGACCAGTTAGCAGGAAGACATTCACTGATGTTGTAGAGGCAGAAGTTGTGCCACCCAATGAGAGATCTTCAAGTCCTAGGAAAGCAATGTAGCTATCAAAAGACAGAGCAGCTTTGGTATCTGGGGAGAAAAAATGCTATTTTACTGCTCATTTAATAGTGTGTAGATCATTTAAAGGACCAAAATCTCAGCTGAATATAAGGGGCACCAACCAGTGAGCCAGGACAAGGGACATTAATTGGCTCCATTATGCTCTCCTCCCCAAGAAGGAAACAGCATAGACAAAAAGCCAGGGAGGAGTCAGGAAAATATTCATCTGAGGCGGTTCAACATACAGGTGTCTGAATTTTCTCTTCTTGCACTCTGTAGAAAAGAAAATTTGAAATAGGAAAGTGGTTTTACTGGCAGAAATAACCCTCCTAATTTCTATCTTTGCCATTCTCATCTTTCTCGCCAGTTAACATTTGAAATACTCAGTTATTCCATTTAACCTTCCATTGTATTTAGCTTTTGCATAACTTTCTGCCCTTTATTAAAAAGTGCAGTTATATTCTGTAGGGTAAAATGAAAAGCCATCATTAAAGCCATCTCAGCTCACATTCTATTAGTTAGTTGGCAGGTGGGCAAAATGGTCAGTTAGAGGCTTACATAAATTAGACAGAATACTTCAAAGACTCTGAAAATCTTGCTAAAGCTTTATCTATTTTTACAAAAGCTGTGATCTGTAATCTTTGCCTCCAGCCAACATCCACTCAAAGTGAAATGGGCCTAAAAAAAACCTCTCACAATAAATAGAAGCTTCATGAGGTCTCATAGCCTACATCTCTTCACCTTTGTGCTTGGAACAAAGACAGCAGGAAAACTTTGAAAATCTTCCATGAAAAGAAAAAAAAAAGAGATAGAAAGCAATTCCCGTATTCTCTCTTCTATTTTTTCCCATTTGGTAAGTGGCTTCCTTTCTGCACACTTGTCACAAAAGATCTATTTTAAAACACAACATGAGGGGAATGTGATGGCTTGTACCAGCAGCAAGGTCTGAAGTACTGTTTCTCCATCTCTTTCATGTTAGTCCCAAGAGCTGGCTTTTACTTTCCTCAGTCAATTTGCTAGATTATGTGCTACTTACAGGGGTCTGTGCCCTTTTCAGAAGCCGTTGTTTCTGGCAAAGTATTCTACAGGCCTGCATATACTCATGTGAAAAACCCAGGTTTTATTTTGCTGCTGCCTGTCATAATATCGACCCTCATAATATAACAGAGTATAAAGCTTTATGGATTGCACAGGAGATTGGGTATGGCACAGTTAAGGCTGAGAATAGCCTAGACACAAAGTTCAACAGACTTTTGACTCACTTGCGATTCTTTTTTTTTTTTTTGCTGAAGTTTTTGTTGGAAGATATCTTCCGACAAAACTTCTGTCAACAGATCATGGCCTGACACAGTGCAGATCAAGAGAGTGATCCGCTCTGTCAACAGAGAGCAACTGGATGTCCAGTCTATTGGCAAAAGAGCCAACTGGAAGCACAGTAGAACGGGTTGCCCAGTGTTCTGGAAGCCCTTTCTGTTGACAGACGCGCCCCCGGAATGTCCAGATCGGCTTTTTGTCAACAGATCTCTATCGACAGAGGCATTCATTCTCATCGCGAGTGGGATACAACTGTCAACAAAAGTGCTGCCCTCTATCAACTTACTGTCGACAGAATGCCCTTGGAAATCTGGACATTCCCAGGGTTTTGTTGACAAAATGGCCCTTTTGCTGACAAACCCTTTTAGTCTAGACATAGCCAGAGAGGTGAGGCCAAAGCCAGACAGAAAGAATGGGACAGAAAGAGAAGCTGGGCCAATGCCAGACAGAAGAGCTGGCAATAAAATAAATCTCATAATATTCCCAAGAGGGTCTCCTGGGAAACCAGCTCTCCTATTTAATCATAAGATCACCTCCTTTCTCTTTGGGAATAACTCATTTACAGTGATGTTGTATTACAGGTTTCATTTCCCTGTTGCCTGCACCCATTAGTGACTTACCTCTGATCATGCTGGCTGCAATGTACTACCATTCTGATCTGGTAGAATTTTCCTCCAAATGTACAAGCCCACTGTTCAGATTTCAAAATGCACTATTTTGTGCACTGCTAATGAGCCTCAGATCAATTTGTGAATGAATTTGAGAATCAGCATATAAGGTGAAAAGATGAGTGGAAAAAGACAGAATGACATGACAAATGGAGGATGAGCATGAGAAAAAATACAGTAGTGGTGAGATGACTTAAGAAATAACTTTGTTATTTCACACAAAGCCTATTTGCCAACTTTCAGGTAGAACATACTCAAGTATCAGTTCTGCTTCTGATATTTTAGGGCAGTTAGTTCTCTATATATTTTTGATGAAGCCATTTTTTAAAAAATGGTTATACATACACCCTGTCAAAAACATAGACATCTCACATCAGTATCTTATCAATCTTCTTCTTCATACTCCCAATAATGATTGGCAAAAAGGCTAAAGTGACGATTTTGCCCAAATTCAAACAGAACTCAAACTAAATAGTTTCTGAATTTTGGAAATATTTGAATGATTTTACTATTTGGCACTAGGAACTTGGAGCGAGCTATTGAGTGTTCAGCACTTCGGACAATCAGAGCACTCATTTTGGTGCTTTTGTATTAGGAGCCAAACTTTAGCACCTCGTATTGAAAATCTCTGGGTTTGTCTACACAAACAAAGTTTGTGGCAAGCTGGAATCAAAATCTGCCTTGAACATGGACCCCGCTGATGCACATTCCATTTTTTAATGCACATAGAAAAATACTATGGGCAAGTCTGTGTTTGTCATTTTCAAAACTAAGTCTCAAGACTCAAGAGATGCCTAGAGTACCCCAATTTTAGATGTGCAAAGCAAAGCCCCAGAAATTTCATACAAATATGAGTTTTTGTACAATTATTTCAGTTTCTACTCTTGATTCCATTTGCCAAAAATCAATGCTGAATTTACTGACTGCAGGCAAAGTTTATACAAAATTAATTCCAAAACACATCGATCCAAATGTGCCCTGGTACAATTCCATTGAAAGCAGGGCAGAATGTCTCTCATTGTTTTTGTTTCATTTCACAAGTGCCTCAAGATTATATATGGCATATTAGAGAATTTACCTGTAAACCTGGATTATTTTTCATTGTCTAAAAATTTACCTTATGCTCCATCTGCTCTACATCATGGAAATGAAATATTAAATTGTCACTTAAAGAGAGAAATAATAACTAGGCTGGATGATAAGGAAAGAGAAATGTAAGAGACAAAGATGTGTATGAAACAAGAAAAAGTGATAAAAGGAGGAAATAGCCTTGTGAAAAATTTATGAAAAAAGATATGTCTAGCTCTCAGAGGCTGAGTTGCCCAGTGCCCTGCTTTGTTGTCAAGTGAGGTAAGTTTTAAAAGGAATCGCTGATATTGCAAAGGTGGGATTAAACATGTACTCTAGATGCATGTCTGCAGATTGGAAATTGTAATGAGTCAGTGTGGCCTCCTGCTGACTCAGAGGCAGAGGAGGCTGCGCAGGGGCCCTGGTGGGTGGGCCCGGAGCCGGAACACCAGTGGACCGCCCCTCAGAGGGCGGGGCCCAGGGCTAGAAGGGCCAAGGGCAGGGCTCGGGACCCATTAAAGCCTGGGCCTCCGGGCAGGGAGGAGGTGCCTGCACAAGCTCCCCGGCACCAAGGGCAGAGGGCCTGTCGCTGCCAGACCAGGCCGGAGGAGCAAGCCCCCAGCAGCCCCGAACAACCACGGATCCAGATGCCCCAGGGGGACTACCTGGACTTCCCAGACCTGCCAGGACCCTCACGCCGGCAGAGACCCCCTGCCTTGGAGGAAGCCCTGGATGCGGCCAGACCGGTGAGGGTGAGCGACTCCGAGGCCCCAGGAGCGGCCTGCCCCAGAGTCCCGGCAGACCGCTGCAGACCCCAGGGCCAGGACCACCTCAAGCCCACCGTGCTACCGCCGCCAGACTATCCCAATGACATCGACTTGAGCGACTGGCCGGAGCCCCCGAAGGTGGACGATTTGGAGGAGACCGACCCCGCGGGACCCCCTGACCAGATGGACTGGGACCTTCCCTCGGTGGAGGCAGATGTAGGAGGTGGCCCGGGGAACTACGCTCCCGAACCCATGGCAGTGTGTTGCGGCCTGGATCCCCACTGCCGTGGTCGTGTGTGCGCGACCCCCAGGGCCCCGGGCCGGTTCGCAGGGGAGTGGGAGGGCCTACAACCCCCTACCTCCTCCTTGACAGGGCCAGCCCGTGCTGGGCCTGTGCTCAAACCCGTGTGCTGTTGCCCCGCCCCAAACTGAGGGCTGGGCCTGTGCTCAAACCCGTGTGCTGCTGCCCCGCCCTGAACTGAGGGCTGGGCCCATACTGTGTTGCAGTTGTGAACTGCTGCCCGCCCTGAACTGAGGGCTGGGCCGGTGTTATAACCTTCTTTTGTTGCCGCCTGCCCTAGGCCAAGAGCTGGGCGTCCCAGGACTCCTACAGAAATCCACAAGTAAGTGGACGTTCAGACAAATGTAAAATTCATTCTGCAACAAATGTGCTGAACTGTATGTGTGTTGGCAGTGTACAAGCACCTTAAGATGTAAGCTGAGAGTGGGTGTTCCTGCATTTTTTGGAATTTCCCATATGAACAGATCAGCTGTTAGGATATGAGCAGAGTTCCTGACGAATTGTAAGACTCAGACTGATTAAGAAATTACAGGTGGGTCTTATTTGATGATTGTAAGGTGAAAAAACCCCAAAATGTCTTATGGCTCAAAAACAATAGACATTTTCTAACGCTCGGGAGTCTCCCTCTCTCTCTCTCCCTCTCTGTGGTTTCATCTTTTTTTTGTCCTCCTAAACAGCCCTTTGTTTGCCATGCCACTGCTCTTCTGTCCTTCTCATGCTCTTTTCTCTCTTCTGTGCTGTACTACTACACACGTGAAGTGGCTCATCTGGATATGTCCACACTGCAGTTAGAGATGTGGCTGGCCTGTGCCACCTGACATGATCTCACAGTGCTTGGACTGAGGGACTGTTTAATTGCTGTGCAAAATTCTGGAATCACACTCCTGCTCAGGCCTGGGAGCCTACGCTGCAGTTAAACAGCTAAAAAGTCCCAGTCCCACGAGCCTATTCCAGCCATACACAGAACAGCTATGAGGTTTTAATTGCAGTTTAGACATATCCATAATGTCAGCAAAAACCCCAATGTGCTTGCCTTCAGTTCTCTTCTCAGTGAACAATTTCTGCAAGGTCCAGTAATGCTAATTCCAATACTGAAAGCTCTAACCGTAGAACAGCTTTTTCACACATATAGATTTGAACTTTATTTGACCCAAGTAAAGAAAGTAAAGAGTATTTGGATGAACCCATTCCTATAAAATACTACATCCATAAACAGTAATTCTAGTCTCAAATCAAGCTCAGAATATATTGAAGATTTAAATACATGTGGTTAAATTAATTGCTCGTCGGTCCACTGTTTCTTCCCTTCCCCATTCTGATCTGCTTTTCCAATCCCATTGTTGTCTGAAGAATAAGAGGATGTTTCATCCATCAAAACCTTTTCTATTCCCATCTTCTCCCTCTAGTACCATGCTCAGTTAAACACTAAATAAATATTAACTAATCATGCTGTACGTCTGTAACTCATAGGAATGAGACAAAGCTGGATAAATAATTCAAAAAATAAATCATTCATATTTCTTTGTATCCAAAAGTGCAATTCGATTCTGCCATCTTTGACACCAGAACTCCAGAACTCCTGGATATATGAAAAACGTTACAAGAAATGCTCAAGAAGTTGTGTGTACTATGTCTGTGGGCAGTCTGCCTTGTGCTAATACTCATGATCCCATTTAATTACCGCACGCTACTTGGGTTTGAAGAGTCTGAGTCTTAGTTCTGAAGCGGGTGTGGGAAAAGACAGAAGAACCATCCAAAACTTAGACTGTGCTGGAAACAGAGCAGAAGCGACACACAGATGCTCTTCCATGGCCTGTGAAAGAGCACAGCTGTCGTGCTCCCCTCCCTAAATGCAGTGGCATCAGAGGTTGTAACACCGTACATGGCTAACAGCAGTAAGAGTACTTGAGATAATTTGAGATCAGAGTTTGATGGTGACTTCCTCTGGTGAATTAGGAGGCAACTGAATGTTTCCTATCATGGTTGAAATGGCTCTCTGAAAAATTGGGAAGCTATTCCACTGCAGCTCTCAGGCCCCAGTCAGTGGCATTTAAGAGTCATTATATAAAAAACAATCCATTCCTATTTTTACTGAATAGTTCATTAGATATGATAATCACTTTTGCATCTCATGGCTTCCCAAGATTTCCTTATAGTTTCAGCCCATTACTGACATAAATTTTTAGATACTTATCTCCACAAAGAGGCAAAAATTTTCATGTTCTATATATATTTTTTGAGTGGAGTCCTCTAGCCAACATATTTTCCTCCATCACAGCCACAGCAGTTCTACTTCAAGGAGCACATATGGAAATATTCTCTATCAGTTCTTTCACAGAACTGACATGATCTCAAACAGTACCCTCATGACATACCGTTACTTGCAGTATTTTTAGAACATGCATCCTGAAGTTTCCCTTTGAACTGTGGTGTTTGCAAACATACATGCACAAATAGTGAGAAATCAAAAGTTTATAGATGCATTATTATTCTTATTGACATTTATATTGAAGTTCTGCCTAATGGCCAAAACCAGATTTGGGCCATTTGTGCAAGGCAACATAACAACCCATTGCATAAGAGCATCCCTCTGCTAAGAGTGTTACAAATTCAAGTATTGCAAAGGACTGAAGCCTTCAGCTCCCAGACTGATACTCATGAAACAAAGAATGTAGTGAGGGGCGGAGAGATAGCTAGGGCCTTCAACGCAACATTAATGAGGGACTTTTTTCCTCCAATACTAAATAGACCTGCATTCCAAAGGAGGTTCAGATCAAGTCAAAGTTCAGTAGACCTCTCTGAAGAAAGGAAAAGGCTAAGTGACTCAAGCTTGGCTGCAATAGAATTCAGTTCAGCTTCCTAAGCAAGTATTTGCTGCCTCCCTGTGTTCCTTCCTAGACCCACCTTCTCCCCACTGCCATGCAGGCTGCAGCATTTACCCAGATTTATAAAATGACAAATTGGTTCCCATAAGCCTGGCCTTAGTCCAAGGAGAGCAAGGTGCTTACCTTGGGCCTCACACTCCACTTGATCTTAGCAGCCACCACCCGCTGGCCAGGTCTCACCATCAGTGTGCAGCCTTTGGGCCCCCACCCACCATGCCAGCCCCACCGGGCCAGCTCTGGGTATCATTCAAAAGTTTTGGGTGGCCTTCCTTAATTACAAACACAAAGATGTGGTGATTGTTTATTAAATTGCTGGTGAGCTCGTCGTATAGTTCATCATATGCCATATGCCAACAAAATACGTCAAATGACAAAACTCAGTGCATTATGTCAGATTATGCAGCTGTGGAAACTACTGATTTTTTGCTACTTGACATAATCTGATGAGGAAACTACAGTATATAGTAAGCAAAAGGATAATCTAAACTTTCCTACTGAATGAACTGCTGCTATGGCAGCCGAGCACAGAAATAGAACACTCCAACTTGAAAAATTATTTTTTTTTGTTTAGGAAAAGAAATAAGATGCAGAAATTAGATGATTATATATTTAATATCAGATGGATCAACAGTTTATAGTCAGATTCTACTTGGTCCTTCATGAGATCACAGAGTGTGCAAGAGATGCAAGGATCCTTCTCAGACTATGTATAGGCTAGGTTAAAAAATAAGCAGATTTGCAGCTTCCCTTCTCTTTCAGTGACACATGGTGCTCCAAATGGGACAGGGAAGGGAAAGTAGGAAACAGAGGCCAAGATATCATTCTCCTTCATTCCTGGCTTGCCCTTCCACCCTAAAATCCCATCCAGCAATTTGGTCAGCCTGTACAGGGTCAGTGCAAATTAGAGACCACTAACAGATAGAGTAGAAAGCATATGGAATAATGCACCTCAGTTTCCCTGTCTGGACCACTGAGGACATGCACAGTCTTCACACAGTTAAGTTAAACAGGGACAAACCAGCTCTTCATGAAAAACTCCATTACCGAAAGATGCAGCATTGAGTGTATGCAGGAGGTGAAGTGTGCAATCAGAGTTTCATCTCATAATACATTTGTATGACTGTGGATTGACTTGAATATTTAAACTGGTGTAAATGAAATTACACTCCAGCTCTTGAAAGTTATGGTGATCATTCCTGGCTGGAATGATGCTTATCTAAAAAATAACAATACCATAGGCAAGTCTGGCAAAGCAACTGATCAAGAAGAAAATCTGCAGCACCTAAAAGCATGTAAAGCAATAAATGCTAGCTAGTGGGTAGAGCAGCCGTCTGGATTCATAAAACCACTACTTTAATTAATCTAATCACTTCCTGGTTGTATTTTACCCATTCATTCTGAGATATTTTTAAATGAAATTAGGACCCTTCTAGAAAGCACTTAATACATATGTAACTATAAACACATGAGCAATCTCAAATATTTTGCAAGCCTATTGGCTCAGAACTCATAGAAGGTGTTGTCTCGACAATCCTAGAGACTGAAGTCCAACTTTTGCACAAAACAGGTGTGTCACAAGCAGTGGTAGTGCACTAATCTCACACAGCAATCTCTTGCCTGAATATTTTATATGGCTGTGTCTACACTACAGAGTTGTGTCAACAGAAGAGTCATTCTGTAAACATAACTCGGGGAGTGTCTACACACTTAAAGCATTGTGTCCACAGTCTTGACAGAACTCTACATTTGCCTCAGAAGTGGTATCCCTCAAAAATCTGAGGAATAACACATTGTCGACAGAGTACTGTAACTTCTGTTGACAAATGCTTCTAGTGTAGACATAGCCTGATGTGTAATAGAAACTCATACTTGAAACTTTTTAAGTTTACCCCCAAATATTCCTTTAAATGGATTTCCAGGAAGTGGGGGGGAGGGGGTAGTTGCATGTTCTTTCAAGTAGGCTTCCTCACACGTTTTCCTTCTACTTCAGTTTATACAAGTAGATCTGTAATGATGTGATAAAAATATGTCAGCTATTGGCTATCCAAAGTTTAGGATTTTTTCATATGTCAGAGACAGGCTGTATTTTATAACATCCTTTGTTTAAGTTTCAACAATCAAACTAAATTAGTAGGCCACTGGGCTTGTCTACGTGGCAGTTGGTGCACACCAAAGTATTCCCTGATGGGGACACTGTGGCCATAAATTAAAATTAGTTTGCACCCTCTTTGTCCAAACTGTGGGGCTGCACAGACATAATCTAACCAAGTTCTTTTGGCCAGAGCTTTCTCTTTTTAGCACTTTATTTAATAGGTATTAATAAGAAGCAGCTGTCTCATTTTCTGTTTTTAATTCCAAAATAATTAAAACACTCCTCACTGCCTCAGAGTTGCTCAGTGTCTAAGTAAGTAAGTAAGTAAGAAAGTAAATAAATAAATAAATAAATAAATAAAAGAGGACCTACGTTTTTTTTTAAAAAATGTCAAGTTGCATTATAAGCAGAGGTCTAATATACTACCCTGACTAAGCAGGCCTCTACAGAAGACAAGTTACCCTCCCTGGTGTGGAACTATATTATGGAAATATAACTGACAGCTTCCCTGTCACACATTCATAGCACATGTTATGCTAGTTTATTAAGTAGCTATTTACATAGAATACAAACAGCAAGATTCTCAGTAGGAAACAGGAAGATAAAGTCCTTTTCAGACAGCAATTGTTGAGGTTAATGTAATGACTAATGAAACCTTAAATCCTAGTTCATCCCATCCTTCTCCAAAACATATAGGCTATGTCTACACAATACCCCACCCTTCAAAAGGGGGATGCTAACGAGACGCTTCCGGATATGCTAATGAGGTGCTGCAATGAAGGACCCTGCACAATTTCTAAAGGACCCCGCACACTTCAAAATCCCCTTATTCCTATAACCAAGGGTTATGTCTACACTAGAAGCATCTGTCGACATAACCTTTGTCAAAGGATTGCTGCTACACCCAACTTGCTGTGTCAACAGAGACCTGCCAGACTGCACTCCTCTCTGGTGACAGAAAGTGGAATGGCAGCTCTCCAAGGAGGGCCACCTGGCAACCAGAAGCCCTCTCAGTCAACAGAAGTGCCTACACTGTACTTCTGTCAACAGTGCTCTGTTGCCAGAGTGTTATTCCTCAAATTTTTGAGGGATAACACTGTCAAGGCAAATGCAGAGTTCTGTTGAGACTCTTTTGACAAAATGCTTTATGTGTGTAGAGACTACCTGAGTTATGTTGACAGAAGGCCCCTTCTGTCGACAAAATTATCTAGTGTTGACACAGCCAAGACTGTTACTCTGGGGCCGTGTCTACACTAGCCAAAAACTTTGAAATGGCCATGTAAATGGCCATTTCAAAGTTTACTAATGAAGCACTGAATATGAATACATATTCAGCGCTTCATTAGCATGCGGGCGGCCGCGGCACTTTGAAATTGACATGGCTCACCGCTGCGCAGCTCGTCCAGATGGGGCTCCTTTTCGAAAGGACCTCACCTACTTCGAAGTCCCCTTATTCCTATGAGCAGATGGGAATAAGGGGACTTCAAAGTAGCCGGGGTCCTTTCAAAAAGGAGCCCCATCTGGACGAGCCACTCAGCGGCGATCCGCGTCAATTTCGAAGTGCCGCAGCCGCCCGCATGCTAATGAAGTGCTGAATATGTATTTCAGCACTTCATTAGTAAACTTCGAAATGGCCATTTGCATGGCCATTTCGAAGTTTTTGGCTAGTGTAGACACAGCCTGGGAGTATCATCTAGATGCAACACAAGGAGTGCTGAAAATAGGTTGTGTAGTGAAAGTTTCCTAAAGAGATGAGTGGAATGTTATACAATATTAGTGTGGGATGCATTAGGAGAGATCTCTTAGGACTGGAGGGTCCCTCAGACAGATGGCCTCTTCTGCAGATTTCACTCTATTTGAGAATGATAATCAAATGTGAAAAAAATAAGTTTACGTTTATTGAACCTGTACATAGCACAAATGCAGTCTTAAGCACTGATTACTGTTTAATGTTATGAAGGATTTTGAGATAGAAATTGTATGACATATGTTAACCCAACTACAGTGGTATTCTATTCGAGCTGGTGGGTGTAAAGCTGCAGTAATCCAAATTAGCTGTCAGTGGTAGAAATTGTTATGCTTATAGCATACCAACAAAATAGTTAGATAAAAACAAAAAGTACTCTTTAAGGAATGTTGCAGTGCAACACTACTTTAATTATAACCTTAACACAAAATAACCTAGAACAGAAAGAGAGAAAGCAGGCTGCCCCTAAGACAGAGAGACACAACTCATCCTATTTGCTGGCTTTCTTTAGACTGTCTGTGATCTGACTCTTCTATACTAAGCACTCAAACCTGCATGGAATAACCAGGAAAACCCTTGGGATTTTAAATGGCATCTTATATTTTTGAGACAGTTTTCAATACATTGGTACCTTATCTAAAGCTTAGTAAAATCAGTAGTACTATTCCATTGTTTTCAGTGATCTTTGAATCAGGCATTACCGTAGCAGAAGACTTTCTGAGTAAAATGGAGCATCTTGTTGTTTCAGTTACTACTGATTAAAATAAAACACCACGTTGGTACAGTTGATCCAACTGTCTAGTTATCTGGAATTGTTTTAATAAATATGAAGGGCCACACTGTGCTCTTTGATGTTCACATGTAGCTTTTGTAGGCATTAGGGGGTGCTATACCTGTAAGAGCAAGGTTTAGATCATACATACATAAAGACAAAGTTAAAAAATATCAGAATGCAAAGTAGCAAATTGACTGTGTCCAGAATCTCCTGTACCTGTTTGCACTGAGCTCCTCATACTTAACTATAATAAGTATTACAATTGTTTTGGACTGATCATGAAGCAGAGACCAGCTGTGAAGGACTGTTCACCAAAGTAAGGGAGCCCTGATAGAATCAAAAATTCTGTTACTTTATCCCTCATTTACATCTCAGCAGGCCTTTCACCCTTTGGTGCCGTGAGTCAGGCATCATTTTGTGAATGAGCGTCTGTGAAAAATGATAACCTGGAGAGTCAAAGGATATTTTTTTCACATTTTATAGGGTATTGAAAAACCATGTGTAGGTACTTTCCACCTTTCTGCTCCTGCGTTCGATTAACATAGATGGGATGTGACAAATGCTGGACTATTACTTCACTGAATTAACTGAGAAATGGGAATAGGCCAATGAGAACAGAGTTATTTCCAAACAGATTTCTGATCAATGCATGAATTGGAAAGAAATTATGGAAAGGGTGTCTAACAATACAGGTAGAGATTCACTAGAGAATTTAAATGTAGGCATATGCAAAATCCACCCCTGTTCAACAAAGCATTTAAACTCGTGGTTGGCCACATAGCTGTATGTTTAACGTTAATCATGTTGTTTAATAGGGATGATCTTATACATATGACCAAGTACTTTGTTGACTTCCTAGTACCTGATCCTTCAAGATGTTGAGTGTCCTCATTTCCTACCTAGTCAATGAGAATGGTAGGGCTAAATCTTTCCAAGGCCACTATCATAATTCATTCGGCTAAAACATTTTTTTTTTAAGTTTCCTCCAGTGAATATGATTTTTTGGTTTGGTTTTAAGCTGGGTTGATCTGTATGAAAATTCGTCCCTTTGGTACATCCAGCATATAAAATTTGGCCTCTTGCAATAATGTGTTTTGCAAGTTTTTCCAATGCTCATCAACCTTCAAGAGCTCTTTTCCTAGATCCTTCTGGTTCCCTCTTGATAGTGACTACTAACTGCACCAAATTGTTCCATGCAAGGTGGAGTAGTATGAAAAAAAAACCACTCTCACGTATGATCAAATTGGGAACTGAATGTTTCACTCTGCAAGTGAAAGACTAGTATGCTAGTTTCCTTTACTGTGCAATGCTATCAGAAGTTATCTGTTAACATAGATCTGCAGAGAATTATCAAGCTACTCTGGAGTCATACTGTATTTCATTTGGCAGTAAGTGGTATGGACTCAGCCATATTCATTATAAAGTTGGAAAGGTTAAAAAAAAGCTTGACATCTGTGAGGTGAAAATCATATACATAAAAGGCAGAGATTTTAGTTAATAAAATGTCATATTAAAAAGTATTCCACCATGCTCCAGAAGCCAATAACACTTAATACGACTGTCAGAATTAAAAACTTTCATAAACCCATCCAGAACTGATGAATTTCCTAATGGGATACCACTGATTCACATTCATATTTATTCTCAGTTAATTGGACTATGCAAATTTAATATTGTGTTTTACCTGCAAGAAATATTATTAAATTGCACCATCCTTTATGAATTGATAATCAGATGGAGACTACTTAATCCCAGAGAGAGATTCGGAAGTCCAGGGATCACAACATTTTGAGATGCCCACATCTTTCACTGAAATGACAAGTTGATTTATTTCTTTAAACTCATGACAAAACCCTGCCTTTTGATTCAGTAGTCTTGGAGGGAGGGAAGCAATGTAGTTAACTCTTGATTGTATAGTGGATTGAAAGCCATATTCCCACCAAATACGCAATTACCTTTTCATTTAAAAATTTAAGGCAACCTGTTTATATGAATTGGAATTAATGTCACATTATTTTCACATTTTGGAACTGTCATTTCCATGTGGTTCACAGTCACTCCTGCCAAGTTGGCCTCAACAGCACCTGATGGTCTCTTGTAATATTTAACAAGTCAGACCAGTTGTGTATGTTACTGTAAATATCTCATTTCACTCATGAACACCTGCTGGGGCATCTGCCCTCTAACTTAGAGCACATAGTACTCATGTACGCTGCTAAGCTTATACTCTTCATGAGAGATTTTATCCAGGCCATAATAGTATTTACTTCAACTGGCTTATAGTGAGGAATTGTTCTGGTGCCAAAAATGTCTATCCCAATGATTCTGTTCATAGGCCTTTCCATGTATTGTCTTGGACAAAAAAGTATTCAGACAACTTCTTGACTATGACCCAGGGACCCCTGGATACCAGCAGGCAGAGGACAAGAGGGGCGCCTAGGCTTTAGAGGGATCTCCTAACTTGAATATTTGCATAATAGTTCACAAAAGGGTAGCAGAACTGGAGCTCTGCCAAAATTTTAGTAGCCCACTGGGTGTCATAATAATTGATAAATCTTCATACAGATAATAAATAAGGAGTTAGGTGCTTGCACTACAATTTAAGATTGTTGAGCTAAGGCACAGCACTAGATGATGACATACCTTGGAAACACTCCTTCCAGGCAGGAGACATCTAACTTCCTGTTGCGTATTGTATGCCTCACAACATAAGCTTATTTCCATACTAAGCCAGGTGCCAATTTACTGAATAAATCTACAGGAACAAATGAACAATGTGGGTAGGGAAGGGTCTATTTTATGAATAAAGGTAAAGGATTGGTCTGACATACCTTGAAGAGCAAGGGGCACACTGCATCCTTCTCTGCAAAGGTAAACTGACAGCATGCATGTCTTGTGAAAGGAGGGTCAGAGCTGCTATGGCTGTAAACCACCACATGGATTTTCAGTGAGCAGTATTCTAAGGCTACATCTACACCGTGCACGCTACATCGAAATAAGCTATTTCTATGAATAGCGTCTACACGTCCTCCAGGGCTGGCAACGTCGACATTCAGCGTCGACGTTGGGCAGCACCACATCGAAATAGGCACTGCGAGGGAACGTCTACACGCCAAAGTAGCACACATCGAAATAAGGGTGCCAGGAACAGCTGCAGACAGGGTCACAGGGTGGACTCAACAGCAAGCCGCTCCCTTAAAGGGCCCCTCCCAGACACACTTGCACTAAACAGCACAAGATCCACAGAGCCAACAACTAGTTGCAGACCCTGTGCATGCAGCATGGATCCCCAGCTGCAGTAGCAGCAGCCAGAAACCCTGGGCTAAGGGCTGCTGCACACGGTGACCAGACAGCCCCGCAGGGGCTGGAGAGAGAGCGTCTTTCAACCCCTCAGCTGATGGCCGCCATGGAGGACCCCGCTATTTCGATGTTGCGGGACGCGGATCGTCTACACGTTCCCTGCTTCGACGTTGAACGTCGAAGTAGGGCGCTATTCCTACCCCCTCATGGGGTTAGCGACTTCGACGTCTCGCTGCCTAACGTTGAAGTTAACTTCGAAATAGTGCCCAACACGTGTAGCTGTGACGGGCGCTATTTCGAAGTTGGCGCCGCTACTTTGAAGTAGCGTGCACGTGTAGACGCGGCTTAAAAGACCTGAGTGTATCTTAATTAAGATTAGACATAAGAATGTGGGTTAAGATGTTATTTTTACATAACCATTTGTTTCTAGTATTTCTACTTGCTATTACTTGAATTTGTGTGCTTTATTCAATAAAGTTACACTTGATTTCACAGTAGCATATCTAGGTCTGGTGTGTTATGGAGACAATGATCTGAGGTGCAGCTGGTTAACTGGGGTGGAAATGGAAATTTGTCAAAGCTGAAAGTGCCCAATGGACCAGGTGAACAGGAGGCTCAGGGGTTGGGGTGTACCTATTGCTAATCTGAAAAGTGACAGCAGAACAGCGGGACCCGTAAGGCCCAGAGTGGGGTGCTTGTGTTACCCATGGCCAGTGGAGTTCTTCCACTTTAGTATTCCCTATTATCTGTTGTTCTAGTTCTGCCATAAAGCTTCCATGGCCAAGTCCTTTAGCCAAGCGACTTTTCAAAGTTAATCACATTCTGAGATTAAATAAATAAACAAATAAAAATAAAAATCCATCCAACAGCCGAAACAAACAACAGATTCCTATGTTCCTCTTGAGTTATTCTTCAGCCTTTCCTTTGGGCTCAAAGCTAACCCAGATAGGGCCATGAACTAAGTCCTTTCCTCCTCTGTCTGGCCACGTCTACACTACAGAAATCTTTTGAAAGATGGTGTCCCAGAAGACCTCCTTTTGAAACAGCGCATCCACAGACAAAAATGGGGATTGAAAGATTGACCCGTTCTTTCAATAGAGAGTGTCCATACAGCCTCTGCTGTTTCGAAAGAACAGGCCAGGAATTGAAAAATCCGGCACCACGAGGACTGCTCTTTTGAAAAAAGGGCCCCCAGAGTGTCTACACATGCTTTTTTTTCAAAAGAAGCTTTTAAAAAGAGGTGCTTTTCCTGACCAAGGAGCAGAAGAGGGCTCCTGGAAGAAGAGCTGCATTCTTTTGATTTTGGATCAAAAGAGCTCATTTTGTGTGTGGATGCTCCGTGTGTTCTTTTGAAACATGATTTTCTGAACGCCCCTGCTAATGTAGGCACGGCCTAAGAATGCATGGACACGGAGGCAGCCTTCCCTAGCTGTCTCTCACTCCTGGAAGTTCCCTGCACTTCAGTCCTCATTCTAGACCCTACAGACTTTGTCTTTTAGCTGAACACTGTCTTTTAGGAAGCGTTTTTTCCTAAGCAGGTGCACACTGCCTCCCCACCCAGGGAAATCGGTACATCTTCTCCCAGTGACCTCCCTGCTGCTTGAAAATGTTATCTCCAGTCCCCTCAAGGGTGCCTAACCTGCTTTCTGCAGGTCTAACTCTGAGTGTTCTCAGCATTTTTATTAAGCTCCAGTGTTCATCGGACTGACTTCTGACCCCATTCATCCCACCCTTCAAGCTTGAAAGCTGCTAATTTTGGCCCTCTTTTAATCAATCAACTTGCCTCCTCCGTGTCTGCTAAAAGCAAAGGGCAATACTTTAATTTGTCTCTACACACAGCAGCTTTAAACATGTACAGGGACTCAAACATACTCAACATCAGTTAAACTAAGCTAGTAGGTTGTAGTCTGATTCAATTAGTCTCCATAAGGATTATCTGTTCAAGAGTTCAGTGAAATCTCATTCTAAATTTGGTTTAATCAATATAATTTCAACTCCCTATTATTGGGGTGGGCAACAAAATGGTAGCAGTTCACTAGAGAGTTAGCCACTGGAAGGCCAGCACCACTCTATGTACTGCGACTCTGCAGGTACACGCAATTGCAGTTTCTATCGGCCGTGGATCTATGTTCCAAGTCAATGGGAGTTATGGGGAGTGTCACAGACAGGACACTACTTCCCACAGCTCCTATTGGCCAGGAACAGCGATCTTCAGCCAAAAGGAGCTACAGTCACCTGTACTTGTAGAGGCACAGGTGAACACATAGGTGGTGACATGCCAGCGACTAACCTTGGGGAAGCAGATTTGACCCAGGAGCTGTTATTTGCCTATCCCTTGTTAGTTTATTTCCCTTTTGACATCATAGTTTAGGGAGTTCGGGTTTTTTGCAGTCTACATATTTTCTCAGTTTTATTCTCATAAATGAATAGGTCTTTCATGGTTGCCTCACTCACCCAGCTATTAATCCATGATTGGTGTGTCTTAAACTGAGTTAAATTAATTAAGATTATGAAGCTGGCACTTATGTGCTTTTGCTTCAGAACAAATCAACACAGAACAGGCACAACAAGTAATAACGTACATAGCTGAAGCTTGATTTTCACAGGAAGTCAGGACTGCCTAAAGAACCAAGGGTGGGAGAGGAACTTGAAAGGGCCCCAGGATCAAATGTCAATGGATTAAGGTCACAGAAACAATCCAGTTTGGCCTGGCAGCCCCTCTGTCATGGCAGAGAGATGGCTGGGCCAAACATGACTGGCTTTACAACCCCACCTGCCAGTTCACAGTGCCACTCACTGAAATGTGGCCCACTGGCACATCTGTTACACTGGAAGGGCAGCCAGGCCAAACCTGGGTATTTCTGTATGTCCCAGATTTGACATTCCTGAATCTTGTGAGGGCAGAGGACTGGACTCGATGACCTCTGAAGGTCCCTTCCAGTTGCACAAGATAGGTATATCTCCATATATATAATCTACCCCAGAATTTGACAGAATTGTAGTCAGCCATCTTGTGTGTTCAGCTGTTCACAACCGAAAATCAAACAGCCAGCTAGCTGCACGTTTAAATTCTGCTAATCACAGTGGGAGTTTGGGACAGGGAGTTAACGTTCCAGAAAAATAGAAGAAATTTTTAGACCTTTGTTATAGATGTTTTGATATGTAAGTATTATTTTTGTTATGATCAGAAATACTTTGGTGATCAGAAGAATAATGAATTGTTATTGGCTGTTACTAGGGAAATGAGTAGTTCATTAGGCACTCTTGCGAGTGATGTTTATTTGGGGCAACATTTATAAAAAGGTTAGTTAGAGTGCCTTGAAGCTGTTCAAGGAAGCTTTTATTTGATCAAGGATTTGACACGTAAATTCATGAGCAGTTAGATGGATGGAGGTCCCCAGAAGCCTGGCTGTCAATTCCTCAAAATAATTTCAGACTTTTGGGGCAAGTATAAATGTTTAGAATGCTCTGACCCTATTGCTACAGCCTCTGTCTGTTTGTGTGTGCTTGAGACCTAATTAAAAAGTAGCTTTAGGTGAAAGCACTCTGGTTTGTAGCAATCATTTATCACATGTAGGAGCAGTGTTACCTTTGATTTATTAAGTTCCTACTGCTTTGGGTTCTGCCTTGGTAACATTGTGATCTGATTTTCCAGATTGCATTCTTTGGAGAGGGGACCTAGGTAGGAGCTGCCAAGGTAGGATAAGCATGGCAGTGGCTCACTCTACAGGATGTCTCCTCTCTTCGTGTCATTTTTAAGGGTGAGAGCCTCGGTTTTAGATTTTGAGCCCCCCCACAACCTCTGTGCAGCCCTGGCACAAGTAGACTGACTCCAACAGAACTAAGCCAGTTTACACCAGCTGAGAAGCTGACCTTTGATTTTATAAAGGACATGAAAGATTACAACAAGCCCATGGGAGAAGAGCTTGAAACCTTAGACCTGGATGTGATTTTTCATTCTGGCTGAATAACTGGAAAATATTTATGGATTCTGAATGAAGTGCCAGAGAGTTCTCTGCTCTGCTGCCTTGAGTGGCAAGGAACAGCAAAACTAGAAACAGTGTTGGCATACGTATCGACCTTGTGGACACATCTAGTCCTATGGGCACTGATTCCAGTGTTGTTTCTTATTGTTTGCAAATATCAGAATTCCTTATTGGCACAGGACTGTTTAGTACATGTAGCAGCACACCCTTAACTGAACAGTGCCACCCTGTCTCTAGAAACAGTGCTGCAGGGGTCCTTGCAATGTAAGGCCCCTCCAACTCTTCTGATGGGAAGACAGTTGGATGCCAGGCAGTGTTCTATTTTTCCCCGTCCATGGGGAGAATAAATGTTGTTATGTGCAGCAAGGCATGTACGGATGTGCACCACCAATAGAAACACATGGTGCCTACTGTGGGTGGCTGTGGGTGCTCTGCTAATCAGCTGGATGGAACCTAAATCTCTCCTGGGCTGCCACCCAAAAGGTCAGTTTACAGGGAGCACTGCCAGCCAGCACTGGGTGAGCAGGCAGTTTCTGAATTAATTCTTTGATTGCCAAACCAGGAGTGGGCACATAAGTTGCATCTACAAAGCTAAGTTATTTCCAAGTAACAGCCACTGTTTCAAACTAACTTTGCAAGAGTCTACACAACACAACCGCTATTTCTAAATATTTGAAAATAATGGATGCCTTATTTCAAATTCAATAGACCTCATTCCACAAGGAATAACACCTATTCCAAAACAGATATTTTGGAAGAGGTGCGGTGTAGACAGAATAGATGCTATTTCAAAATAAACTATTCCGGAATAGCTAATTTCAAAATAATGCCGCTGTGTAGCCATAGTATTTCAGATTAGAGGTCCCGGAAGCAATGCTAATCACACAGAGAACAAAAACCACTGAACAAAGTGTTTTCTAATTTAGCTCTGGTTAGAAAAAAAATCATTTTGAATTGTTAAATACTGTGAATAATGTTGAGGTTTCAGTTCACAATGATTTTTCATTTCATGTTTCCTGAATTATTTTCTTAAGTTTAAAAACTGGTCAAAATCTAAAAACCATTTTTTTTCGCTTCAAATGAAATTGACCTTTTTTACTTTGATCCAAAACTAATTTATATATTTTTTCAGAATCGCTAGTGAACTGAAAACATCATTTATTTGCAAAGCTCTTCTCAATGCTTTTGAAAATGTAATACCAGGGCTATTACATGTGGCACCCAAAAAACCAGGAACACAAACTTTGTGAAAAGATTGGTTTGAGTGACTTACCCAGCATCACACAGGAACTCTATGGAAGAGGCAGGGATAGAATCCAATTCTCCAGGGCCCCATACAGCTGCCTTATTAAGGAATCCATCCTTTCTCTTCTGGCCTCATTCACTCTTTATGTTCCAGCTTCTTCAACCACTGAAGGAGGATCTGTCAGACAGCAGACATCCATTATACAACCCTTATATATTTGCAGGGTGCTGGTCATTCTTGTTTGCCACAGATTCCTACAAAAATATAGAGGCCATTTTACCACCAAAACATTCAGGATTATTGTGAGACTAGGGACTCATTGGAAATGAAGTTAGAGAAATTAGACCAATGACAACTCAGAGACAGATGTTGCATGAAGTGTCATTCTATAGGAAAAGGAGGTGTCAGCTGCAACACTGCTGACCCTGGAAGCAGGAATGACTTATAAAGCAACAAATCTCTTTTAGAGCCAATTATCAGATTTTTATAGTGAGCACAATGGCTACCAATAAACTGACTTACATGTGACATGTCAAACCCATTCTCTTTTGTGAAAATCTGTATTTTAGGGGGTAAGGGACTAGAGGGGTTTAAATGCCTGTGGAAATAATTGGATACCATGAGTTTTAATGGTCAAGGTTATCATTTTAGGATATCTAGTTTGAGAACTCTTAAAAGGATATGATTTTCAGGGGATGGGTGCACAGCTGTTTCTCGAACTCAGACCCCTTTCAGGTAGGTCAAATTATGTTTCCAAAAATTAAGGAAACCTAAATCACCAGGCAGTTTTGAAAATGGGTGACTTCCTTTCTAATTCTTGCCATCCCCTTGGAAAGATATAGCCCCCCACCCCAAATTCCTGTGCCAGTTTTCAAGTACTCATGATTATTTTAATGGAGAGTGGAGAAGCTGGAAGGCTAGAGTAAGGCTAAGCTTTCTGACAACCCTGGCAGACAAATATTTCCTTGTTTTCCTGGCCTTAATTAATAGATCCTTTAGGCTTCTGACATACAGCACATCCTGAAATAATTAGGAGAGAAAAGGAAGTAATGGAGCCAATTAATCTGGCTAGACGTGTGCGGGAGAATATCCAACCTTTAGGGCAAAGTGACATTTCTGAACAAGAGATAGGAACTTACATAAAGAAGCTCCAAAGTTTAAATCTTTGAAAATTAGCAAACACAGAAAAATTTAGGGAGTTTGTATCTGGCTCCTAACCCCACACCCTGTGACTGAAAACCAGAAGCCTAGTAGATCATTTAAAGCACCTGTCATTTCCAAACTCTTGGTTTTGGTATAGAGGACCACATCTAGAAAATAGGTAGCATTGCCTAGTGGACAAAGTACTATATTCAGAGTCAGGAGTCTGTGTTCTACGTAAGTTTAGCTACTGAATTGCTGGGTGGGTAGTATCTCAGCTCTTTGTGCCTGCTTCTCCACCAACCCTACATGTGCCATGCCTATTCAGGACCAGACTGAGATCCTCTACCTCATGTTGAATAGTACTTTACACCAACCATTTCTTATGGAGTAAGGTGTCAGTAAGGCTAGAATAATCTGGACATTACACTGTAAAAAAAGAAAGAAAGAAAGCAGACAATGTCATTTACTAGGGTTTTACACAGTGCCCCCAGGACATTGTTGCCTTGTGTGTTCTTTTAGATTTCACTTGCCTTAACTTTATAAGTACACACACACAGAGTTAGACAAAGACTAAAAAATCACGTAGACCAAATGGTACATGGCTCCCCAGTCCAGACAAATTAATGTTGATCCCTGGTCTCTATGCTTATGACCTTGTAAACCCTTAGTTTATCAACAGACCTCTTGAACAAATACATTTGTTTTTACATCCATCCTGGAGCATCTTTAATAATCAATTCAGCCTAGCACATCAATGTTTGTCCTAAATATCTTTTGTGAAATGCATTTGAGAAATAAAATGCAAGAGAGGAATGACACAGACAAACTGTACATCACTTGAATGGCTAATCTTGCAAGATAATGCTCTCAAATGGATATTAATGTTCTCTCCATGACAGAGAAGCTACCAGAGGAACTAAAGTGAAGAAATGAGACATAGGAAATAGCAAATTAACAACAGCGACTTAATAAGCACATGAAAAATAGAAATAAAGAAAACCCAGAAGGTGTATAATCTGTGCCTGCTCTTTCCATGGATATGTCTAGAATACAAATTTGTAAGTGCGGAATTATTAGAGCTTCAGATTTCATTCATTCAGGCTCATATCCAAAGCTCAGATCTGGACAAAAGCTTCACCCGGTTCAAAGATGTTTGGGTCAAAATGGTAAGTGGGAACTTCCTCTCCTTGTGAAATTTGAAATACTACTCCTAAAACTCATTATTACTCAGTGGTTTTATTAGTACTTTAATGTTTGTTCTTATACTGTGCTTTTCATCTACATTTCTAAGCACAGAAAAGTTTTTTCAGTTTCTCAGTGCAACTAAAAGGCCAGTGCAACAAGGGCCTTAGGCTAGCATAGATACAGCCTATTTTTCCACAAAGGGTTCAACACGGGCTGCTGGTCTATGCTTTTGCTTCCAGGAGTATTAGCACCACAACAGTGAGAAATTTCTAATGAAAAAAGGATAGTAAGATGAGACCTTAATTTGGTTTACTCATCTACTGACCAATCAGCTAATGAATGGAGACAGTGCAAAAACGTGACCCCCTAACACAGGAAAATATAACAAGGACCTTCAGTTTTTGCAAGATACCCAACTGTCAGAAATGACTGTAGATTCCGTGACACAAAGGACAATGTCAGGATGGATGAAGTCCTCTTTTTCCTAGTTCAACAAGAAGTTCTGTAGCATCTTATAGACTAGCAGATATTTTGGAGCATAAGCTTCCATGGGCAAAGTCCCACTTCATCAGATGCATGAGTGGTGGTGTGGGGGTCCAGAGGGGTATTTGAAGAGTGGGGTCCCAGTTGTCTCCAGTTTTATTTTTCTGAATCATTTTGTCATATTGCAGTCATTTCATAGTGAATTCAGTTCAGGTGTTGATGTTACACATTCAAAGAGAACTGTGAACACACATATAAAGTTCTTAGTATGAGAAAAGATTAGGATAAATTACACTATAAGGGTGTGTCTACACTACAGCTCCATTTTGAAAGGACGGCTTTCGAAACTAAATGTTAAAAGACAGACTTTCAAAACAGAGCATCCACATATGCAAATGGGGACCAAAGGTTCAACCCATCCTTTTGAAAGGCCCCCACTGCACTTTTGAAAGAAAGCGTCCACATGTCTCAGGGCGCTCTCTCGAAAGAACAGGGGCAGGAAACGCTGCAGGCAGGGTCACATGACGGATGGGCCCTTGCAGGGTTGCCACCTGCTGTCCCTTTAAAGGGCCACCCCAACCCCCAAGACTCCGCCTGCACACGCCGAGGGCCAGCTACCTGTCATGAGGCATGCAGGG
Organism: Carettochelys insculpta; assembly: GCF_033958435.1. NCBI lineage: Eukaryota > Metazoa > Chordata > Testudines > Carettochelyidae > Carettochelys > Carettochelys insculpta. The sequence continues at coordinate 176,356,191 of NC_134138.1, forward strand.
GGAGGGAGTGGAGGAGGCATCCTGGGCCCCCATGAACCCTGAGCAGGGCTCTCCCCCCGCCATTGAGGCTGTGGCCGGTTCACTGGCTGCAGTTCTGCCTGCTGTGCACCAGTGGCTCTGGGTGGCCACCCTGACAGCCACCATCCTGGAGGCCATCCTCAGGGTGCGACGTCCCCACCCAGTGCCCCAGGTCACCTGCCATTTGTGGGGCTTCCCCACAAGCGGCAACTTTTAGGATCGGCTGGGGTGATGACAGATACAGAACTTCAGGACGACCAAGGGGACATTCCTGGACCTGTGCCACTGGCTCACCCCAGTCCTCCAGCACCATGACACCTGCCTGAGGCCAGTGCTCCCATTCCAGAATAGGGTGGCCGTCACCCTCTGGAAGCTGGCCATCCTGGACAGCCACCGATCAACTGGCCACCAGTTTGTGGTGGGCAGGGCCACTGTCAGGGCCATCCTCAATTAGATAAGCTGTGCCCAGGTCACACCTAGACTGCATGTGGGGGGCAGAGGGCACCCTGGCAAGGGGCACCATTGGGAACCAGGGGGCAGCCCCCTCCGGGGACAGGGGCAGGGAAGGAGACAAGCAGGCACGCAGGGGGCAAGTGGTGGGGGCGGGGATGGGCAGGCATGCAAGGGCAAGGGACAGGGAAAGGGATGGGAGGGAACGTTGCACCCTACCCCCCACACACAAGCATCCCCCACAACGTTCTGCAGGTCATCCGGACCATTAACAAGGTGCTCCTGAGGTAGCTGGTCTGCACTGGGGACCTGGATGATGCCATCCGGGACTTTGTGGAGTTGGGCTTCCCGATCTGCTTCAGGGCCCTGGACAGCACACACGTTGCCATCCAGGCCCCAAAGCACAGCCACAGGGCCTATGTAAATTGCAAGGGCTACCACTCTGTGGTCCTGCAGGCAGTTGTTGATGCCAACAGTTGTTTCCAGGACATCTGTGTGGGCTGGTCCAGCCATGCCCACAATGCCAGGATGTTATGGAATTTGAGGCTGGGATGCCACTTGGCTGAGGGAAACTTCATCCCCTGTCTGGAGCTCCATGCTGGGGAGACCACAATGCCATCTTGTATTGTGGTGGATACAGCCTACCCAGTGCAGGCCTAGATGATGAGGCCATACACAGAGCAAAAACAGCTTAGCCAGGAGGTTTTTAATGAGTGGCTGAACCAGGCCCACAATACAGTTGAGTGGGTATTTGGCCTTCTGAAGGAGGCACTTTAGATACCTCCACACCAGAGTGGAGGTGGGCCTCCCCAACATCCCAGCAGTGGTCAGGGCCTGCTGTACCCTGCACAACCTGGTGGAGATGAAGCATGAGCCCTTCATACAGGGATGGGCTGCCGAGGCAGGGCATGGGTACAAATAGCCCCCTGTCGCCCTGTGCGACCAGGCACAGCAGGATGGGCTGCAGGTATGGGAGGCCCTATGCCAAGTCTTTGAGCAGGGGCCACAGTGACACCCCCACCCTGCATATACGCAACCCACATCACCACACATGCACAGGGGACACAGGGTAAACCCGAACAATAAACATTTTACTGAATACAACTGTCTGCCCCTACATGAGGGAGGGAAATATTAACAGGCAAGAAGGGGAACAGTTAATGGGGGACTGGGGGAAACTATGTACAGGGGAGCAGCGGCTCCGGGTGGGCACCCTGTGGGTCATGGTGGGGGCTTTATCCCTCAATGGGGCTCGATGGCTGGGATCCCCATAGTCCGTGACTGCCCCTTCCTCCCCATGTCCAGGGGCCCCATCGGGGCCAGACCAGAGCTGGTGGCACAGGGAGGTAGGGGCATGAGCCTCGCCAGGGTTGGCATGGGGGGAGCAGCAGATGGGGGGGGCCAGGCCTCCATCTGGCTGGCCCTGGCCATTAATATGTGGGCCTGGTGCACAAGGCTGGCCGGAGGAAGGTGGGGTGGGACCAGGGACTCTAGGTCAGGCTTGTGGTGGAGGGTGATGCAGGGGGAGTGGGACGAGGGATCAGGGCGGGAGGGAAGTCAGAGTGGGGAGAAGGGAGGATGAGCGGGTGATGGGTGCACAGGGAAGAGTGGGGTGGGAGTGGGAGGCGCAGGTGCAGGAATGGCTCATGATGGGGCAGCGGCCAGGGCCAGGTGGCCAACAACAGCCTGGGTCTGGGCATGCAGGTTGGCCACCACCCAGTCCCAGGCCTGCCGCGCCACGGCGAGCCACTCCCACAGCACACCCATCAGGTCCCACAGGTCTACCATATGGGCTGCCTCCCCTGCCTCCTTCTCCCCACCCTGGTGGCACCGGTGGATGGCCCAGCGGTGGCCCCATGCTGTTCCCAGTTGGAATCCAGGCCTCTCCCCCTTGCCTTCTGTGGTTGGGCTCCCCAGGCCCATGACAGGGCTGGTCCGGCTGCTGGCTGCTGAAGCTGTGGAGACATAAGAGGTGGGAGGAATGGGCCATTAGTCTCTAGCAAAGGCCCCTGTGAACCCTGCCTTCTCTCCCCCGCCCAGGGGCCCTGCAGGGATCACATCCCAAGGTCCCCCATCTGGGTGCTGGGAGTGCGAGCTCCCCTCGGCCCACCACCTCCCAGTCCCTCCATGGCGGGGCAGACCATGAAGCTGTCCCAGCTGCCCGGTGCTCAGTGCCATGTGTCAGCCCTCTGAGGCTGGGGGAGCAGGGCCATCTGGTCTGCCTGTGCCCTGTGGCTGACAGCCATGTGGGTGGGACCATGCACCCCATCCCTGAGCCCCACGGTAACTGACATGCACAGCACATACCTCTGGGCTCCTCCAGGAACTTGGTCAAGGCACAGTGGGAGGGGCCAGGCTGGATGGGCCAGACATGATGAGGGTCCCCTCACTCTAGCCTTTGTCATCGCTTGTAGTCTGGAGCTTCCGCAGGCACCTGGTGCTGGTTGCTGGTCCCAGGATGTCCTCCCACTCAGTCCTCATCTCAGGCTCCAGCTTGGTTCTGGGGTCTGCCATATTGACGCCCAAGGAAGCGGTCCAGTTCTTTGAATTAGGGGCAGTTGGTGGGTGCTGACCCTGACTGCCTGGCCGTGTCCTAGGCCCTACAGTAGCCCTGGCAGAGCTCCTTCACCTTGGACCTCGCCTGGTCGAGAGTGCTGGTGGGGGTGACCCCGGCTAGTGAGGCCCTTGGCGAGGTGCTTGAATGCCGCTGCATTTCTGGTGCCGGACCCCCATCTGTCACAGGAATTCCTTGTCTTCCCAGAGGACAAGGAGGTCCTGCAGCTCAACCTAAGACCACAAGGGGGCCCAGTGCTTCAGGGCCTGGCTCCCCTCCTGGGACGGCTCCCCAGAATCTTTGGGGGGGCCCCTCACATGGGGAGGGTCTGGGGTTGCTGGCCATGGTAACACGGAGGGCATTGTTGTGCCTTGGGCATTGCAGCTGACAGCGGTCTGTGCAGCAGCATGGGCTCGCCGCTGCCCACACACCCTCAGCTTCCTGCATGAGGCGTTGTGGGAGCCTGCATCCTTCAATGCAGCCAGACGCTGGACCCACAGAACTCAGCTTGAGCTGTGAGCGGCACCGCCATCTGCCAGCTGATCGCCACCATGGTGGACTCCCTCTTTCAAAACGGTGGGCTGCAGAGCATCTACACTTGCTCTTTTTCTAAATAATCTTTCAAAAGATGGTGCTCCACCCACGACGGGAACGGAGGACCAACTTCAATGGAATGGTCCCCTTCTTTCAAAGTTACTTTTGAATGTTCGTGGTGTGAGTGTAGATGCTCCCCGGGTTGTTTCGAAAGAAGGCTGTCTTTCGACTGCACTTTTGAATGTACTTGCTAGTGTAGATGCACCCTAAATGCTTTACTGCAGTAGTGTGGTTAGCACCATTACTGTACATATTCTTACAGTTACCTTTGATATTTTAGTGTTGATTGCAATAATTTGAGAATAAAATGTTGATTTCCCAAACAGGACACTTAAATGTTTGAATTTATCATAGTCTAAACTTTAAGCTTCACTTGACAGACTATAACACCTCACGAGGACTCTCTGATGTCCCTAAATAAATTTATCTTTAAATATATAATTAGTTTGATGTCGCTTCTAATTCAAAGTAGCCAACAGCAGTTTGAAGAGCTACAGAATAAACTGTAGTTAAATTTAAAAAACAGATTTTCCCCCTTCACCTTTTTTGTAGCAGGGGAGCAAATCAGCTATATATAACTGAAATATCTCAAAAATAATTCTTAAATAGGTATATAATGAATTTAAGATACCTGTTTTAGCGTTGTTCAGAAACATATTCTCTGCAAGTATATTCACTACCTGTGCACTACTCTGGCTAAAATTCAGTCATCTTACATGAATTGTAACGATATCTGCCCTGCACATACACAAGATCACTTGCATAATTGTTGTGTCAAATGTTAGATATACATGAAAACCCTGAGATAAATCTAGAACACCAACATTTTTCCTGGCCTCAGACCTATTTGAGAATAACGGGAGGCAGCGGACCCTCTGAACCAGAGTATCATAACTGAGGGTGGCCTGAGGTGTCAATCCGGTTGAAAAAATGATGGATGGCAGATATATTGAAAGAGAGCCAATCTTCATGGAAGAACATTATTCATCAGCCTCTGCTGAAGGAAAAACTTTTAACTGTGAAGAATAATGGCAATCACTGACCATGAATCCTACAAAAGCATGTTCAGATATAGCCTACACCCAAGATGTTAGTGAGATTTAACTTTATGAGAGAATTTAAGAGTCTGTTAGTTATGGCATTTTTAAGATTAATAATCACAATAAATCAGTCTGGTACAAGGTTCTAAATTTCTGAAAGGACACATTTTCAGTTTATTAGTTAAAATTAATTAACAGGTGTCCATGTAAATTCTTTATATTCAGTGAGTACAACTATAATTTTGGCAACCATATACTGTAAGTTTCATGCAGATCAATGAATGTGTGAGGGCTTATGATATATGTTTTATTTTATTTTATTCTATTTTTAAAAAAGAACAAAGATTTACTGAGAAACAAAAGAGAGGAAAAATAAGTGTTTATAATTTGAAACAAAACACAAAATGTGAACCTATCCGTATTTACCCTTCTAACCTAATAAAGCAGGTTTCCCTCAAAAGATCATTCTTTGGCAAAGCTGATGTGTTTCAGACATCCATGATCCACGTGTTCAGGAATGCAGCTCTGTTGTGAATGCAGCCCTACTCTTTGAGGGGTTTCCTCAATGAATGGATAAGACTTTCCTTTGTTACGCTGAAAGCAGCCTTTTCCTTCTATTCAGAGATTGGGGGAGATCCTATCTTGTTGCAAAGGTAGGGTTTTTTTTAACACCTCTAAGTGGTTTTCATTCTTTGTCCTTTTCTTTTGTTCTCATTCTAAGACTTAGTATTGCCCAAGGCTGACGAATTGACTCTTGCCTTGTATTAGAGGCCAGACAGGGAGGGATAATAACTCCCTCTTGCCTGAATGGACCATGACAGAGACAAACCTTTACTTTTTTTCTCCTAGTCCATAAAGCACACTTTTAGTATAAACACACTGTTCCATAAACATTAGCCATATAACCATCTCACAATGACTATGAGCTTTGACAAGATACAAGCTGCCTGTAGACGTTTCACATGATAACAATTATGGCTAAATACACTTCAAAATATGTATTTGATACAATGAGTTTGTCAAGGCTGTTGTAAGCAAACAGCTCTCATCTCAGAAGACCCTTTGCCAATGGGTTTGTGTCACATTTTCATGTCTGGAACTTTACAGCCTCCCTCTTCTGAGAGGCATAATTTGTTCTTCTTAATCTTCTGGTTTAGATATATCAAGCTGAGCCCCCCCCACCCCCCGCCGACCCCCCACCCCCGATGAAGCCTGTTTTTCAGCTTTTGAAAAAAATGGGTGGGACTTTGCCTGGAATATGAGTGTACACTAAGGCTGTTTCTACACAACAGTCCCCTTTCAAAAGGGAAATGCAAATGAGGCATATGAATGAAGTGCCAATTTATATATCATGCCTTATTTGCCTAATCACATTTTCAAAAGAATTTTTCAAAAAAGAAAAATAGTGTAGACAGGGTTCTTTCAAAATAAAATCCTGTTTTCGAAAGCATCCTTCTTCCTAATTTTTTTCAAGAAGAAGGGTGCTTTCGAAAACAGGGTTTTATTTTGAAAGACTCCCACCTACACTGCTGTTTTTCTTTTGAAAAATTCTTTCGAAAAATGTGGTTATGCAGACGAAGCACGAGGTATGTAAATCAGCACTTCATTTGATTTTCTGAATTGGTTCATTTGCATTCCCCTTTTGAAAGGGGACTTTTGTGTAGATGCAGCCTATGACAACAAGAAAGTTGATCAGGCTCCACATCTTCATCACACCAATTCTTCCCAAGATGGAGGGTGGCGTAGTGCTCCATCGTTGCTGGGTTACATCTACGCTAGACGGTTTTGTAGACAAAACTGGGGTTTTGTCAACAAAACTCATGGAGCATCTACGTACAAAATGCATTTTGTCACCAGAAACTGTTGACAAAATGAGCTGTGTAGATGCTTCAGGGGCCCTTTTGTCTACAGGGCAGATCAAAATATTGATCTGCTTTTATGAATAGACATGATCTGTCAACAGAAGTTTTGTCAGAACACCTCTTCTAACAGTAACTTGAAGGCTGCTATCAAAAATGACGGAGACAAATCGTTACATATTTTTCTCCTAGTCTACGAAGCACACTTTCAGTATAAGCACACTGTTTCATAAATATTACCCATATAACCATCTCACAATGATTATCAGCTTTGACAAGATACAAGCTGCCTGTAGACATTGCACATGATAACACATACGGATAAATACCCTGCAAGATATGTATTTGATATACTTCTAGTATAGATGTAGCTTTAGATGTAGTTTAGCTTTAAGACCGGAGTGGAAGATAACCTCATTCCCTTCATACTATTCTGCTCACTTACATTGTGTGTTACATCTATTGTAATCATCAATCTTCCTTGGACTCCGATGAAACTATAGTATCAGCCCTTTTCTTCAAACAGTCCCAGACTGCACCCAATTTCAGTGTGACAGAGGCAAATGCCGTAGGCACTAAAGTTTCTGACAGATCCTAATGGATGGCATTATACATTTCCAACACCATCTCCTCCCAAGGCAACCTAGACGTCCCATTTCTACAGTCTCTTCAGAGTGGAAATATCATCTGTATAAGAACACACAAATGTCTATCTCCTCTCCTGTCCCCTCTCTTGCAATTTGTTTCTAGTCAAATATAGCAGTAAGAACAGACAGCTTTTCTAATTTCCACAGCATCCCACAGGGCCATGAGACATAAGTGGGAGGTATGAGTCAACAGTGTGCTCTTGTAGCCAAGAAGGCTAATGGCATATTTAGGTGCATTAAGAAGAGCGTTTCCAGCTGATCTAGAGAAATTATTATTCCACTTTATTTGACATTGGTGAAGCCACATCTGGAGCATTGCATCCACTTCTGGGATCCCCAGTGTAAAAAGGATGCAGATGCATTGGAGAGGGTCTAGCAGAGGACAACAAAAATGATTAGGCACCTGAAGCCCATAAGATGCTGAGGGATTTGGGCTTATTTAGTTTGCAGAAGAGAAGATTGAGGAGCGATTTGATAGCAGCCTTTAACTACCTGAAGGGGGCTCTAAAAAGGACGGAGAGAAGTTGTTCTCAGTAGTGATGGATGGCACAATAACGAGCAATGGCCTCAAGTTACAGAGGGGGAGGTCCAGGTTAGTAGGAAAAACAATTTCACTAGGGTGATGTCTATACTAGAGGGTTTTGTTGGCAAAACTGAGAGAGCATCTAGATTACCAAGTATGTTCTGTGGACAGTAAATTGACAGAACACAGCACTTTTGTTGACAGCTGTACCCCACAAGGAATAGCACATGGAATCATGGGAGACTGGGTGAACCCCAGACCCTGGGGAGAGGGCTCTGTCAGCACCTGCCAGAGCTGGAAGCAGGCAAGCCACAGGGGTGACAGCCTGATCCCAGACACACTGAGGAGTGTGGCACCCGGCATGTGGGCATGCCTACAAGTGAGAGTCAGCACCTACTCCCACAGACAGTGCTCTGACCCTCAGGTGTGTGTGGGAGCACTGGGGAGAGCCAGGCTGCTCTTGGATCACCCGCCACCCATGACAGGACCCCTCTGTGGTTGGAGAATGCCTTTGACCGCTAGCCTGCTCAGCAGGGGGCCCAGGCCCAGAGGCAAAGCAGAGTCCCTGTGTGGCAGAGCTGGTTGTGCAGGCCACACATAGGACATTACTGTACCTTGGCCCAGGAGGGTGTTGGTTGCTGCTCACAGGGGGCGGGGCGGGGCCTCAGAGGCTGTTGCGTGAATGACTTGACAAACTTGTCCTTGTCTTCCTTACTGCTTCACCTACACTGTCTGAGGGCTGGGCCAGCCCCACCTCACCACCAGAGAGAACCAGTCCCATCCCAGCACCAGGGTAAGCCTGCAGCCAAAGGACCCATTGCTGTGTCCAGGAGGACCTCCAGAGGAACCACAATACTTTCCTCTAGATGATGACCGAGACCATGAAGCGGTGGGTTTGGGATGACAGGGAATGGTAGTTATGAGCCTGGGACCAACTTATGTCCTGCATTGACACTGCAACTGGCATCTGTTGAGACACGATGACTAGTCACCTACCCACCATTCCCTGCCACTGCTGCCCACCAACCCGCCCCTGCTAGCCCATCCTGCAGGGTGTTCTGGACCTTCTGCAGTGTCTGAGCAGCATGCCTGCCTCCGCAGTCCCTCCCTACTCCCCAGGCCCATCCAGATTCTGCTGCAGCCCTACTGCTTCCATAACTCCCCCTGCTCCCAGCCCAAATCTGGCCCCAATGGGGGGCTCCAACCTATGGTGACTCCCATCTTTGAGGCCCCCCAATCATTATTCAAAGCCCCTCCATGCACGTTCTGATTTCTCCTGACTCCTGTCCCAAGTTTACCCCACTGTACATAATTCACTGCACTGCATTGTTTGTAAATAGTTTTTATTACACCTTTTCTTTTGCACCATTTTTTGATTCAGTAAAACAGTTATTTCAGCACCTCACCTGCATCCCTCTTTATTGGGCAGGGGTCAGCGAAGGGTGAGGGGGCGAAGGGAGGGGTCATAGTAGGCACCACATAGGGCTGTGAGCTTGAGATTCCCCCACTGTGGATGCCGTGGGGAGGTTTACTAGGGACCATGGGAGAAGCTCTCCCTCAGGGCCTCCTGGATCCACACCCCATCCCAATGTCCCTGGCAGATTGGAGATGCGCTAGGCTGCTCATACTTGTGGCCACCATCTACCCCCAACCACAGGAGCAAGGCCTTCCACTTCCCCTCCACTATGATGTGCAGGGTACATCATGTGGCCACAGCATGGGGGACATTGTGCTCCCCCACACTCAGGTGAATGAAGAATGCCTTAAGGTGGCCAAAGGCACACTCGGCCTGCAGTCTGGTCCAACTGAGGTGAACATTGAAGAGTTCCTGGGTGGCATCCAGCTGATCAGCTTAAGATTTTATGATCCAGGCCATGAGGAGGTAGGCCACTTCCCCACAATGCACAGTGACATCTGAACATCCCCAGCCATAAACTCATGGTGGGGGATGTATGTGCCCACTTCCAGCCTCTGGCACAGATCAGAGTTGTGGAACACATGTGCGTTGCCCACCTGACGTAATTAACTGTGCATTGGCCATTGTGATTGACCAGGGTCTGCAGCACCATCAAGAAATGTCCCTTTGGTTGATATGCTTTGCTGCCCTACGTTTGGAGGCATGAATTGAGATGTGGGTCCCTTTGATAGCACTGATGCAGTTCAGTAATGCCAGGGAGGCAAATCTGGCTATGACTGCATCCACGTCGCCCATATAGATGATCCTCCACAGTAGGATGGTGTTGATGGCCATCACAGTCTGCAGAGGGAGGGGACGGAACACATACATCAGGGATAGAGGGAGGGACACTCTAGGTCCTTGGGGAGGTGGTCCCTTCTTGTCCCCATCCCAGGCTCTGGGAGCCCCCCCATGAAGCTGCCCCCTCCATCAGCAGAGCTGTGCAAGGGAGGATGGTACCACATGGGGCCCCCCCATGCCTTACACCCCTGACCGTGCCTCCCGAGTGTCCCTCATGGGACAACCTCCTGCTTTGTGAAGGGACTGCAGCCCAAGAGTGCCTTACCTCCATGAGGCTGGCCGTCATGGTGAACTTCCCCACACCACACTGGTTTTCCACCAAGCGGTAGCTGTTGGCGGGGTGGCAAGCTTCCAGAGCGTGACCATGACCCTCTTCTCCTTGGGATTGGCGGGCCACAGCTGGGTGTTCTGTCTCCAGATGGTGGGGGTGAGCCAGGTACAGAGCTCCAGGAGCGTGGCCTTCTGCATTCGGAAGTTCTGGAGCTACTGCTGATCATCCCACTGCCCCATGACCAGCCAGTCCCATCCGTCAGAACTGGTATGGTGCTTCTACATCTGCTTGTGTACCATGTGGGGGGGGGTGCAGATGTGACCATCTGGCAGCAATGGTGAGCTCCTCAAAGGTGGTGTCAGTCTCACCCTTCGTGAAGAAGAGCAGGATGGCTATCAGGAAATGCAGCAGGTGCTGAAGCATCTCTGTGTGGGTCCAAAACAAAAAGCAGTCAAGTAGCACTTTTAAAGACTCACAAAATAATTTATTAGCTGAGCTTTTGTGGGACAGACCCACTTCTTCAGACCATAGTGCTCTGGCACCATGGCTCACTGGAAAGACCTGAGTCTGCTAGGAAGAGGTGAAGCCCTGCTGTAGCAGCTGTGCTGTCCCTTGTGGAGGTAGCCATGCTTCCACATGGGCAGGGAACAGATGTCGTGGGCGATGGGGGCTCCCTTTGAGGGCACATCTCGCAGGTGCTCCTGGAAGGAAATGTTGCCCTGTAACCTAGTCCACTCTGGTTCTGGACGGCCATTTTGTCAAGAGAGCATTCAAGCAGTCTGGCCACTCTCTGAACACAAAGGATCAAAAGAGCGATCCGCTTTGTGGTCTGGCTGCAATCTGTCAATGGAGGTTTCATCAGGAGACATCTGACAAAAACTTCTGTCAACTTCTACTCTAGACGTAGCCTTGGAGGGTGGTGAAGCACTGGAATGCTCTACCTAGAGAGGTGGTGGAATCTTCATTCCTGGAGGTTTTTAAATCCCAGCTTGACAAAGTCCTTGCTGGGATGATTTAGTTATGGCTGATCTTGCTTTGGGCAGGGGGCTGGACTTGATGACCTCTTGAGGTCTCTTCCAGCCTTGTGAATCTATAACTCAATATAGTTCTTAGGGGGCTATTTGTTATAATACTGCCACCCAATTAATGAGATAGGGTGATTCCCCTGCCTCTGACAATCTTCTCTTTGTCTAAGGCTAAAGCATTAGTTTCAGAAAACACTGGGTTTCTACAAACACTAATGATATGTACATTTCGTATCTTTGGAATGGATGAGATTGTATCAGCTTGCATATATTTTTATTTACACACAGTTTAATGTAGAATTCTACCTGTGGATTAGCTCTAATGTCTTCACTCCTATCCAGGACCACATATTGTTTCAGACAAATATTTTGCTGTACTCTCTATATATTCAGTACATTTTTGCAGAAATAAGGTGCAAACATCTCCAGCTAGTATTTCAGAGTGCCAAGATGATGCACTGTAAGGACCATCTATTTGCACAGGCTGCTGCAGTCACAGGCTTTGGAGGGAACTCAGATTGGTCAGAAGGAGAAGAGTTGTATGTCCTGAAAGCTGCTTATTTCATTTATTTTAAATTAATGGCACCTAAGCTGTGTCTACACGTGCAAGCTACTTTGAAGTAGCGGCACTAACATCGAAATAGCGCCCGTCACGGCTACACGCGTCAGGCGCTATTTCGAAGTTAACTTCGACGTTAGGCGGCGAGACGTCTAAGTCGCTAACCTCATGAGGGGATCGGAATAGCGCCCTACTTCGACGTTCAACGTCAAAGTAGGGACCATGTAGACGATCCGCGTCCCGCAACGTCGAAATTGTGGGGTCCTCCATGGCAGCCATCAGCTGGGGGGTTGAGATACGCTGTCTCTCCAGCCCGTGCGGGGCTCTATGGTCACCGTGTGCAGCAGCCCTTAGCCCAGGGCTTCTGGCTGCTGCTGCTGCTGCAGCGGGGGATTCATGCTGCATGCACAGGGTCTGCAACTCGTTGTCGGCTCTGTGTATCTTGTGCTGTTTAGTGCAAGTGTGTCTGGGAGGGGCCCTTTAAGGGAGCGGCTGGCTGTTGAGTCCGCCCTGTGACCCTGTCTGCAGCTGTGCCTGGCACCCTTATTTCGATGTGTGCTACTGTGGCGTGTAGATGTTCCCTCGCAGCGCCTATTTCGACGTGGTGCTGCGCAACGTCGATGTTGAACATCGACGTTGCCAGCCCTGGAGGACGTGTAGACATTATTCATTGAAATAGCCTATTTCGATGTCGCCACATCGAAATAGGCTACTTCGATGTAGGCTTCACGTGTGGACGTAGCCCTAGAGACCCTTTTTGTCTTTGTTTAAATCACAGTTAAGAAATGGCTTTCCCTTTCTGCATGGTTTGGGCCATGAAAAGCTATTTTTATTCACATGGAACAGCAGATGAATAAATTGCCATATCCTCCTTACCTCGGTAGCACATAAACATGTCTCTCCTTCCATGCTCTGTCCTGTAGGATATTACAGGCCTATCTCGACTTTTCCCTGTCCTTGGCAAAAAAGTCCTATGAAATAGTTTTGAAGACTTTTCCCATTTCTGTGGTAAAGGCCCTAACAGACTCCTTGATTCCTCTTTGCAGTTGGAATAATAATTAGTTTGGCAACAAGCAGACTTTTGCAAATCACACCTGTTCTTGTCCAATTTAAATTTCTCTGCACTCCCTGGAGGCATCATGCCTTGACACCTTATAATCAGTATTGATTTGTGATACTGGAATAGAACAAGCAGAATAGAAGAAAAGGGGTATCAGACTTTTATTTTTAATAGAATACCTTTAGCAGTTCTTAGAAACCAGTCCCTTCTTATCCCATAAATAAAGCTAAGATATAACCGTATGCTCCACGCAGCATAGAAATAAATGTGTTCTAAAATAAAAGACTAAACCACATTCACTGTTCCTAACACTTTACCTATCTTAATGGCCCTCTCTACTTACAAAGATGCAAAGGTTTTGTCAATGTAGTCTCTGTTCTCTTATCTGAAGTTTAGAATACTTTGACAAGTCATTTAAGGTGCTTTTATAAGCTAATAGTAAAGAGTTTGAAATCTTTTGTAAAACATTTCACTTGGGCTTTTTGCAAAGTTTACTATCTCAGCATCTTTAATGGTTTCCGCAATTGTACTTATGAAATTATGCTTAATCTTCCCAAACTTGTATTTTCAAGCTTCCCTTCCTCACATTATGCTCCCAAATTGCTTCTGGAGTTCCAGGTGTGCCAGCTACTATACCAGAATCCTTGGTGCTTCTGGCAGCTGCAGTAGTGGTGGTCATTAAGGATTGGCTGGGAGATGTGTCTTACCCTGCCCCATCCCTTCCACACAAGACCCCGCTCCTGCTGGGCTCACAAAGTTGCATCTCTCCTCCCATTGCCAAGGACACCAGTCTGACACTGAGCACACTGGTAGTTCCCAGTGTCTACTTTCACCCCTCTCTGTTACTGTAATTGATTGAATTCAAAATACACATGGCATTTTTTCCGGAAGAGATCTTCCAGAAGATCTTCTTCCGGAAGAGTGCTTCTACACATCAAATAGGACTTCGAAAGAGCCACTCCTTCTTCTGGAAGAGTGCATCTACACATGCAATGGCGCTCTTCCAGAAGAACAGGGCAGGAAACAGCACAGAAGTGGTCACACAGCCAGGGAGCCCTTCCAGGTCCACCGGCCACAAGGCCCTTTAAAGGGCTTCACCCAAACAGTCCCTCCCTGCAAATGCTGCTGAGGCCAGCCAACTCTGTCCCCAGCCAGCCAGACCCAGGTCCTTGTCCAGCTCTTATAGACCAGCAGGCATGGACCCCCAGCAGCCGCAGGACAGCAGGCTTGCCCTCACCCACATGCTAGCCATCCTCTTGGACACCCTCCTCAGCCTTCTGTGGAGGCAGAGGCCCAGGCCCGTGGGTGCTACACCCCCATCACCCCTGCCAGGCCCCCTCTGACCAGTCCAGCGTGTCTGGACCCATGCCACCAGCACGGACTGGTGGGACAGGGTTGTCATGGAGGAGTTGGACAACGACCGCTGGCTGCAGAACCCGAGGATGAAGAAAGAGATCTTCCTCGAGATCTGCAGCTGGCTCGCCCCCATGCTACGATGCCAGGATACCTGGATAAGGCTGGCCCTCTCCCCGGAGAAGTGCATGGCCATCGCCATCTGGAAACTGGCCACCCCGGACAGCTACCAATCCATTGGGCAGCAGTTCGGGGTGGGCACATCTACCGTCAGGGCTGTCGTCCTCCAGGTAAGCCCTGCCCCAGACCCTACCCCATCGATGGGAGGGAGGGAAGGAGGGGGCCAGCGGGCTCAGGGGACCTCAGGCGCCAATTGGGAGGGAGCAGGGCTGGGGGCGGGGCGGGCAGGCAGGCCTACCCCAGAAGGGATACCACATGGCTGCTGCCGGAGGAGTCCTCAGAAGGGGGGGGGCAGTAGGGAGGGAGGTGGTGGAAGGGGAGAGGGGCAGGGACCCCTCTGTGTATGCTCACAAGTGTGCCCACTCCCCTGCAGGTCATGAGGGCCATCACCCACATGCTAGTGCGGCGGCTGGTGAACATCGGGAACCTGGATGCAGTTGTTGAGGGCTTCGCTGCACTCGGGTTCCCCCAGTGCTTTGGGGTGAGTGACGGGACGCATATTCCCATCAGGGCCCTGGACCACGGTGGCAGCCGATACATCAATCACAAGGGGTACCACTCCATTGTGCTCCAGGCTGTGGTGGACGCCCGTGGGAAGTACACGGACATTTATGTTGCTGGCCGGGCAGGGCATATGATGCGCGGATCCTGTGGAATTCTGCCCTGTTCCGCAGGATGGAGGCTGGGACATTTGTGGCCCGGTGGGAGTGTGCCATCGGGGACATCATGATGCCTCTTTGCCTCGTGGGCGACCCAGCCTACCCACTCCAGCCCTGGTTGATGCACCCATATACCGGCCACCCCACACCCTCCCAGGAGCTGTTTAACGCCCACCTCACACGGGCCCAGTATCCTGTTGAGTGTGCTTTCGGCCATCTGAAGGCACGGTTCAGGTGTCTCCTCATGCACCTCGATGTGGGTGTGGAGAATGTCCTGCAGGTTGTGGCCACCTGTTGCGCACTCCACAACCTCATTGAGGCATGTGAGGGGACCCTGCCCCAGGGCTGGATGGCGGAGCTGGCCCCCCACTACCAGCAGCCCGCTGCGTCTCCCGACCGGCAGCTTGACCGTGACGGGCTCTGGATCTGGGAGGCGCTTCGGGAGGCATTCACTTGAGGGGACTACTAATCCCTGCACCCCCCCCACAAACATCCCCTACGCACACCCCCATGTGCACAAACCCCCACCCACACCCACAGTAATCAGGGACACAGGGGGTGCTGAATGCTACCATATATTTAACCCTGAACCATTCCCAACGTGAAAAATTTAAATACTAACTAGTGAATAATAAAAAGTAACAACCAAAACCTGACAGGGAATGAACCATATACATGGGGGTAAGGGGGCAGGGGCACCTACACCTGGATGGGGACTGGGGCAGGAATATTGGGGGGCCCTAATCAAGGGATGGGGTGGAAGGCTGTGAGCCCCGGCACCCACGGGAGCCACTCCCACCCCAGGTGCGCGGTCCCCTGCGGGGCGCTGGTGAGGCCGGAAGCACTGGCAGGTAGGGCCAGTCAGCATTCTGCCCAGCCTCAGCAGAGGGGATGGAGGGGGGTGGGTTGTGGCTCAGGTGACCTCCACAGGGCCCACCGTGGCCACAATCCATGCTGCGAGGTCCCTCAGTGCAGCATGGGGCAGGCCTGGTGGCAACAGGGCAGCCAGGGCCTCAGGGTCATGGGCTGGGGGCACAGGAGCAGCTGAGGGGCCAGCAGGGGGACCGGGGGGGAAATGCAGGGGGGACAGCAGGGAGGAGCTCGGGGGGCAATAGCGGGGGCCTCAGGGAGCACTACAGGAGGGACAGCCAGGGGGCCTCAGGGGGACTGCAGGGGGCGGGGGGCAACTGAGGGGGCCAGGGGCTGGCCTGCTAGGGCCCTGCACACCATGTGGAGCATTCCCACCACCTCCCTCCAAGTGTCCCACCTCCACTGGAGCTCGGCCTCGTTGATGGCAAGCCATCTTTTCGCGAGGGCGTTGTGCTGGCGGAGGGCTGCTGTGTAGGCTGCGACCTCTTCCTCGTGGCGGCTGCGTCAGATCCGGCGCACTGGTGGCCACGGCGCGGGGGGCTGGTGCAGGCCAGCTGGTGGGCTGCTGGGTCCTCTGGCCCGGATGGGGCTGGCAGGCCCTGGGCTCCTTGTCCAGCTGCCCTGGCCCTCGGATGGTACTGCTGTTGAGAGAGAGAGGGTGGGTGTAGAGGGGGAAGTCAGTATCACATCTGGGACCTGGATGGCATGGTCCCAGTCTCCCCAGCTGGTTACCCCCTCCACAGACCCATGGGATGGGCATGTGCCAGGGGAGGCCACCGTGCGGGCTTGCGTGCACTCACCACGGCGGACACTGGGGCATGATGCCAGAGCTGGGGTGCTATCCACGGTGACCCACCCTAGCAATGGACTTGTGGGCTGGGGGGAGCTCAGCCATGTGGGGTTCTGGATGCAGCTCTGCTGTCTGGAGGGGGCCTCAGCACTCTCAGGGGGAGCTTCATGGGAGAGGGAGCCAGGTGCTGCTCCCAGGCATGGGTGTGCCCTGGGCCCTGACCGGTGACGGGCTTTAGGGCTTCAGGGCCTGGGGCCCAGGTTTCCCCCTCCCTCCACTGTGCTTTTCCACTGTGCACACTTACCCAAGGTGGCCTCGTATATGTTGGGTGATGCCCGACTGGAAGGGACCTGGCTGCTGGCGGTGCAGGGCACCGCAATGACGCGGGACCCGTCTGTGGACTCCCCATCAGATGGGACGTCCATGGTGGCAGGTCCCTCGTGCCCCTCCTCCAGTTCGGCAGGGGGCTCAGTTGTGGCTGTCTCCATGGTGACACGGGGTGAAGAGGCATCATCTGCAGCCAGGAAGCTGCAGTCCCACAGCTGCAGTCCCACAGCTCCCGGTAGAAGGGGCAGCTGGCAGGGGCACAGCCAGATCTGCGGGCGCTGTCCCGGGCCCGCACGTACCCCTGCCACAACTCCTTCTCTTTGCACTGCACTTGTTCTGGTGTCCGGGAGGGGTGGCCATGGGCAGCCAGGCCCTGGGCTAGGCGGGCGAAAGCTGGGGCATTCCTCTGGTGCCCACTAGTGTCCCGGAGGACACCCTCATCACACCAGAGCCCCAGGAGGTCCTGGAGCTTTGGTTCAGTCCAGGAGGGGGACCTTCGTTTTGGAGCCCATTCAGGGTCCTGGCTCCCCTCATCTCGGTTTCTTGGGCTCCTCTGGGCAGTGTGGGGTACTGGGCAGCTAGCCACCCCTGCAGGTCGGGGCTTTCTGGGTGCTGCGGAGCTTCGGGGGAGTGTGGCAGGCAGCTCTGCATGTGCTGCCTGTCTCACACACTCAGCTTCCTGCCATGGGGTCTCCGGGTCCTTGCAGCTTTAAAGGCTGCAAGGACCTGGGGACCATAGAGGCTCGCTGGGGGTGTCTAGAGCAGCCCTGCCCTCCACCAGGCTGCTACCGTGGAGGACTGCTTCTTCCGGAAGAATCTTCCAGAAGAAGGTCCTCTTCCTGATTCTAGAACAGAATACAGAATCCGGAAGAGGGGGCACCTTCTTCCGGAAAAAATCCAAAAGAGAATCTTACATGTGTAGAAGCTCCACAGATCTTCCGGAAGAAGGCACTGTTCTTCCGGAAGATCTTGCCTGTGTAGAAACGGTCTCTGACTTTAAAGTTTATACATTTCTCCTCAGGGTTTTGAACTTCTTGAAAAGATTTCCTGAGGTAACTGTCTGAGCTTGAATTCCTTCTTTTCTCTCCTAGGAAAGTTTGCTCTGCATCTTGTTCAGCCTCAAAGACAGGCATTATTAATTTTTAAGTGTTGCCCTCCATTTTGCCCAGACCTCTTGCCTCTGTTACTACCTAAAATAACACTGGGAATTTTCACCTCTTCATCTCTAAGATCACGTCACCCATTTTTGAAAGACTTCACTGATTTCCTGTGTCTTACCACATCAAAGTCCAAGGCATAATCTTCCCAGAAAAGAGCTTTATGCAATCTTGCTGCAATTGAGATTCTTACTTTAATTTCTCCATACTCCTCTCACTTCCCATGCTACAGCTTCCAAAACTCCCTTTGCAGCCCCCTAAACTACTATGAGGGATTTGAAACCATTTCACCTACAAGTGGCTGCCTGTGCCATCCATCCTGAAATGCTAATGTTGAATACAGGTGAATCTCTATGCAAAGCTTGGCATTTCCCCTATTTTCTGCCTCTTAATGGCTCCCATGGTTTTCTTATAATACAGGTCTGGAGATTTTTGTCACTATATAGCCCATTAAAAAGGATCTTCTCTATTATGCAGATCCATAGGGTTTTTTGAGTAATTTGTAATAAAGTTATTTAAACCCTTGTGGTGTCATCATTCTTCAGTTCTCTGGGACCCTTGGAAAAAAGAATAAATATTACACATTCCTCAAAGCTGTAGTGTTTTGGACACTGAGGTCCACATCCTGCTGGGTTTAGTGAGGTACAGTTCCAACTGGACCATTAATTTACTGTGATTTGGGGAATGGAGGGGAAGTTAAAAGAAAAGGGTGTGCTAAAGCATACGGAACTTATTTTCCAAAGCTGTTGACTGACAATTTTCAAGTTCAGCTTGAGTTCTAAGGGAAGTTTGGGTCAGTTATTTTAGCTGAACATATTTATTCTTTCCCAGGTAGAAGATGACTTCAATAAATGTATATATCTGGAAAAACCTAGTGGGGTTTTAAGCAGATATGTGCTCAGTAAAATACATACCACTAAGCTCATCTCAGGAGAAAAACTAGAAAACGTGATTGCAGCAGTCATCCAGACTTGTTTTCATGACATTGACACTACTGTCAAAAACTATATATTCAAGTTTCCATGGCCATGTGCCTAGTGATTTTGAGATCTATTTCAGTTTTTAAGCAAACTTTAAAAATTAGTAACTTTAGTAAATTTCCTAATGCCTTGAAAGCACAGAGTAGCTATTTAATTTTATCTTTTGATTTCTCAGTGTGCTGAAAACTAACAATCACTGAATATTTATTTGCCATTTCATTGTCTTTAGCTACCAATTCATCCATTTTAAAAAGAGTAAAAACAAATACTTAGGTATTTCTAAAAAGACAACCCACAATGTGTTTTTCTAGATGTCTTGTGTTCCCAGTGTAAATAATTGTCTGTCTATATCAGATAGAGAGGCTATATTACAGGTTTCAATCTACAGTGTAGGTAAGGACCCGCTTTCATTAATCTTAATAAATGTCTCTTTTATTATACTTCATTCAATTTCAGTGGCAGAGCATTTCTCTACACTTAGGGCTTGTCTGCACTTGCCCCCCCCAACTTTGAATGGGGCATGTTAATCAGGGCGATGAGATATTACTAATGAAGTGCTGCAGTAAATACGCAGCACTTCATTAGGCTAATTTTCCCCTGCAGCAACTTCAAAGTGTCGGCATGCATGTAGCCGTGGGCACTTCAAAAGTGCCTTTACTCCTCAAAATTTTGGGCTGTGGCTACACTAGCCCCCCGCCTTTTGAAAGGGGGATGCTAATAAACCACTTTGAGACATGTGCTTTTTGAAAGTGCTGCTTTTGAAATGCACACTGTTTGTGTAGACAGGGGCCCTTCAAAAGGACCCCTGGATGTCGAAAGCCCCTTCTTCCTGCTTGGTTTTGGGAAAGCACCCTTCTTGCTAAATTTTTTCAGGAAGTGGGGGTGCTTTCGAAAGCACGGCTTCCTTTTGAAGGTATCCCATCTATGTGGCTATTTTGCATTTAGAAAGCAGCACTTTTAACACGGTGAGTGGCTGCCATTATGCAAATGAAGTGCTGAATATTCATATCAATGCCTCATTAGCTTTTTCGATCTGCTGCTTTTACATGTCTCTTCTGAAAGGGAGGGGCAGTGTAGACGCAGCTGCAGTGTTTAAACTGCTAGTGCTGCAAAGAGTCACAGGAGATAGATTAAAGGGCCACTTGTGGTTTGTGGGTCTTAGTCTGAGTATCTCTGTTTTAGTGGCACCTGCTGCTGGTCAAGTGGCTCTGCTTGTTCTTCTGTAGTAGAGTGCCTTTAAAATGCTGACTGAAACTGGATATTTTCCTGACAGTCACACAGCAAATATAAAACCATAACCACTGTTCCTTCTAATTTTCTTCCTGCATATGGAATAGAAGTCTTTTAGAGTATCAGGAAATGTGAAACATGCACTGATGTGATCATGGGGAATTCCTGGCAAAAGAAAAAATAGTTTTTTTCAAGTTTTATCATGGTTCTCCAGGGTTGTTCATATTGCAGATTTTCGTGACTCTGAAATATTTGCATAAACAATGAATCTTTAAAAGTTTTTTTTTCTCCATGTTAGAAACTTTAGGATCTACTTCCAACCCAGGAATGAAAACTAACTATTCTAAAACAAATTAGAGTAAATTCTTTCATATCTGGCATTCTATCATTTGGAACTCTCAAATAGCCGGCATTTGAACCATAAGAAAATTTTAGTTTTGTTTCCTTTATAGTGAAAATAAATGCAAATAAATACAGCAAATACAGTATAAGTTTACAGTGTACAATACTACTGTTTTTGGTAAATAAAGTACTCTGCATACATTTTTGTTTGTTTCTCAATATCTAATCATGTTTTTCTTTAGTGTTATGTATTGCTAGGTATACCTCTCTATTATCCAGAATATTTAAATATCCAACAATCTTCATGTCCCGGGCCTGTTGGATATGAAAGAGTTTACTGTAGTGAGAAAGTAAGCACTGAATCAGAAACAACAAGCAGTCCTGTGACACCTTAGAACCTAACAAACTTATTAGGTCATGAATTTTCATGGGTGGGCTTTACCCACAAAAGCTCATGATTTAACAAATATGTTAACCTCAAAGGTGCCACAGATCTGCATGTTAATTGTGCCGCAACAGACTAACACAGCTACCCATCTGACACAAAATCAGAGAATACCATTAAAATTCCTGTTATTAAGACACAATTAGAAAGTTAAAGAATTCTCAAGAAGTCTAGAAAGGAAGGTTAATGGATGGAGCTGTTAATGTATGCAAACAGGTAGATGAATAGTAGATGGCATCAACAGTCACTGAAAGCCAGAGAAAGGAATATGTACCTTCAATCTGAACTTCAAATATTCACTAGAAAAGAAGTGCTGCAATTTCTGACATAATTCTCAAATACACACATTCTTTTACAAGCATCTTCAGAATTAGGGTTGAGTGAGTGACTGAGAATGAATTATATGGTTTGATGACTCTCTATGGACCCTCCTGCAGACCATCTCTCCAGTCTTTTCCAATAATACAATTATCTTGAAAGGCAGATGGAGACCATAGAATACTTTTATAACAACTAGTTCATATTTTACACAACAAGGGATTATACAGAATGGTACTGTACTTTATAAAAGTAACTTAAAATGAGTGTTTCTTGATTGATTTAAGGTCAGAAGGGACTCCTATGATAATCTAGTCTGACATCCTGCATAACATCATCCAACAAACATCACTGACTGTAACTTCTGGTTGAATACAGTAAATCTTTTTGAATGTATGCCGAATCTATCACATCACTATTATCCATTACTCCATTGGTTAATTATCCTTCCTGTTAAAAAGGTGTGCCTCATTTCTTGGCTGAATTCACATACTTGAGCTTTTAACAACTGAGCCATGGTATGCTTTTGTGTTTAAATTAAAGAATTTTGTACAATCAGAAATCTCTTCCCCTCTCAACAGTGATCAAGAAATCTCAATCTTCTCTTAGATAGACTAAATAGATCAAGTTCTTAAATCTCACACAGTTTCCAAGATTGAAAGATTATAGGTGAGGACACTAATGTCAGTCTCAGTGAAAATCTGGTTTGATCTAATTAACAGAGAAATGCAAACATACACAAGGGGAAGAGTTTAAAATTGTTTTGGAGACATTGTTGAACCTTTCTATTATTCAGAAAACATAGCAGATCTTAAATATTGAGACCATGGATGGGCCCTGTCACAGAAAGGGAGTCTGAAACATGACTGATGGAATCTAATCCCAAATTCCTTCAAAAAACAAAATGTCGTTCCTATATCCATTTATACAAGTAGGTTGTGTCATGCTTTATTACAGCAACTGATGGGAAATTGTGTGTGTGTGTGTGTACTTGTGTGCACACCTCCACGTGTGAGGAGGAAACCACCAAAGGTGAGGTGAGACAGTTGAGAATTTTGAAATTTGTTAAAAGGTGGGCTGTTCGGTCAGGTCATCATCAATCAAGTGTATTTTAGAATAGTTGGTGTGGTTAGCAATTGGCTAGGTGCTGAAAAAAACAAGTAAAGATATATTAGTACCTACTAAATACAGAGTGGCAGATGTGCCTTCAGTTGCCACTGGGATAAAGGGGGCACAATTTAATTTTGAGACTGTGACTTTAATACCACTTCTCTTTTGCCATTTCCTCACCCATACCTCTGCAATCCTTCCACTTCCCTCTCTCACTTCCCTTTGCCTTCTTAAGAGGAGCAGTGAATAGCATTTCAGTAATGATTTAGTTAGACCCTATTTTTCCTCCTTTACACCCTCATCCTCAGTTCAACTCTTCTGATTTTCCATTAGACCGACTTCTCACATTCAGGGAGGTGCAATTTTGCCAGAAGGGTTAAGACCCAGCTCCTTATTGCTTTTTTATACACATAACTTTGATTAATTTCAAAGGTCATTAGGCACCTTAGATACCTATAAGGATATTCCCCTAGGAGTCGGTATTACGGGGAAACAAAACAATGCAACATCAAGGCAAGTTAAATTAGTCACTGTACCTGTAGCACTAATGAAGTGTTAGAGTTAATCTTCAAGATGTTCTGATCAAACATATCAAGGAGGAAGTATTTCAGGTAATTTCCTAAGCTTGTCTATCAAACTTGTCTGAAAAATAAGAAAACAAGAAGAAGTTGAGCAAAATTAGATTGGGTTCCCAGGGGTCTTTGTTTTGTGTTTTTTTGCTACATTAAATATATACTTTACAACTATATCTCCCATCATGTTGAAAATGGTGATTCTTGGACAACACCAGTTCTCTGAAACTCCCCACAACTCAAGAGATATATTAAATGCCACAAGTGTCACTCAGAACTCTTGGACATATTGTCTTCAACTCAGACACACAGTGGGTACAAAAACATGTCAGGATCCAATGTTCTACAAACTTTTTTTCTCCATAGTCCACAAATCCATGAACTGCTTCTTTTACCTCCCCCACAGCAAACAAATCTACCAACTGTCTCCCTACCACTACCTCCTCAAACTTTATATTCTGCACTCTCTCATCCACCACATATTTCTCTCATCCCTTTACACAAAATACTAACCTTAACCCATATACCCATTCAGATTCTTCAACTTTACTTCAGTTTCCAATGGGTGAAATAGCATTGTCTTCTGTGTGAAAATAAGACAGGAGAATCTGTTTAAGGGCAGTGAAACTTCTGCTCTCTCCACTTCACCCATACACCTCTGTTCAACCACTTTTTACAGAGCATGGCTGTTGACTAGGCAGGTGAGAGATTCCTGCTGAACCATCTCCCCTGCTCCAGTCTCCTCCCCTTTGGCACAACAGTGGTACTATTGGTTCTTCTGTTAATATTATCCACACTACTTTGCAGGGAGAGGAAGGTTTTTCTTCGGAATCTGTGCAGTAGCAGATAGGGCTAAGTGCTGAAACACTACTGTCATTCAGGAAACTGGTATTCTTCTTGTCCCTCTTGTGACAACCAGAGCAAGTGGCACAGAGTACGTTGTTATTACATTAACTATGAAAGCTGTGGCTTAAGCAGCAACTAGAGAACTGCTTGACTGGAAAGTTCATAATTTTATTAAGATCCCTGTGCAACCCATCTGGCTACTCACTGGTAACCATAGAAAACCAGGAGCTCGATAATCACTCTGCAGAGTAGAAGGCTAAGTGACAGATATTTACCATCACAAAATAGTTATCCAATGCATATTATGATGGGGTCGCATAGGGCATACCATCTTGATTGAACAAGAATCTCCATTGTTAAACAGCTTCAGCTAATGTGTCAACACTCTGGCAGTAGAGATGGTAACCACTCGTATCTTCCATGAATTGGTATAAAAGGAGACTTGTAACATACACTTATCAGTGGGTTACATTAGCATTCAGCTAGGTTTCCATAATGCGATGACATCATGAGCTCAAATGGAGAACAGCATGAAGGTTACAATGGGGATAAACAGAGCAAAATGTGCTTCTGTTTTCCTATTTTGACATGTTTTTAATGAAGTGAAAGATGCAAGCCAAAGCAGATATTTTGCCTCCAAACAGCCAAAGGGCATCTTTTCTGATGGTGCACATTTGTCATTCCCATAAAGAGCAATACAGTCTCAGTAGCAAACCTCATCCTTTGAAGCTAGAAAGGGTGCTAAGGAAAAAAGCAAAGCACATCATTGGCCCGAAGGCAACGCATATCACCATGCATACTAGGTAAGCATCACCTGCCACCTAGCTCAAGAGTATTTGCATGGCTCTTTTTCAAGTTTATTGAACTTTCTATGTTCCGCTCTGTGTTCTGCCAAGAATTAGATGGTCTAATTTGTATTTAATAATTTACTATTACTTATTTAACTCAAGGAATTTCCCCCCTCAAAAGTGGTTGTGCAGTTATCTGGTGCATTATATGACAGACCTGTGCTCAAGGAAGCATCATCAGCTAGGCACCTAATCAGCTGTTGACCACTACCAACCACTTCTGTCTCATTTTAACTCTGTGCTTCCTATGTCTATCTGTTGTGCCCATCTGGTGTCTATTTTCTTATGCTAGAGGCTACGGTTACATGACAGTGCTCTGTCGACAGAAGTTGCTGTTGGAAGAGATTTCCCGACGAACCTTTTTTTGACAGAGTGCAGCCACATACAAAAGCAAATCAAGGGAGTGCTCCACTCTGTTGACAGAGTGGCTGGATTGCCCAGGTGCTCTCTCCACAAAACAGGCACCCAGAAGCACAGCAGACAGGGCTGCACATTGTTGTGGATGCTCTGTCTGTTGAAAGAGGCTCCCTAGGGGTGTTTATACAGTTGTTTTGTCAACAGAAATCTGTCAACAAAGGTATTATGCCTCAAGTTTTCATGCAGAACTCTGCCACCAAAAGTGCTGAGTTTTCTTGCTACACTGTAGACAAAACCCATTTTGTGTTTTGTTGATAAAACTCTCCAGTATACATGTAACGTAAGTTCATGAATTCATTCAGCAAATCCTGCATTTTTGTACATGACCCTTCTTGAGGCCCTTAGGTGCTACTGTGATGCAAATAATAGGTATTATTGACCTGGTGCAAATCTACTAGCTGCGCAACATTTCCTTTCCTTTAGTTTTATTGTGTAGTTTGATTGTATAAAATAGTTTACATGCAACCATGAGACAAAATGATGCTGCAGTTCAAAAAGCCACAGACATCATACAGTAGTGAAAAAAGGGCAGAGGAAACTACACTACAAAGGCTATTAAATTAGAAGATTAGAAATGAAAGTTTTGAAAAGATACATTTTGAAATTGTGTCGTAAAAGAGAATACCTCAGTGTTTGTGAAAAAGAAATGTTGGCTTGAGAGTCAGAGAATTAATTCCTGATCTCCTGCGAGCACACGCAAACATGAACGCTCTGGCTCTGATCCAAAGCTCTGTGAGTCAGTGGAAATCTTATATGACTTCAGTGAGTTTTGAATTGGGTCTTATATACATAATTTCTATTTAAGTCAGTAGAATTACTCATCTCCTCCAGGGTGCAGAGAGCTGGATGCAGGAGAATGAAGGCCTCTCCCCGCAGAGTGGGAATGGCATGGCAGTGGAGGTGGCCAGAGAACTGGGAAGAAAAGAAAATGTTTTACCAACCAGCTCAAATCTGAAGTGACAGTCCACATTCCTTTGTGCTTCCCTAGGAGTGTGTCTCAAGCCTGATATGGTCTGTTCTGGTGTTGCTATGGTCTGAAGAAGTGGGTCTGTCCCACGAAAGCTCACCTAATAAACTATTTCGCTTGTCTTTAAAGTGCTACTTGACTGCTTTTTGTTTTGATAGTGTATAGACTAGCATGGCTCCTTCTCTCTTACAACTCGCTCTACGGGTGCGTCTACACTAGGAACTAACTGCAAAGTTAATTTCAAAGTTAGGGGATACTTCGAAGTAGCCTGCAGAGCATCTACACACATTTTCCCATACTTCAAAGTTAACTTTGAAGTAAGGAAGTCCAACTTCAAAGTCCTTACTCCATTCCCGGACTTTAACTTCAAAGTAGGGTGTGTGTAGATGCTCAACTTCAAAGTCTGATACTTCGAACTTGTACTTCAAAGTAAGCAACTTTTTTTGTAGTGTATTTTTGTAGCGTAGACACGACCTAGGTGTGGTTAATTCTCCATGCCGATTACTGTATTTTTTTTCATCAAAGCAATTCCTGCAACATCTACTGTCATTCATCATTGAAAACCTGTCAAATAAACCATAACCCCTCCCTTTTACTTACAGCCCTCTCTATGTCTTCCTTCTTCTGCATTTTTCTAAAAAGCTGTTAGAATGAATTTCATCACCTGATTTTCAATCCTGGATTAATGAAAATAGCTTCACAGAAAACAGCAGGGCTGTGTCTACTCTTACAAAAAACTTCAAAATGGCCAGCTGGGAGGAATAAGGGGATTTCGATGTTGGCAGGGTCCTTTCGAAAAGGACCCCCGTGTAGAGAAGCGGTGGGTGAGCGAGCTGTGGCACTTTTGAAGTGCCACGGCCAGTAGCATGCTAATGAGCTGCCAAATATTCATTTCAGTGCCTCATTAGTATTCTTCAATTTGGCCATTAGCATGGCCATTTCAATGTTGTTTGTAAGTGTAGATGTAGCCTAAGGAAATAAGAGTGACTTCTCCTGATGAATGACAAAGAGAAAACACTAGCTAACTGCTCATACCCCTGGTACGATCTCCCTCCCTCCACTCCACCTCTCCCCATGTAAAATGAGCATTTGTGACAACTACCAAACCAAGGTTAAGTCTACACTGGGATAAAAGACACCACAGCTAGCTTGGGTCAGCTGACTTGGGCTTGTAGATTTCAGGTTCTGGGGCTTAAAACAACCAATGTGTAGACATTTGGGCTTGGGATGGAGCCTGAGCTCTGGGTCTTGCAACTCGTGCAGGTTTTGATCGCTCAGGCACCTTCTTTACCCTGAGTGTCTACACAGACATTTTTCAGGCTGAGCCCCAGGAGCTTTACTTAGCTGACCCAGGCCTGCTGCACTTTCTGTTATAAGAAGGTAAGAACATGAGAATGGCCACACTAAGGTCAGACCAAAGGTAGATGTATTCTGAGATCCCTGAAGTCCTCCTATATGCAGTCATCAAGAAAGCATGATACAGTCTATTGATGTGTACTATTCTTGACCTTCAGTGACTGCACCAACAAATGAAAGGACAATTCAAATCCTTATCTATTCAGCCTCTGCTAGGACTACCAACAAAAATGTTGTAGCTAGTTACCGGATGCTTTACCTGGTCATGTGATGCAGGTGTTAGTTATCCTTCTGTAATCCAAACACAGGAATAACAATTTCAGGCTCTGACCAGCACTCCTGTGTCTCATATCTTTATTACATTAGCCTTATAAACTTTCTCTAAGAAATCATAGCCCCCTCTGACTTACGCTTATCTGATGGAATCACATTTAAAAAAGGCACACCTCACCCTGCCACAGTCAGCAGTTTACGGCCACCTCTTAAGGACCACCTCTACATTAGAAGCATCTGTTTGCAGAAGTTACAGTTGGAAGAGATGTTCCAACAAAACTTCCGTCAACAGATTACATCTATACACAAAAGTGGATCAATCTTTTGACCCGCTCTGTTGACGAAAGGGCCCCCAGAGCATCTACACATAAACTATCAACAAAGTATATTTTGTGTGTAGATGCTCCACAAGTTTTGTGGACAAAACCCCAGTTTTGTTGACAAAACTGTCTAGTGTACACTTAGTAAGAAGTCTAGTGCAGTGATGCTTTAGCCCTCTGGCTAAGGGCATACTTGCATTCTGCTCCACTCAGAATGTTACCTTTGATTTATTTAGAGTGCAAAATTAATCAATCGCTCATTAGATTCTTCATCCTGGAAGCCACACTCATTATTATTGAGGATGAAATTTGTGAGTGGTGTATAAAAACATGGAAACTTTACTTAAAACCCAAGTATAAGGATGAGCATACAAAAGACTAATACACAGGAGACCCTTGATGTTGATGTTGACTTACTCGCAACATCATGCAAATTGTTGGAAAGAAAGACAAAAGAAACAGTCAGATGAGATCATTGTAAGTGGGATGTGGTGATCCAGGCTTCTGCCATTGCCTTTTGCACACTTTTTTTGCACACCTAGACATGGTTGGTGTACATATTTTGGTTGCCTCCTAGCCCTGCCATTATGCATGGCCTCCAGAGGAACCATAATTGGGATTCCAGTTGCTGACTTAAGCTCTTTGTATTAATACATTTATCAATATTTCCAGTATATTAGTGCAGTTCCATACACCAAAAATTCCCTAGAAATACATTGTTTCAAGCACACTGTGTTCTCAGACACGGCTGGCTAAATCTTATAGCCTCAGCATGAATGTTTAACTTCACTGCTTCTTAATTCTCACACTAACATGGACCATATGCCATTTTATCTTCCATCTAATTGCACTATACCTTAATTCAGCTCTTTATCAATATTCTTAACATTT
This sequence comes from Carettochelys insculpta, assembly GCF_033958435.1. NCBI lineage: Eukaryota > Metazoa > Chordata > Testudines > Carettochelyidae > Carettochelys > Carettochelys insculpta. The sequence goes on from NC_134138.1 coordinate 176,385,299, forward strand.
CTTAGTAGGTAAACTATGTTCTGCTTTCCAATTCAGAGCTCCCAAAACTAGGTCAGTGACCAACAGTCAACAACGGCATTACAGTAAAAAAAATAAAAGTCTATACAGGGATAAAAATAGGAACTCAACAGCATTAGTCAAAGATTCTTCAGCAAGACCCCACCCTTCTGCTTAGGGCTCATCTTCATGCAGCCAGTCCTTTTGTCTAAACTCCCTGTCCCCCAGTTATCCCATCTTCCTAGAGACTCCCCAAGGGAAACAGCTATATCAGACTAGCCTCCCTCATCAAAGGAGCAGCAGAGCTCTGCTCTTTCCTGGTAAGCCCTGAGCTGAGCTGGACCCTCTCTTTTAACCGGAAGGAAAGTAAGACAGCATGCCAATCCAGTAAGAAGTAGCCAGCGGACAGGGAGGAGATGTGGTGTGCTCCCAGTCCAGCTTCTAGGGCTCTCCTGCAGGCTACCATGCTAAGCAGCAAGTTGATGGAAGGAGCTGGCCAGGGGTGCGTGCCTCCCCACAGATCTGGGACTGCCAGTTAGGGAGTGTGTGTGTGGGGGGGGGTAGGTGCTGAAGTCCTACCTCTGCCCTGAGATTGCCCTTTCCATTCAGGAGAGAGTGGAAAGCAGGCACGTGCCTGAATGCCTCCTTCCTCACAGGGGAGGGCAGGATGCAGGGGAGTGAATGACCCATGCCGCGTGATTTTCTCTCAATCCCTGACAGTGAGAAAGGGGAACAGCTATCCCCACCCTAAGACTCTCCTCAGACCCCACAACCCTCTGCCCTTAGCCCTGCTCAGAACCCTCAACCCTGACTCCTGCATCCCCTGCACAAAACCCCAACCCATATATATCTGAACCTCTCCTCACACCCTCAAATCTAACTCCTGCTCCCCTCCCATATTCCAACCTTCTATCCTGAGCCTCTCCTACACTCCCAACCCTGACTCCTGCACCCAGCCCCCCAACACACACTGCTCTATGCCCTCAGCCAATGCACCACATCATAAGCTCCTGCCCTGAACCTCCTGCATTCCACCGCACCCTTAAATTTCTTACAGGGATGGTCATATTGCAACCTCCCCAGCTGTCTTCTCTGAGCTCCCTACCGCTCCAGTGGGTGCAGGGGAATGCCATATGACAGTATCTGTAAGAAATGTATGTTACTTTCACCTCTGCTTTTAACTCTCCTCTCCGCACCTGCTATTAGCTGCAGGTATAATGTGCCAGGGACAAAGCAGCTTCTGACTTTCTTTAGACCCCTGCCCCCACCCACTTGCCATTCTACGTTCAGTATGCCCCTTCAGAGCCTTCTTCTTACCCCCCTACCCCAGTACCACAGGTCTCACAGTTCAGTGGTTAGGGCACTGATCTTATAAACCAGGGGTTGAGAGTTTGCTCCTTGATGGGGCCTCAAATGTATTTTATGCTAAGGGCTTTCAAGTACCTAAGGCAAGTTAGATAAATATCTCTCAGGGACAATGTAGATGGTGATATGTCCTGCTATGAGTGCAGGGGACTGGACTCAACAAGCTCTTCCTGTTCTATGATTCTATTCTCTGTGGCCTTCCAAGCAGAAAGACCAAATTCTATTTTCATGTAGAATACATTCACCTCATATACAAGTCAGGACTCATTTTCTGACCCACTAGCCGCTCCCATGTTTAACAACCCTTCTCTCATATGGAATTTCTACAAGGTGAAGTAAGGGCTTGGTGGCTGCCTGGAAATTCCGTCGTACCATGGCTTAGTTCTGTGCCGTTTAAAATTTTTTGTTTCCCCAGGTGCTCTGCAATGGAGTAGAATTTGGATACTAATGATGGTTAGTGGTTGCATTTTGTACACTAAAAAGCATATTGAGGCTTTACCGTTTGGTCATGGAGCTAAGAGAGCATCACTCCCATGAAATTATAAGAAGTGTGAATGATCAACATGTTAAAACTCCAGGAGTCATGCCTGCAGAACTAGCAGCTAGCTGTTTGCTTTCTTTGTCATATATTTGAAAGCATCTATTTTTCAACACTGGGATTTGAGTCTCTGATATTTGAATATGGTCAGATTTGTGTTCCCATGTTTCCAGTTTCACTGAAAAAAACATTCCCAGTCTTCTGATTTTTGTGACAATATGAAAACAAAGCAGATTGAGGACAACAGCCCTGTCTCTGTAATCTCTTTATTCTAAAGTACTTCAGTTAAGCACTCTCTATTTTAAGTGACAGCTTTGGAAATTAAGGGTGAGTTCCTGGCTCCACCACAGTGAAGGGCCAAGGCTTTTATCCAAAGTATCTAACTATGTTTATGTAAAAGTCCATTAAATAAAAATAGGAAGAGGATGTGCTGTGGATGATGAATTGTGCACTCACCATGGCTAAATGTGCTGAATGTTTCATGAGGTATATAAATAATTAGTAACAAATGTACATTAAGAAGTTTCACTCTTACACTTTCTCAAATATCTGACATTTGGGTTTCAAAGAAGACAATGCTTTCAGCTATGAGTCCTATTCACATATGTACACAGTAGGACACTGAGATGGGATTCACAGTTTGGGCCTGTGTATTTTTTCTAATCCAAGCTACAGACATTCATAAACAGATGCCTGTGGTACATCCTTCACATCAAATTGCAAGACTTGGCCACAAAAATGCTTTGGGACAGAGCAGGACAAGAACCACTTGACACTCAAGAGAAGGAAGTGGGGATGGCTAGACCGCACTCTCAGAAAACCATCATCCAGCATAGCCCATCAAGCTCTCACATGGAACCTACATGGAAAATGCCAAAGAGGAAGACCTTGGACAATGTAGAGAAGATCTACTGAAATTGAAGGACAACAACTGGGGTATTCCTGGGGTCAGCTAGAAGTGTCCTGAATCAGAGTGAAGTGGAGAAGACTTGTAGGTGACCTATGCTTCAACCAAAGTAGAAAGGTTTAAGTCAAAGTAAGTCACTTTTTCTAATTCTACCACTGACCTGCTGCCTGAGCTGTACTCTCTCATTCACTTCTCTATGCCTCAGTTTATCCATCTGTAAATAGAGTAAATATATCTCCATTTTACAGATTGAGTTGATCAATGATCAGTGACAGCCAGCATAGGTAGACATCTGTATTAAAAGACTTTATATTATTTTTTTCTTCTTTGATTAACATATGGATGTGTTTAAGCACTGAGCATAAACAGACAGACAAACAGGGAAATTCCTGATAAGAACACAACATTGATACATTGTCAGTGTTGATGGGGGGACCTAAACTACTTACAGGTACCCAGCTACCATAACAATGCATGCAGTGCAAAACCTGAATTGAACTGCAGACTACCAAATAGGAACACAGAATGACAAATATGAGGATTTTTGGCACACATATGCATCTGCTATAGCTACATTACTCAATTAAACCTTACAAAGCCCTCTAAACAGCCAGAACCCCCAAAAGAACTACATACATGAAAGGGAAGAATCTGTTGTAATCTACTGAGGCATTGACCAGGCAGAGATCAACAGAATCACGCCCTACTTGTATAACAGGGATTTCTAAACTATGCTTCAAAGTATACTTTTACAAACTCACATGGTAAAGCTAGGCTTAAGACCATTACTTCCCTGAAAGTCTCAGAGTTCATTCAGTGCATTAGACTGCATCACACTGGCCTGCATAATTGCAGTCTTGATGGGATGTCAAGTTAAATTGGACGCAAGACCGCGCAGTGTGTTGGATGGAATACAGCGTGGTACCTAAATTAAAATATTGAAAAGGAACAAGTGCTCCAAAGCTTGGATCGTTTAACAGAGAGTGATGGGGCAGGAGGCATACATAATCTACCTTCAGCCAAGCTGGGAAGGGGCTCATTGTCTTCAAAGGGAATCAGAGCGCATGCTGCACACCAAAGAAGCTGTTTATTCTCCTGGAGAATCCCCACCTGGGCTTATTAGGGGAGCTATCTAACCAACTAGGGGAACTAGCCTGGGGCTCTCTGAGGGATGAAGAAACACTGTTTTCCCTTCCTTTTGGCCCAAGAGACTCCCTGATTAGAAAGCACAGAGAAACAAGGAAACAGACTGCCTTAATCACCCCAGGCAAGAGTACACCTAAGTTAATGCTGTTTATTTCCACTTTAACTTTGTATTCCCAGGGCTGAATCACCTCTCCCTGTGTTTGCCAGAAGAGTAAGCTGGGGAAATTCACTCTGAAATGGCCGTTGTAGAGAGCCTCATATAAAGAAGAGCAGGCCTTAAATAAACAGGATTTGTTTCCCCTTGTTTTATTTGGTTTTCCCAAACACTGTATTACAGTGCACAGTATCATACCACAGAGATTCCCTTACACAAATGATGTTTGTCAGACACAGGAGTTTAGCATTTTTAATTTGGTCTGTCCATTTATCTGTGTACTGACACATCCATGCCTCTCCACAGATACATTTTATAGATACAAGGGTTGAGCCAACGCCTTTTAAAAGTCAGTGGAAGCCTTTCCCATTACCGCAGGGCTATTCTTTACAAACTTCTCACTCACTGAAAAAAAAAATACCCCTCTCACCCCACAACTTACAGTTCATTGCTCAAAAGTCCTTAGGTACCAGAAGAAAAAAAAAAATCTGTTAGACTCCCCAAACTATCCTACATTATATCACATTTATTTATTTTAATTAATTTTTCATCTTTGTGTGACTTTGCACTGCCACTGTCTGGCTAACCTCTGGTCGTGAAATGCTAAAATACTTCAAGAGATGCTATTACTGGATAATTTGCAGCCAAAATATCTCCCAAAAATCTCTGGGTTCTAGATAGCTAGGATTATGAACTATTGGCCAGATCCCTACTGAATTTTACATTTAAAAAGATTTCATCAATCACTCTTGATTTCCTATCTAAAAGCAGTCCGAAACCTCTAACCCATTTATATGTAATTCTACATTAATTATTATAACAATCAATGCATTTGGGGGAGTGGAGAGAGAAAAATATCTCCAAATGGGTGTTCACCTCCAGTTCTGAACATTTTTCACAAAAAGGACAAAACCTAATAAACCAAATCATTACCCAAATAATTCAAAAAATTGAAAAAAATTAAACATGCATAAGTTAAGTAAAAATTATATACCACTGTACACTTTAAATAAACCTCTGAAAGATAAGAAAAATCACTCAATGGGGGAAAAGATACGCCTGTTGTAGCCAAGAATTCTGTAATTAGATCCCTTTCCTGAAACAGGCTTGGCGTGTAGGCAGTGGGTTTGATACGTGAAATCAGTAGCAGGATTTTGGGTCCAGGTCAACAGAAAGCCTTGTAAGTATTTAAACAATCCTATCTCCCTTTAAAGATTAAATATGGATCTCTGAGGATTAGGGGAAAATATCCTCCTGCTCCATCATATTAAAAAGAAGATTTATATTCTATAGCGTGTCCCAATTTTTCTGGGAAAGAATAAAGATAAAAATCGTCATCCCAAGGGAATAAATGTTTATCAGCTTGCACAGTGGTCACCTCAGGTAAAATATGTGCTGTGTGTGCTCACTGTAACTATGATCTCCCATTCATGTGGAACGGTTTTCATCACTATTTCTGAAATGATACTTTTTAAAAAAAAGAAATGAACAATTTTAGAAAGTGTGGGGAATGGATGAATTTAAAGGCACAGGGGCAACACTTTTGTTAGGCAGTAAAAATATCGATATCTAAATAGACAAGTAGAAACCCTCTACCAATTAATTAAACCAACAGAGGTTCTTTTTGAAAATGTGTTCATCTCCAGTTTCTTTTGGGTATAATGATCTGAATTGGCACTTGGTTCAAAAATAGGCAAAAACATTTGTCCTTGTCAGAATATTTCCATCCCATGAATTGTTTCACAGTCATTTGACAAGAAGTAAGTATAAAAGCTATCCCATAATTTTAAAACAAAAAATGTAGCTAGAGCCGTTAGTATCTCTGGCATGAGTTTTTTTCGAGTGCTTACTATGCTTAATATGTTATTTACACAGAGAAAGAAGTCCTCCTATGGGCCTATAAAAACAACAAAAATATTTTGATACAATGATTTGTAGTGATGCTGGTATATAAATATAAGTACTTGCCTTACTTGGGATATATTTGATTATTATATATTCGGACAAAGAAAATATTGAATTCTGCTGAGGTGAATATAAAGACTTATGGAACCAGATGAAACTGAAGTCAATGTTCCTCATGGACCAATAAATCTTGATATCCATAAAACAAGAAGTCAGTATTTCTAACTAGCACATAAATTATGAGTGCTTTCATCAAACCTACCTGGAAATTCCTCTGTTATTTGTAATATTTTTAAAAGTGACATTTTGGTTTTTATGTTCCTTTAGCTACGTCTACACGTGAAGCCTACATCGAAGTAGCTTATTTCAATTTGGAGACATCGAAATAGGCTATTTCGATGAATAACGTCTACACGTCCTCCAGGGCTGGCAACATCGACGTTCAACTTCGACGTTGCGCAGCACCACATCGAAATAGGCACTGCAAGGGAACGTCTACACGCCAAAGTAGCAGACATCGAAATAGGGATGCCAGGCACAGCTGCAGACAGGGTCACAGGGTGGACTAGTGCTTCCGGGGCAACAGCTAGCCGCTCCCTTAAAGGGCCCCTCCCAGACACACACAGCCTGCACAGCACGCGGTCTGAGGAGCCATAGGCACACAGACCCCAGGGCGACGCAGGCATGGACCCCCAGCAGCAGCAGCAGCAGCAGCAGCAGCAGCAGCAGCAGCAGCAGCAGCAGCAGCAGCCAGAGGTCCACCCAGCCCTCCCGGCAGGAGCAGGGCTCGCCCTGATCCATGCCATGCGGGAGGCAGCTGAGCACCTCCTTGCTACACCAGAGGAGGAGCTGCCCCAGGGCAGCAGGTCTCAACCCCCACCCCAGCAGCACCCCGCCCCCCCCACCGCCTCACACGCCGCCACCTGTGGAGCTACCCCACCAGCACTGACTGGTGGGAGCGGCTGATGCTTGAGGAGTGGGACGACAACCGCTGGCTCAGGAACTTCAGGATGAGCCGGCAGACATTTATGGAGCTGTGCCAGTGGCTCACCCCCGCACTCAGGCACCAGGACACTGCCATGCGGCGTGCCCTCCCTGTGGAGAAACGGGTCAGCATCGCTGTCTGGAAGCTGGCCACTCCAGACAGCTACTGATCCGTAGGGCAGCAGTTTGGTGTCGGCAAGGCCACTGTCAGGGCTGTCCTCATGGAGGTAAGAGGACCCACGGGGGGAGGGCAGGGCAGGGCGGGGGAGGGGAGGGCAGGGCAGGGCAGGGCAGGGCCACGCACACCCTGCTTACCCCTCATTGGTGCTCTCCCATGTGCTTTCCCTGAAGGTTGTGCGTGCCATCAACGCCATGCTCCTGCACAGGCTCGTGAGGCTGGGGGACCCAGATGCCACCATCGCGGCCTTTGCCACACTGGGCTTCCCCAATTGCTTTGGGGCTCTGGATGGGACTCACATCCCCATCTGCGCCCCGCATCACAGTGGAGGACGCTACATCAATCGCAAGGGCTACCATTCTGTGGTCCTTCAGGCCTTGGTGGACAGCCGGGGATGTTTCCAGGACATTTATGTGGGCTGGCCTGGCAGCACCCACGACGCCCGGGTTTTCCGGAACTCGGGCCTGTGCCGCCGGCTGGAGGCGGGGACCTACATCCCCCAGTGGGAGATCCCTGTGGGGGACACCACCATGCCCCTCTGCGTCATCGCAGATGTGGCATAGACAGTCCGGCCCTGGCTCATGCACCCGTACACGGGCCAGCTCTCCGCCAGCCAGGAGTGCTTCAACCAGAGCCTGAAACACGTGCGCCAGGTGGTGGAGCGCTCATTTGGCCACCTGAAAGGACACTGGAGATGTCTCCTCACCCGCCTGGATGCGGGCCCCAACAACATCCCCCTGATTGTGGGTGCCTGCAACGCCCTGCACAATTTGGTGGAGAGCCAGGGGGAGACCTTTTATCAGGGCTGGGATGTGGAGGCTGGTAGGGCCGACCTGCAGCCACCTGCTGCCCTCAGTCGCCAGGTGGACCCCGAAGGGTCCCGGGTCCGGGATGCCCTGCGGGCCCACTTCAATGATGAGGCTGGGTGGTGAACTCTGCCAGGCCCCCCACTGCCCACCCCTTCCTCCACAACACTCCCTGCACCTACGCCCACACCACGGAGCACCCAACTGCCCCCCCCCGGCACTTTTCCTGGACAAATGACAGCACGCACGTGTGGCTGAACTTAAACTGGTTTTCCTTTTAGAACTTTTTTTTTTGTAACTATAATTAAAACAAGAACAAACTACATACAAGACCTCTTCTAACAAAAGTATTCTGTACAAATACAACAATAATAAAAAAGATTGCATAGAATGGATATGTTCTTCAATAAAAAGAAAACCAGGGATTATAAGGAAGGGGAGAACTATTTTACATGGGGGGGGGCAAATGGGGGGCACAAATAAATGTCGCAACAGTCTTATACACTATATACAAGGGGGGGGGCCACGTCCCGGGCCCCACACCCCTATAGTCCGGCACTGGAGGTGGGCGGCCGGGAGCCCTGCCTCGGCTGCAGCCCTGTCCAGGGCTGGCTGGGGGCCGGGCGGACCAGAAGATATGACCGGCGAGTCTCAGCTGGCTCCAGGGGTCCCTCGGCGCTCCGGCCCTCGGTGGTGGGTGGCGGGGTGACGGCGGATGGGACGGCGACGTGCAGAGCAGCAGGTGGTGCAGTGGGTGGAGCAGGCAGGGCGGGCGCTGCGGCGGCCGGCACGGTATGGGGGGCCAGGTAGTCCACAAGACGGTTGAATGTCTCCATGTAGGCCCCCCATGCCTCTTGGCGCCAGGCCAGTGCCCGCTCCTGCAGGTACAGGCGGCGTTGGTCCACCTGCAGGCGCTGCTCCGTGACCTCCAGCTGCCGACGATGGATGGCCAGCAGCTGGGGGTCCGTTGCCGTCGGGTGTTGTTGCGGGGTCCACCGTCTAGCCCGCCGTGCGGCCGGTTGGTCCTCCGCCGAGGGGCTTGCCTGGAGCGATGGCCCCGGAGGGGATTCCGGGACCACTGATGCCTTGCCGGCGCTCTCTTCCGGTCCTTCCGATGGTGCAGCTGTGGAACACAGGAGGAGGGGGGGAAGAAGAATGGAGACAGATGTTAGTGTGGGCCCCGAGCCGTGACCCTTGTCCCCCCACCCCTGTGTTGCAGGTTCCCCATCCCCATCCCCAGGAGATGCTACTGGGATGGATGGGTTTCAGGGGTCCCCCTGCACTGCACCCTGTTCCCTTGCGGGAGTGACTCTCACTTCACTCAGCAGGGTCTGACAGGAGAGGTTTCTTAGGCAACAGATGCCCGGTTTCTCTCGGGAGTGACTGCACAGCAGTCAGAGACAGTCCTTCCAACCCGTCCTGGGGAGAAGACCCCAAGGGGTGACCCTCTGGGGTGTGGCTTTCCCCCTCCTCAGGCTGGCTGCCTTCCAGCTCTCCCTTCCCCTAGCCTCTACCTGTGGCCCCCGCCCCGATTCAAAGCCAGCTCGGCTCCTCCCTCCTCTTTGTTCAGGGCAGAGGTGTCACCTGCCAGCTGTAGCCCCAGGATCATCCTTTGCCCCTGGGAGCTATTCAGCTGGTTGCTCATATCTAGCCTGAGTCTCCCTTTTGCACTCCCCCCACTCCATCACATGCTGCTGCTGTGGGGTGTCCCACCCCGTCCTCCCGGGGGACCCTCGAGGTTCCGCTCCTCCCTGCCCCAGGGATGGGGCATGGCACTGTTGTGCAGGGGGGGCAGGGGCAGGGGCTGTTGCACTGCTGTGAGGGACATGGCCCTGCTGTCCTTGGGGCCATGGCCATGTGGGCATGTGGGGGGCCCTGGGCACATATCTATTACCCCCACCCCTCAACCCTGGGGGTGTACACCAGAGGGGGGTACATACCTGTCGGTCCACTCCCACGGTCCGGAGATCCCCGGGGGGCGGACGCCCGGCTGCTCCTCCAGGAGGGCGGGAGCAGGATCTGCAGCCTGGACTCTGCAGAGGAGGAGCCCCCCCCCCTCCTCCTCCTCCTGCCGCGATGGCCTGGGGGTGGGCTCCAGGGGGGGCCCCCGGGGTGTGGGACTTACCTCCAGGATGGACTCTGGCTGCAGGGCCTGCTGGGGCTCGTCGGCCGAGGTATCAAGGGTGGCCGGAGGGGATGAGGTGTGCTGGGGGCCCAGGATGTCCCTGAGCTCCCTGTAAAAGGGGCTAGTGACAGGGGCGGCCCCAGATCGGCCGGCCGCATCCCAGGCCCAGGCGTAACCCTGCCGCAGCTCCTTAACCTTAGTCCTGACGTGGTCAGGAGTGTGGGCAGGGTGACCCCGGGTGGCCAGGCCCTCGGGCAGCCGAGCGAACACATCCGCATTCCGCCTCTTGCTCCCCATTACCTGGAGCACCTCCTCCTTGCTCCAGAGCCCCAGCAGGTCCCGCAGCTCAGCCTCCATCCAGGAGGGGCTCCGCTGCCGCTTCCCAGCCTGGCTGCCGGGCTGGCTGGCCTGGCTGCTCTGGCTCCCCTGGGGGCGCTGGGGGGGCTGCCAGGCAGCCATGGCAGGTGCTGGCCCTGTTCTGGGTGCCTGAGGGACGTGCAGGCTGGCCGTGTGTCTAGGCTGCCGCCTGCACATTCCCTCAGCTTCCTGCACAGGAAGGGAGGGGGAGGGGACCTTTAAGGGGCCGCTCCACGCGGCCACCATTGAGCTGAGGGACTGGAGAGAGTGTCTCTCAACCCCTCAGCTGATGGCCGCCATGGAGGACCCTGCAATTTCGACGTTGCGGGATGTGCAACGACTACACGGTCCCTACTTCGACGTTGAACGTCGAAGTAGGGCGCTATTCCTATCTCCTGATGAGGATAGTGGCTTCGACGTCTCACCACCTAACGTCGAAGTTAACTTCAAAATAGCACCCGACACGTGTAGCCGTGACGGGCGCTATTTTGAAGTTAGTGCCGCTACTTCGAAGTAGCGTGCACGTGTAGACATGGCTTTTATGAAATAAAAAATGGGATTAATTTAAATGACAAGTAAATATTACAGTTCACTCAGAAAATGAATTTTGTAATTGCCACAGAACTCCCTGTATTATACCAGCATTCAGTATTCTCCATACATTATCTTAATTTTTTTCCCCAGATTTCCTAGAGATAAGCAAAAGAAACTCACAAATCTATTCTCACATCACGAAAGAGGACCCATACTGCCTTGAGCTAAGTTATAGACACATTGGATAAGAAATCATGCTCCTGTTGCACAATTAGGCCCCAGTTCTGCAGTGAACTCTGCTCTGTATTTGCAGTCCCCTAAATCTACTAGAAACCCAACCAACTTTCCCCGCTCCTGTGTTCTGCAGCTGCACCATCGGAAGGACCGGAGAGTGCCGGCAAGGCTTCAGTGGTCCCGGAATCCCCTCCAGGGCCATCGCTCCAGGCCAGCCCCTCGGCGGAGGACCGACCGGCCCCACGGCGGGCAAGACGGCGGACCCAGCACCACCACCCGACAGCGACAGACCCCCAGCTGCTGGCCCTCCACCACCGGCAGCTGGAGGTCACGGATCAGCGCCTGCGGGTGGAGCAACGCTTCCTCCATCTCCAGTAGCGGGCGCTGGCCTGGAGCCAAGAGGCATGGGGGGCCTACATGGACACCTTCAACTGGCTAGTGGACTATCTGGCCCCCCATGCCACACTGGCCGCCTCTGCGCCCGCCCTGAGTGCTCCACCCACCGCGCCACCCGCTGATCCGCTCGTCGCCGCGCCATCCGCCGTCGCCCTGCCACTCGCCACCGAGGGCCGGACCGCCGAGGAAGACCTGGAGCCAGCTGAGACTCGCCGGACGCATCTGCCGGTCCGCCCGGCCCCCAGCCAGCCCCGGACAGGGCTGCGGCCAAGGCAGGGCTCCCAGCCGCCCACCCCCCAGTGCCGGACTATAGGGGCGTGGGGCCCAGGACGTGCCCCCCCCGTATGTAGTTTGGACTTATTCATTTGTGCCCCCCATTTGCCCCATCCCCCCCCATGTAAATAGTTCTCCCTTTCCTTGCAATCCCTTTTTTTTTTTGTAAATATATGCATACTTTTTTATTTTTCACTTATAATAATTAGAAGTTCTTGTTTATAGTTTGGTATTAGTTAAAAGAACAGTTAAAAGAAAACCAGTTTGATTTTACAAACAAGTGCGTGCTTTTATTTGTCCAGGAAAAGTGTGTGGGGGGGTGTGCTGTTGGGTGCTCCATGGTGTGGGCGTAGGGGCAGGGAGTCTTGTGGAGGAAGGGGGGGGGTGTAGTGGGGGGCCTGGCAGAGTTCACCCCGTGGCTTCATCGAAGTGGGCCCTCAGGGCCTCCCGGACCCGGGTCCCTTCGGGGTCCACCTGGCAACTGGGGGCAGTGGGTGGCTGCACGTCGGCCCTGCCGGCCTCCACAGCCCAGCCCTGAAAAAAGGCGTCCCCCTTGCTCTCCACCAGATTGCGTAGGGCGCTGCAGGCACCCACAATCTGGGGGATGTTGGTGGGGCCCGCATCCAGGCGGGTCAGGAGACATCTCCAGCGCCCTTTGAGGCGGCCAAATGAGCGCTCCACTACCTGGCGCGCGTGGTTCAGGTGCTCGTTGAAGCGCTCCTGGCTGGCAGAGAGATGGCCCGTGTACGGGTGCATGAGCCAGGGCCAGAGGGGGTATGCCGCATCGGCGATGACGCAGAGGGGCATGGCGGTGTCCCCCACAGGGATTTCCCGCTGGGGGATGTAGGTCCCCACCTCCAGCCGGCGGCAAAGGCCCAAGTTCCGGAAAACCTGGGCGTCGTGGGTGCTGCCAGGCCAGCCCACATAAACATCCTGGAAACGGCCCCGGCTGTCCACCAAGGCCTGGAGGACCACTGAGTGGTAGCCCTTGCGGTTTATGTTGCGTCCTCCACTGTGTTGCGGGGCACGGATGGGGATGTGAGTCCCATCCAGAGCCCTGAAGCAATTGGGGAAGCCCAGCGTGGCAAAGCCCGCAATGGTGGCATCTGGGTCCGCCAGCCTCACGAGCCTGTGGAGGAGCATGGCGTTGATGGTGCGCACGACCTGCAGGGGAAGCACATGGGAGAGCACCAATGAGGGGTGAGCAGGGTGTGCGTGGCCCTGCCCTGCCCGGGCCCCCCTGCCCTCCCCTCCCCTCCCCTCCCCTCCCCTCCCCTCCCCTGCGCTGCCCTGCCCTGCCCGGGCTGCCCCCCCCCGTGGGTCCTCTTACCTCCATGAGGACAGCCCTGACGGTGGCCTTGCCGATGCCAAACTGCTGGCCCACGGATCGGTAGCTGTCTCGAGTGGCCAGCTTCCAGACAGCGATGCCAACCCATTTCTCCACTGTGAGGGCACGCCGCATGGCAGTGTCCTGGTGCCTGAGTGCGGGGGTGAGCCACTGGCACAGCTCCATAAATGTCTGCCGGCTCATCCTGAAGTTCCTGAGCCAGCAGTCGTCGTCCCACTCCTCAAGCACCAGCCGCTCCCACCAGTCAGTGCTGGTGGGGTAGCTCCACAGGCAGCGGCGTGTGAGGCGGCAGGGGGGTCAGGGTGCTGCAGGGTTGGAGGGTGAGCCCTGCTCCCCTGCGGGCCGCTCCTCCTCCGGTGTGGCAAGGAGGTGCTCAGCTGCCTCCCGCATAGCATGGAGCAGGGCGAGCCCTGTTCCTTCAGGGGCGGCTGGGTGGACCTCTGGCTGCTGCTGCTGCTGCTGCTGCTGCTGCTGCTGCTGGGGGTCCATGACTGCGTCGCCCGAGGTCTGAGTGCCTATGGCTCTTCAGACCGTGTGCTGTGCAGGCTGAGTGTGTCTGGGAGGGGCCCTTTAAGGGAGCGGCTAGCTGTTGCCCCGGAAGCGCTAGTCCGCCCTGTGACCCTGTCTGCAGCTGTGCCTGGCACCCCTATTTCAATGTGTGCTACTTTGGCGTGTAGACGTTCCCTCGCAGCGCCTATTTCGATGTGCTGCGCAACGTCGATGTTGAACATCGACGTTGCCAGCCCTGGAGGACGTGTAGACGTTATTCATCGAAATAGCCTATTTCGATGTGGCGACATCGAAATAGGCAACTTCGATGTAGGGTTCACGTGTAGACGTAGCCTTAGTCCCAAGTGAATGGGCTACATGTCCAGAAAAACTCTCCCAACTGAACTGCCAACAGAAGGTTTGCGAATCCTTTGTGCAATTTGTGTATCTTTTGCCAACAATTCTTGGATATCTAGACATAGCCTCTGAAGTGAAAATTCCCAAAATACACAGGGGAATATACTCTCCCCTTGATAGGTTTGCACGCAGATAATTACTATTATCATATACGGTGTTTTGCATCATTTTGATCATGAAGAAACTAGACCATACACAGCAAATAATCTAGACAAATACCATTAAACAAATTACAATGTAAATTTCAAAGATGGCATCTTGGAAAATTCCAGCATGAGGTTATTCTTTGCACCAGAGGCTTAATTACTGCTGACTTTTGTGACAGGGTAAGGCCAGGAGAGTGAGTATAAAAGGGAAAAGCAGGGCTGGCAAACAAGCGGACTGGGAGCAGCTGGGAAGGAGGCTGCCCCGGGGCAATTGGAACCAGCTGGTCCCATTTGAGACTGCCTTTGAAAAACCCTTTCCCCAGTGGGAGAGAGAGGTGATTGAGGACAGAATAGGAGGTGGGTGAAGACAGGCAAGAGGAGTTTTTCTAGGAACAGCAAAGGAGGGGAGGAGTTCTCAGCAGTGAGGGGTTAGGGTCCCTGTCCAGGCAGCCCTGAAATTCAACACAAGGCCAGAAAGAACTGACTGCCCAGGGGTAGCTGATCCAGGAGGGAGAAAGTGCTGCTACTGCCACTACCTGGAGAAGGTATGGAGGGAATTGACTGGTGAAGTGGCCCAAGGAGAAGAGCTGTGGTGTCCAGGGTGAGGGGAGCCCTTCCCCACCAGTGGCAGCCACACAAGATCCCTGGGCCAGAACCCGGAATGAGTGGACAGGGCCCGGGTTTCCCCCAGACCACCATGGCCTCCCACATCCCAAGAAGGGCAATGGCATCCTTGCTGTAGGGCTAGTGGCCCAGAGCCCAGGAACAAGATTAGCCTTGCCACACTTTGCAAATCAAGTTTTACTCCTTTATTTCTTCCTGGCTACGTCTACACGGGCACGCTACATCAAAATAGCTTATTTCGATGTAGCGATATCGAAATAGTCTATTTCGATGAATAACGTCTACACGTCCTCCAGGGCTGGCAACGTTGACATTCAACTTTGATGTTGGGCAGCACCACATCAAAATAGGCGCTGCGAGGGAACGTCTACATGCCAAAATAGCACACATCGAAATAAGGGTGCCAGGAACAGCTGCAGACAGGGTCACAGGGCGGACTCAACAGCAAGCCGCTCCCTTAAAGGGCCCCTCCCAGACACACTTGCACTAAACAACACAAGATCCACAGAGCCGACAACTGGTTGCAGACCCTGTGCGTGCAGCATGGATCCCCAGCTGCCGCAGCAGCAGCCAGAAGCCCTGGGCTAAGGGCTGCTGCACACGGTGACAATAGAGCCCCGCAGGGGCTGGAGAGAGAGCATCTCTCAACCCCTTAGCTGATGGCCGCCATGCCGGACCCCACTATTTCGATGTTGCGGGACGCAGATCGTCTACATGTGCCCTACTTCGACGTTCAACTTCAAAGTAGGGTGCTATTCCCATCCCCTCATGGGGTTAGCGACTTCGACGTCTCGCCGCCTAATGTTAATTTCAACTTCGAAATAGCGCCCAACACATGTAGCCGTGACGGGCACTATTTTGAAGTTGGCGCCGTTACTTCGAAGTAGCGTGCACGTGCAGACGTGGCCCCTGTGAAATATAAACTTAAAGGAAAACTGTGGCCACATTCACTATTCTTTGCATAAAAAGTAGAAAATTCTAGCTCCTAATGTGCTGAGAAGAGGGCTTATGAAACAGGACCGTGCTACATACTTTTCAGAGGTCACAAATACTTAGCTCTGGGCAAATGTCAGTCAACCACACTACATATGGAAATAAAGCAAATAAAACATCTGAACTGGCTTCTGGATTCAATGTAAACTATTAACTTTATCAGAATAATATGTTCACTGTGAAGAGCTCATCTCCTCTCTGGGGGGCCCTTACGTGCTATTGCAACAGAAATTATCCTTTTTTATTAAGACAAATCTCCCCGTAACTTTTATGACAATTGCTTAAGAATTTAAGAACTGGAGGATTTGGTCCTCTGATTTTTTCCATTGCACACCAACATTTTTGTCCCAGGAATTAAAAAAACTGACCTTGGCTTCACCTCCAACCAGATTTACCTCTCAATCAATACATCTTAATGTTCATCTCAAGAGCAAACTATATCTGACTTATTTTCTTCTGGCATCCATTCCAATTCCATTTGTCATAATGAGCTCTGTGATAGGAACTTGATTTCCTATCCCATTAATTGCATTTTAAGATAGCATTAATTCATGACTATTTTTAGTGGAGAGAAATTTCTAAAATTATAAATGTTGTACCTCTCACTGGCTTGCAATATCTGTCCTATCTTTTATTATGAAATCATAATTCACATGGTTAACTTTTCCCGATGAAGTTTCTACCTTCCATATTTTCAGCACTGCTTCCTATTCCTGACCACTCCTTCCTTCTCAAAATCAGACTAGCTAACCTGCATAAATGTTCTCCCATGCATACTTCTTCCATGCTCTTCATTTTTTATTTAGTGCTAGTGTGCCCTGATTTAACTACCCAGGACAAGACACTCATACCAAATCATTAGCTCCACAGGAGTTACATGGTATGTTTCGTTACAAACCAAGTAAGGTGAAGTTTACTGATTCCATTTACTGTGTTGAACTTTAAAGCCTGAGATTTTCATCTTGCCTATTATTAACAACCCCCATCCCCAAGACCTCTCTTTCGCTATTTGACAACAATTATTGGGTTTAATTTGTTGGGTTTTTAAAATCAGAAAATGTATTTCCAAAATTTAAAGAACTTTGGAAAACAGAAGTGGGTTTCTCCTTTCTTTCAACCTTGCCTATTTAAATTTCTTCTTTCCATCCTCCATTCTACTTAACATCACATTTTCAGCCACAGAACTAAAAGTGCTGACACATTAAGGGCCAGTGACACCCTACAAAAGCCCAAGGTCAAAATGTTCAAACAATGGGTGGCATAAAGTTAGGTAGTGAAATAAGTGGCCTGAATTCCAGAAGTTCTGTACATCCAGCAAGTCTCACAGAGGTCTCTGGAACCCTCAGGTGCTCAAGTCTTTTTCAAGTCAAGCTAATAATGTCGGTACCTCACTGTAGGCACCCTGTGTGTAAAATTTGAGCCTGTGAGCAGGATGTCTTCATTTGGGGCTTAAATAATTGAATTTTCAATGACTTTGAAGTTTATCTTGTAGTGCTATACTTGTATTCTAATACCAGATGTAACAGTATTACAATAATAGAATATTTTCTAGGATTCCACTACAGAAGCCTTTCATTAAGAAGTCATTTCCACATAATTAGTTTTCCTGCTGTACTACACTGACATTACTATTGGGTTATATGTGCCTCTAACTCTCTGTAAATAGAATGGCAGTCAAACACTGCATGGCAATATCCAGCTATGATATTTCAATAGCAAGCATGGAAGGAAATATTTATTCATCATTTATATTTTGTGTTTCCTCAATACAGAGAGCATTAAAGAATTTTTTTTCAGATTCAGAACAGAGTAGACATTATTTTGGAACACAATTGCCAATTACACACATTTATACTCTGCGTATCATATTTTGTCACAATTATTGAAATTACTTTCTTTGTTGGCACAATCCTATCAAAAATAGTATACAACATCTCAAGACCAGTTAACATGGGCTATGTGTACACAGCAGCATTATTGCAAAATAAGCTATTTCTGAATAGTTTATTTTGAAATAATGCTGCTACACACAGAGGCCATTTCTACACATGCCACTTGTTCTGAAAGCAGCATGCTAATGAACAGCCCGGAAAATGCTAATGAGGCACAGATGTAAATTTCCAATGCCTCATTAGCATATAGTCACATGATTCGGAGTCCGGAAGAAGCTCTTCCATATTCCCAAATAGCCTCATAGAAGCACAAGACCCGCGGATCTCCCAGAAGGAAACCCTCCTTCCAGAAGCCCCATCTTCCACACAGCTATTTTGAAGTCCACAAGAGCTTCTTCTGGACTCCAAATCACATGACCATATGATAATGAAGCACCAGAAATTTACATCTGTGCCTCATTAGCATATTCCGGGCTGTTCATTAGCATGCCACTTTCAGAACAAGTGGCATGTGTAGAAATGGCCAAAGGGTTCGGTTCATCTGCACTATCAGAAAAAAGATGAGGAAGAAGGGTTCTTTCTAAAACAGTGTTTGTTTTCAAAGGAACCCCATCTACGCTGCTTTTTTTTTTTTCCAAAAACAGCACTTCCGGAACAGTGAGTGTCCGCATTTATGCATATGAAGTATACAATATGTAAATCAGCACCTCTGGCCATATTTGCATTCCCCTTACGAAAGGGGAACACACTATGGCTTATTTTGAAATAGGCTCTTTTCCCTGTCTACACAGACCCTATTTTGAAATAGGTGCTATTGCTTGTGGATTGAAGTTTACCTATTTCAATATAAGCCAACTGCTATTTTGAAATTATGTTAAAAATAGTGCTTGCGTTGTGCAGAAGCTAGCAAAATTATTTCGAAATAACTTTTCTGTGTAGACATACCCATGGAGAACTTTAAAATCAGGAATATTTATACGGCATATTAAGACATTCTGCTGACAGATGCCTTAGAAATTGTTTTCAGAAGCACTGCCCTTCCCATTTTACTGGCGATAGGTTAAATAGTGCATGTCTATATGATTTAATTGTATTAACTGATGGATAAGTGATTACAAAATATCAATCACACACTTGGTACTAAAAGCAAAATTATATAAGAGACCATTTCAGCTACATTCCTTTTCAGGAGAGCTCTCTATTTTTAGCTTGGAAGAACACAGTAAAGTAAAGATTTCCTTGAATATTAATCTCAAAGTCTTTATTATAGTGAGGAATGACAGCAGTTTAAGGAGAGACGGCAGTGACAATTTTTAGATCTCTGAATATTTATAGCCTCATTTACAATTCATTGTGACTGCTACGTTATGCAAGTGTGGAGGCAGTACTGCTGCCTGTAGAAAGAGGGCATATGGTATCTTCCATGGAAAAGCACAAAACAGTAAACGTATTCCAGGCACATAAAATGATATACATTTAAAAAGTGGCAGGAGTAGGGGGAACCAATTTCCATAACGATGCCATTTACACACAACAGTGAAATTCCTTGAAAACTTCTCCTATAGTGAGGAGCCTTCCCAGACATTCTGTATGTGCTCCTGCATAAATTTATGCTTCAATCCAGGCTGCTGTTACAAATAGCATTAGGTTGTCAGGGAGCGAGAATAGATATCACCAGAAGACCATTTCCCATTATCCCTTCAATAATAGCACTTGACATCAATTCAGGGCACATCTGTTTGGCTGGGGATGCTCTTTGGTGAACTTAGTAGAGTGGTGATAAAATACTACTTCACAAGACATTAAGGCAAATAAAAACGTTGACAGTCTGCTTGCCTTCCACTTGCTCTGTTGTGCAGTGTTTACAACTTACTAAACCACAGGTAAAAACAAATAGACACACATTTTGGGGGGTATGGGGAGAAGACTTAAATGTCTTACACCATTATAAAACAAGGAAAAAACTCTGTCCTGCTGGGGACTAACTGTTGAAGAGTAACTGTTCTTAAGTTGAGTGTGTTTTAATGATCCCGTGACTACTGAAGTTTGCTTGGCTTACACCTACTCCATATTAATGTGACCAGTGAGGATTTCCAAAAGAACAATAGCAATTAAATTTATGACACTTTGATCCAGAAAACAAAACAAAACCACACACTTGTATCGCTTGCAATAAAGAGAACTTTCCAATAACTATAATGGGTGACAAGGTTAATGGCTTCTTTGTAGGATGACTGGTAGAGCATGATGGGGACAGTTGTAATCTTTGAACACGGCTGATACTGTAGCCAACCAAAGGAAACAGAGACATACAAGTTTTGGCCCCCATTGAAAAGTTGGTCACCTGTGTACTTGCAGTGCCAGAGCCACAGGATGAGTGCACTAAAGGGGTAACACAAACTGTGAATCTAAGCTGCAATTTAAAAAAAAATGAAAAAGAAAAAGAAGAAACCACCACCAACCACCTAAAATCAATGTCCAAAACTGTCAAGGACAGAACAAACCAACAATCTATAGAAATTAAACAGAGGTTCAGTATTATCTGGGTGGGGAAATAGACTTTTTATCTTCATTTCATGAATGATCTATGGATGCAATGAGATGGCCAAATGCATGTAGTTCAAGACTACAGCTGAAAATTGTAAGATCCTTGAGACTGGGACCTATCTTTTGATGTGCTTTTAAAGCATTCAACACACTCTAGGTTGTATTATAATAATAATATGAAAGAAAGTGAATAATTGTTTGATCCCCAAAAATAAATATTCAGTAACTTCACAAAGAAAAGGATGAAGTAGAATTTGAAAAGTTTTTCACAGCTCTATCTTTCTCTTTCAAGGGCTGGTGGTGGGGGATAGACGTAGTAGTCCTGTTTATAGGGCAAATCACTAACTCAGATGGACAGTCTTACCAGGAACAACAAGGAGTCCTGTGGCTCCTTATAGACTAACAGATATTTTGAAGCATAAGCTTTCATGGGCAAAGACCTGCATGGGTTGGGGGGTTTCAAAGGAGGATTTAAAGAGGGAGTCTCAGTAAAGAGGAGGGCCAGAGCTGACAAGGTCTACTCAGTCAGGGTGGATGTGGCCCGTTATCAGCAGTTAATGTGGAGTTGTGAACTTCAAGAGAGGAGAAATCAAGTCAGTTCAGTCAGGGTGTGTGTGGCCCATGTCAGTTGCTAATGTGAAGGTGTGAACATCAAGAGTGGAGAAGCTGCTTTTGTAATGGGCCAACCACTCCCAGTCTCTGTTCAATCCTTGGTTGATGAATTGCAGCTCTGAAATTTCTCTTTGCGTTTTCTTTTTGACATTTTTTTGTTGTAGGACTGCTACTTTTAAATCTGTTACTGAGTGTCCAGGGAAACTGAAGTGGTTTCCTACAGGTTTTTGTATATTACTGTTCCTGATGTCTGATTTATGTCCATTTATTCTTTTACAGAGAGACTGCCCAGTTTGGTCAATGTAAATTGTAGTGGGGCATTGCGGGCACATGATTCCACATATTATATTAGTAGATGTGCAGGTGAAAAAGCACTTTATAGTGTGGTTGATGTTAGGTCCTGTGATGATATCACTGGTGTGGGTATGTAAGCTGAATTGGCAGCAAGGTTTGTTGCAGGGAACGGTTTATATATTAGGTGCCACAGGACTTGTTGTTCTCAAAGATACAGACAAACATGGCTACCTCAATGACAACATTGATCATTGCCTATGTCAGACTGCTGGGTGTTTGCAATCAGTTTTACTATGAAGACCAGCTCATTCAGAACACTGCCAAAGTGAAACTCAAAGGCTGTGGCCACACTTGGCCAAAACTTCGAAATGGACATGCAAATGGCCATTTTGAAGATTACTAATGAGGCGCTGAACTGAATGTTCAGTGCATCATTAGCATTAGGGTGCTTCCAGCCGCGGCACTTCGAAAGCATCATTTTCAAACTTGCACGGCTCGGCGCAGCTACTCGGGGGTCTTTTTTGAAAGGAGCCTGAACATTTTGAAATCCCCTTATTCCCCTCAGCTGAGATGAATAAGGGGATTTCGAAATGTATGAGGTCCTTTCGTAAAGGACCCCCATGTAGCCTCACCAAGCTGCACAAATTCGAAAGTGACGCTTTTGAAGCGCTGCAGCCAGAAGCTTCCTGATGCTAAGAGGTGGTGAACATTCAATTCAGTACCTCATTAATAATCTTGTTTTGGCCAAGTGTGGCCACAGCCACGCACAGTTTAGGTCTTACATGCTATTTTTTATATTGCTGTAGTACCTAAAGCCCCATCTGCAATACAGGCCCTACCATAGACGGTGATGTATAAACCCACAGGAAGACAAAGACCCAAAAAGGCAATCTAATTGGAACCAAGATGTTACATGAAAGTTACATTTTACATGAAACAAAGAGGAAGGAAGGAAGAAGTGGGGACATGAGTAAATAAGATGAGATCATGTGGTGACATGGGTATTTAGAGCATATCTTGATGCATTTGGCTTATACACCAACACAGAGTTGCCTTCAGATCTATTTGGAGAATAGACTGTGTGTTTCTTGGGTTTCATTGTTTGCCTATTTATCACTAAGCTATTGCCCCACAGTGATATCTCGGATTACCATGCTCTGGTTACTTCTGTAGAAGTCACTGTTGGAAGACAGGATACGGAGCTAAATAAATCTTTGGTCTGACTCACAACTGCCATTCTTATGTCCTGATTCAGTTCCTGTTCTTCTGGAGCAGGAATGACATCAGGATGCCCTGATTTTCAGATGAACGCAGGCTGAGTGAGTGGAGGGAATCAATTGGACAGTTTGGCTCACAAATCCTTTAACTAAGCTGCACTGCCTAACTTCTAAATGTAAGCATGTAAATCCTCCATCTCAAGTGAGAGGACAACACACTCTGAACAGAAGTCTGGAAGTTTTCAGTACCACTGTGAATAGTAACTCTCTGCAGGATGCACATTTGATGATGACAGTACCCTTTCTGTTTCCTTGCCTGTATGACTATTAAGTCACAAAAAATGTCTACTCATGTCCTATGCAGCCAGTCAACCCAAAGAAAACCAGGTACCTAGTCACTAACTCCCTCTGCACCCAAGAGCATGTATTTAACATGGCAGTGAAGGGAGATAACCCTGGGATAAAGAACATAAAAATTCGCTAAAGCTGTTTGCATTAAGAAATGTATTTTGGAAGTGCTTTAGGAAATTACTGAAAGAAAATAATAGGCTGCTGACAAATTATAGGCACTGTCTGTCATAATGACCATTACAATTATTATTTCCTGGTAGTCCTAGAGCCATTTACATCCAGTTGTCTCTTGTCTAAGACTTAGATTGTAAGCTCTGTGTGGCAGACTATTTATTTTGTCCTGGTTTTGTACAGTGCCTAACACAATGAGACCCTGGTCCATGAAAGGGTTTTCTAGGCTGTTCTAAGTCAGCAGTGAAAAGGGCTGTGTTTGAGTAAAAGGGGCAGAAAATTTGATATGAATGATGGGAAAGCTAATTTATGACTGCCCTGTTTAAATACATAGGAAAAAAAGGCATATTTCCAATTATTGAAAATTGCTCTGATTCCTCTGATGAATTAGCAAGGATGAATCATCCTCCTATTATACTGTTTATTCTTACTCAAAGCTAGAATCTGCAGCTCAAGCTCTGTAGGACCCTGTTCTACAATGACTGAGGCACATGCTTACCTTTATGCAGGAGAAGGCCAAATGACTTTATGTCCCATGTGCATAAAACTAAGCAGGTAAATAAGTTATTTTCCCCAGAGAGTGAATGTCATCTCAGGAGAAATATTTAAGACACTTCCAGACAGAAATATTTCTGTCTCCTCATTCTTTCCTTTCTCCTCCCTCTTACTTTATTGCTGGACAGGTACATACATATTTTAAACTTCATCAGTGCCAAGTCATTATTTGCCACCTGAAGTCAATCCTCTGCCTGGATGGGGGAGGGTGGGGGGGACCAGCAGTAATGTAACACTTTAAAGACCAACAAAGGTTCACAAAATCTCTGCATGTGGGTTATCATACCCACAGTGACATTGCAGTAAGCTACAAAAAAAAAACTTTTGGTAGGAACTTATTAATATTAAAAATAGAAAATTCCATGTGCATGTTTTTAATTATCATATTTCATTTCCTTCCCTTCCCCACCCTTCACTAAAACTCAACAAGGGTTGAAGGACTTTCACTCAGATTTTACCCACATATTTGCATTTGGGAGAAGATTAAGCTCAGATAGCTTAAGCCCCCAAAGGAGGATTTTTCAAACAAGTCGTGATTTGTGAAAACAAGTATTCGTATTTTCAAACATGATTATCCACAGACTTTTCTAGAAACTAGTGTGTTAACTATACAGCAGTTTATGTTTGATTCAAGAATTTGCTGAAGAATTCTACAGTTAGATTTCACTATATGTATGAATTCTTTTTTTCACTATATGTATGAATTCTTTTAAAGAGAATCTTTTTTCTTATACAAAAACAAAATCAATCCATGTATATATAGAATCAATTGGAATCTACTACTCTTCATTTCTAATTGGGAATTGAATATTTTTCATTGCCTTAATCCTGCTTTTTTGTAAAAATACACATTTTCACATGAAAACTTCAATTTCCTATGTTCTTATGTGGACCTGTGTACTCCATAGTAAGGAAATAAGTAATCAGGACTGAAATCTTCAAACTTTTCTGTGGTAAGGAAGCTTAAGTAAATCATTCTACATACAAATGCACAAAGGAGAGAATTAGATATTCGAAAGTCAGCATTAGACCTTGGTGAATATGGATTGTTCAATTTACTGGCAGGTCTGAAAACAAATAGTTATGTTTTGAAACAAAGCAAAAAAAACACGAATTGAAATTTTGTTGTTTGCTGAAAGAGGAATCTATAAATTGCAGATCAAACAAAATGTTTGAGCATTTAGTAAATTACAAAATGTTAGAAATAAAGAAATATTTTGATACACAAACTGGCTTTGAATAAACAAAATTACCCATTACTAAGTTGTCAAAATAAACTATGTCATTTGGGGGATTTCTTCCCTCCCAAAATGTGATTGTGAAATTGACAGTGTCACAAAACATTTCCATATCAAATCTGTATTTTTCCACCATTATCACTGGAGCGCAGCAGAATGGGTGGGCAGAGCATGGTGAGCCAGCTCCCACACCACCCACCACTCTTGGCAGCACAGGACAGGGCCTGAACTTCTGGAAGCACAGAGCATGCTGCGCTGGTGGAGGTGGAGCTCCAGGGGCTGAGATGCCCAGGGCTTTGGGGAGGGGAGTGTTAGCATAGTGCAGAGCCCAGATGCGGAAGGGATCCTCTCAGTTATGTAGAATATTTGAATTTCCAGCAACCTCCCAGTCCTGGGCTGCTGGATATACTGTGTCAAGCCTAGTGTAAATAGTTGTTTCTGTTGTGTGTGTGTGTGTGTGTGTGTGTGTGTGTAGGCATCACTGTGCATTTCTTTCTTTCACTGATAAAGAGGATGAACCCTATGAGCTTCTTGTAATATTTTTACACAGCATAAGACAGGTTTATTTAGGGTTTTGGTCCCTGTGAGGTGTTGGTTTCCTATGTGCTGAACCCATACAGCTGAACTGATGCAGTGTTTGTGTTGCTTTATAGGGGGCTGTTTCCCCAACTCTGTGCCTTTGCTGGAGGAGACTAGAGCTTCTGGCCCAGCAGGCCAAGGTGGTGAGGATTCCAGGGAGCAGGAAGATGGGTGTCAGTGGGTTGGCCAGCACAATGGGGGACAAACTCAAGGAGATTTTTGTGATCCAACCCATCACAATTCACTGCAGGCTTTGGGCCAGATTCTCAAAAGCTGTCTAGATTACAGCAATTTTTTGACAGAAGTTTTTGTCAGATGATATCTTCTGACAAAACTTCTGTTGACAGATGGTGGCCAAATTGCTAAGCAGATTGCAAGAGTGATCTGCTCTATTGACAGACAGCAGCAGGATTGCCTGGCTGCTCTTTCGACAAAATAGCCAACCACAAGCTTAGCAGACACAGCTGCCTGGTTTCTGGAAGCCCTGTCTGTTGACAGAGGGCCCCGCAGAACATCCAGACTCATTTTCTGTCAACAGTGATCTGTCAACAAGACGTTATGCCTTGAAGGGAGTGGGATAAAACTGTCAACAACTGTGCTGCATTCTGTCAATTTATTGTCTAAAGAACATTTTGGGAATCTGGATGCTTCCTGGGATTTGTTGGCAAAACACCAGTTTTGTCGACAAAAATCTTCTAGTGTAGACATAGACAAAGATGTAGAGGTGCTGAACACACAGAGAGGCAACCAGGAGTCTTGAGAAGTGCAATGGGAGGTAGGGTCACAGGCTGCTGCTACACTACCATGGTCCCGTCAGAGAGACCATGGTAATGAGACAATCTGAAGCATAATGGCGGCTGTGTGAACAGGCTTTGAATTGCAGATTGACAGTGAAGAGGGGGGCAGCTTTGAAATAAGTGCCTTGCTTTGACATTCCCTTACTCCCACAGAACTAGAATGGAGTAAGGGAATGTCGAAGCAGGGTGCTTATTTCTTCACTGTCAAACTGAAAATTGAAGTTTGTTCACGCGGCCACCATTATGGTAATGAGGCACCGAATATGCATATCAGCACCTCATTAACTTGCTTCAAATTGCCTCATTACCATGGCACGTCTGACAGGACGATGGTAGTGTAGCGGCAGCCACAGATTTCAAAGGACAGAAGAGACCATTCTATTGCTCTACTCTGACTTCTTGCAAAACATACAAGAGAACTTTTAAAAAATAATGCCTGGATCTTGTAAAATGATATTCAACCTTCATTTCAAAACTCTTAGTGATAGAGGACTCATCACAAACCCTGGTAAAATGGTCCCATGGTTAATTATTCGCACTGTTAAAATTTTTACACTGAATTTGTATAGCTTCATCTTCCAGCCATGGGAAGAAAGACACCTATCCTTAGCGTTTTATAGTTTAAAATAACTACTGTGAACATAGCTCAGTAGGCTTACACACACGTGACATACTGGAATTTAGTAATAGATTTCCAGAAGATACAAAAAGAAGGAATAGAATCCAGCCTCCTCTCTTTGTTTGTTTGTTTGTTTTTTTTCCCCCGGGGGACTAACAGGAGTGTAATATAGGGAAAATATGTATCATTAGAGTCAGCAGATCTGACTCTGAGTACCCACAGGCTATGGTACGCTAGAAGCATCTGTTGACAGTCAAGAGATTTTCCATCAAAATGTCTGTTGACAAAGTGTGGCCACACGCAAAAGCCAACTGGAAGAGCACTCTGCTCTGTCAACAGAGTGAACAGACAACCCAGGTGCTCTCTTGACAAAACAAGCACCAGGAAGCACAGCAGACAGCCTGTCTGTCGAGAGAAGCCCCCCCTCCCCCGAGCATTCATATGATTCTTTTGTTGACAGACTCTGTAGACAACAGCATTATGCCTCATGGCTGAGAGGCAGACCTCTGCAAGCGGAAGTGCTGGGTCTGGTGGACAAACTGTCAACAAAACACATTGGCTAGTGCTACACTCCCACCTAGTGCTGGCAGCTTGATGCAAATAAGCAGTCTTGAAAATTCAAAATGGCTGCTTATTTGCATATCCAAGCAGCTCATTTGAATATTTGTGGCAGAAAACAAGAGATGAAGATGTAGTTCTGCCGGCAAAGTACCCCCCCCTTGTCACCAGCCCCTTATCCCTGGAAAAAATTGGGGATAAGGGGCTGCTGACAAAGGGGGTTTTCACTGGCAGAAACACGTCTTCACTGTATGTTTTCTGTCATGAATATGCAAATGAGCCACTTGAATATTCACATGAGTAGCCATTTTGAATTTTTGAGACTGCTTATTTGCATCAAGCTGCCAGCCCTAGGAGTGAGTGTAACACTAGCCATTTTGTATGTGGACATTCCACCTGTTTTGTTGACAAAACCGGGATTTTGTTGTCAGAACTCGCTACTGTAAGTGTAGCCACAAAGAACAGATCTTTCAAATAGTCACTTTGCAGAACAGGGTTACACTTTAATGCTAAATGGTGCTGGAAAATAGACTGCACAGATGGACTGTTATTAGCATTGGATCTATGATCCCATACAGAGACGAGATTTGCAAAGAGTATATCAACAGACCGATGCACAATGTGTAAAGGTAAATCAGAGCCTAAGATAATCCCATAAAGACTTGTTTTGTATCCCAGAAATACTAGTTTAAAACGTAAAATACACAGAACAATGGCAAAATGAAAGATACTTATTTGGTCAACTTAACAAGATGGATAATATTTTTGGCCACCAATGTTTCTTACAGGGAGTCACTAGACACTTTAGGGATTGAGCCAAAGCCCTCCAAGATCAATAGAGAGACTCCTGTAGAGCTTTACAGGCTTTGAATCAGGCCCTCAAGGCAGGATGCTTAAAGGTCTCTGAAAACCTCTTTCATAAGAGACAACAAGACAGCGGGAAAGCATTACATTTTTCTTAGACTACTTCTTCAAAAATGTAGTTGTTGATAGATTTCTCAATATAAAAAGACCAGGACTTTATTTTGCCTCAGGTTATTGGTACAGGTAGTATTCCTTTTGGAAAGATTTATACCCTCCCTGCCCACCACCCCCCCTTCAAAAAATAGTTAAAAAACCAGAGTAATTTTTTTTCTTTGCCAATTTCACAGGAATCAAAATACCTTTGAATTTTATAAATGCAAGAAAGGAATGAAAGAGGTCAGATTTCTGTGTTCCTTGATCATTTTTTATTCCAGGAAACCCCACTTAGTAATAACCATGTGAAATGAATCGTTCTTATTTACATGTGTTCTTTAGCGGTGTAATTGTTTCAACTTCAGCTGAGTCATTCATTTACACCAAATTAATTGAGAGGTATACTAGATAGATCCAAAAATATGCAAGAAACTTAACATTTGCCCCCCAAACCCAATTTCACCGATGTTGCATTGCCATTTTAGTGATAACAATTTTTTTTTTCCTGCACAAAGGGTATGACTATTTGGGACATTCCTAGATGACATTTGACCACTGGACATTAACAGGACTTTTGAGAGCAAGACACAAGAAGTAACTCTTCTGCTCAACTCAGCGCTCATTAGACCTCATTTGGAGTATTGTGTCTAGTTCTGCGCAAAACATTTCAACAAAGATGTGGAGAAATTGGAAAAGGTCCAGAGAAGAGCAACAAGAATGATTAAAGGTCTAGAGAACATGAGCTATGAGGGGAGACTGAAATAAGCGGGCTAGTTTAACTTCGAAAAGAGAAGACTGAGAGGGGACATGACAGTAGTTTTCAAGTACCTCAAAGAAGGTTACAAGGAGGAGAGGGAAAAATTGTTCTCCCTGGCTTCTGAGGATAGGACAAGGAGCAATGGGCTTAAACTGAAGCAAGCGAGGTTTAGATTAGAAATTAGGAAAAACTTCCTAACTGTCAGGGTGGTTAGACACTAGAATAAATTACCTAGGGAGGTTGTGGAATCTCCATCACTGGAGATATTTAAGAGCAGGTTATATAGACACCTATCTGGGATGGTGTAAATGGTTCTTGGTCCTGCCAAGAGGGCAGGGAACTGGACTCAGTGACTCAGAACTCTCCAGTTCTAGTATTCTATGATTCTATGACATTTTAACTTGTAAACAAAAAAGTATTTTTTCATTTTCCAAATATGAAAGTCATGAAAATATCTTTTCTGGGCAAAAGTCCCCAGAACAAAAAAGATGTTGGCTCCTCCCATCCCCAAGGTCTGCTTGCTCTGCCTGGAACCTCCTTGAGGTCATACTGGTGATCCACTACTTTTACTGAAGGGAGACTTCTTCAGTCTGACTGCAGCCTGCCACTCTTTCACTTTGATGGCAGCTGACTGCTTTCCCTAAAGGGGCAGCAATCAGCAAGACTGGAGCTTTCAGTGATGAATGTATCCTTCGAAACAAGCAGCAATATTTCAGACAGATATGCAAGCCTATGGGCACACATCAGGGAAGTTGTGAGGCTGGAAGGGGTCACAAAAAATTCTTGGAAACAACTCGCTTCTGTGGCCATAATCCACATTTCCTAAAACATGAGACTTCTGGTAACCCAGGGCCATCTAAAATAACCTTATCAGTGTGCCGCTGAAAATACACAACAGTTTCAGTCACAGTTATCTTTCTTTTCCTTCACTCTCTTCCTGATCTACTTTGAACTTGATTAGTGTTCCCTGCAAGTCCTCAGGACAACCCTGAATTAGCATGCTTCTGATAACACTGCCCTCCCTATAAGCATCTCTTCATGTATGGATTTCTTTTTCTGGCTGCTAATAATAATTAATGTCATATGATCACGTTATCAAACAACAATACTGTACTTCTCTGAGAAAAGATATTAAAGAGATTAAGTTTAGAGAAATCCCTATTTATAATTCACAAGGCTTGCCAAAGAGTTCATTTATCTTCAATCCTCCTGTCTGAAGTTATATATTTAGCAACCACCACCTGCATTGGCTGTACTTTTATTAGAAGAGAAATTATATCTTTTCTGTAGAGGGATGATAATCAGTAGAGGGCAAGTAACGGACCACAAATGTTCATGGTGTAATTAAAGAGCTCTTCAACCTGTCAGCTTCAAATGATGTGTTGCAGATTGCATTTGGGAAAAGTGAAATACTAGCAATGGAAAATCTCCCAGGCCTAAACAGGGAAGTATAACAGCGGTATTCAAACAAGGTGAAACTCAATGGAAATCTGGTGATTTATTTAAACCACGTGTTGCATGGGTTAAGTGTGCTCCCCTGAATAACAACATCTAAATTTCGTCTTTATTCTTTGCATCATTGTATGGGGATGTGCAGGTCTGCCTGATTGATCTGGCAAATTGCAACAATTTATGCCCAAAGAAAGAGGGTGCCATAATGCACACTTGCTAACTCTAAGGATAGTTCAGCTCTAAAATAGGCTTCCAAAGAAGGTGTGGAATCCTACCCAGGGAAGGCAGGGATTAAGAAATCACCTACCAGAGATGGTCTGGGTTTACTTGGTCCTGCCCCAGTGCAAGGGGCTGGACTTGACTTCTCAAGGACCCTTCCAGCTCTGCATTTCTATGATTGTATAGGCTGATTTGCAAAGTCTTCAAAGGAATGTAGGTTAAAAAGAGTAAATGGAATCAACAACTGTGCCTTGACAATAGAATTTGAGAATGCAAAGTATAATTTTTCTTGTGCTGCATGATCCAGCAGAAGTATTATACCCCTATTTAGGCTGTAAGCTTTGTGGGGCAGGGGCTTTCTTCATCTTCTGTGTTTGCGCCACACCTAGTACAATGGGGTCCTGATCCATGGCTGGACTCTTGAGCACTATAATCGTACAAATAACATAGACTAAAACAGAAGCAGCCCCAGTCTGTGGAATACTGCATAAATGTACTAAACAAAATGTCAAAATCTTATTTTCTTTTAATGGTTATTGACTAGTGGAACATTCACATGCATGCAAAGCCAGTCAGAATATTAATGCAGACACAATCTTGAAGTTCAGAAAGGCATTTGAAGTTTGCTTCATTACCCTGCCTACTCTGGCCTCTTGAGTCTACAGAGTTGGAATAGAAATGGAAACCACAAATAAAGATTCTTTCACCATCTGGGACCATCAATCTGATATGAAACACCCACGAGACTAGTGTGTGTGAACACTGACTAAACTCATTATAAAAAGGCTCAGGTCTAAATGTGGGCAATGATTGATTGACACATATGGGTGGGCAGGTGGGTGGAAACAATATTTTATCCCAACATACTAATCCATTTATAAAACAGAAGTGCTAAGGAAAGCTCTTGCAAATAACTAATGTTAAGACAGAAGAAGAAAAATAATGTAAATAATTCCTCCGAATAAGAAATATGATTGATGGCTTTTCCCACATACACTGGACACAATCCTGCATGTACTCAAGTTTCATCAAAATAGCAAGTGTGGGAACAGGCTAAGTGACTTCAATTCAGTATTATTAGAACTCAAGTCTGGAATTATTATGTAACTTCTGAACATCAAACAATGCTTTTACTGTTGTACGAGAAACACCATACCGTCATGCCTGACCCCTGCCCTAAGAAATAGTATATTTTCACTACATGCCTAAATTAAACTGGTTTTTTCCACACAATACACGGTCTAACCTTAATTTATGCTTATACTAATGTACTAGGTTTCCTATTATTCTGTATCATTGTTCGCTGTGCATCTCATACTCTACACATGGAAGTCTTATTTTCCTACTAACCCATAAGAAGGAATTGTTTAGGAAAGGATCACATAACAAACATAACACAACCGTCTACATTCTCAACCTGTCTACATGGTCACTGCTATAGCTATCATAAACATTTGCTTCTGATGAAGATTGTTTTCATAAAATGTGCACATTTGGCATATCCAGTGAAATATATGTTGTGTTATTTCACAGCAAGTTAATATATCCTGCGGTGTGAACAAGAGGAGAATATTCTTGATATTTCTGTTCCTTTATCAGCATTGTGCAGACATTTCAGCTATTTCAGAGCATTTTTCCTCCCAATTGATCTTCAGCATTTCTATCTTCACTGAGAAAATGAGTGCTAGTATGGAAAACCACACCATCTGTATTTGGTTATCATATCCTGAGACAAAATGAATATTTTTTCTCATCACGGTGCTAAATATTTATATATCAACATACCACTGTTTTCATTTTTGTTATACTCATTTCCTGTAAATGCACTGCAAGTCTATGACCAAAAAGATATGTAAATAGTAATGTGATTCAAGCATAATTGCTTATTTGATTTAAGTTTAATTATATAAAAAGTGAAAGTGCCTGATTAAACGTCGGCTGATCTTTTTTTTGTTTAGGAGATTTTTTTTCTTAAAAGGAATTTAACACCCTTTCCCCCAAAGGAGGAGTTTGAAGCAATTTGTGTGTGTGTGCGTGTGCGTGTGCATGTGCGTGTACGTGTGTGTGTGTGTGTGTGTGTGTGTAAAATGTAAATGAAAGGAAACTTAAGCATTCAATTTCAGACCTGGCTTAATTTACAGTTTTCAAGCTCAAGGATAAATGATTGTAATACTTCAGACAAATTTCCTCAGGGGAATCCAAGAGCATAGCTGGCACATCACCCCTCCTTTGATCATTCCAACAGGGAAACAAATGCTGACAAATGTGAGGTTGCTCCTTCCGTTGAGTCTACGAAACATTTTCATGGGCATTAAAGGTCCCTGTTGCAGAAGGAAAGGTACTTTAAGACCACCCATGAAGAAGGGGTGATCTTATTGTTAAGGCACTGAACTAGATTCAAATGCCTTGAATACAGTTTTTGAAAGAGGCACAGATAACTTGATCTTGTTAAGTCACTTAAACCTTTTACCTCAGTTAACTATTTGTGAACTAGGGATACAGTCTCTCATCTACTTAAGCTCTGGCTCCGCAAGCATACAGCTTCTGGCACAACAAGGCCTCACTAAAGATTATTTCTCAACATCACCCTTTTGAGTGAAGGCAGGCACCTCAAACCTCTTTTTCCTGGGTGCTGGTGGGGGGGAAGCAGAAGAAAAGGAGTGCACGCGCCTGGCACTCTACCCCGTCGGAGGACGGGGTGGATGTGCCGCGCAAGGCACTCAAGAGAGCTGCCAGCCCCAATCCACCTGCCAAACCCCCGGCTACCGATCATCTGCCAGGGGCGTTGGAGGCCGCCGCAGCGGTGGCAAAAAAGACACACCACCCCCCCAACCTGTTGGCGCCTGCCGCTGAGTGTGCTGGCACCTTGTCCTTACCCCCCTCTCCCTCCCCACTGCGCGAGGAAGCCCCCCCTCCTGACACCCCTTCTGTTCATATCCCCACCCCTGCTCCCACTTTAGCTCCACCACTTGCCACCACCCCCATACCTTTTCCCAGCCAATGCCCCGCCCCGGAACCCGCAATCCTACCCCTTCCAGACCCTCCCCTTCCTCCACTCCCTCCTTTTTCTCCCCCCCGCTGCCTCCTCCCACTCCCCCTCACAACCCTTCCCTTCCCCCGATGATTTCCATCCCCCCGCCCCCATCCCTCCTCTTCCTACCCCTCCTTTCGACCCCTGCCCACTCATAACCGCCCCCGAGGCTGTAACCGCTTGGGAGGCCCCCCTTGTATCGCCCTCTCCCAGCACTTTCGGGGCTGTTCTCCCTCTGCCGCCCTCATCCCTCCCAAAACCAGACCCCAGTCCCCACCTCAATCTTTTCTCTGGCCGTGGGGCCCAAAAGAACACGAGGCTGATGGGTACTCGAGACCCCGAGACCTCGGCACCCCATGCACTGGTGGGTGAGATG
The DNA here is from genome assembly GCF_033958435.1 of Carettochelys insculpta. Classification (NCBI taxonomy): domain Eukaryota; kingdom Metazoa; phylum Chordata; order Testudines; family Carettochelyidae; genus Carettochelys; species Carettochelys insculpta. Next base: position 176,419,437 of record NC_134138.1, read on the forward strand.
CGCCAGTTCTTGGAGGACGTTTGCGGCTCCAAGAACAAGGTTGCTCTTGCCGTCCAGTGCTGGGGGGCTTCCACTCCATCTTAGAGTCCGTGAGGGCCCTTCTGAAGGAGGACAAGGGGACCGGGAAGAGGGACGCCACGGCTTACCAATGGGCCCGTGGCTTCCGTGACACCTTCATCACCTTTGGGGTTGGTCACAGTTTGCTGCATGGCCCCACGGGAACCGTTGGTGCTCCTCTGGCGAGGATCCTTCCCAGCCCTCCAAATGGGCCGATCATCTTTGCCACTCTAAATGCCAGTGGCTGCGGGTCGGGTCTCCGCAGGTGCCGAGTGCTGTCCTTCCTCCGGGAGGAGGGGTACTCGGTCACCTTCATACAGGACACCCATACTACTGTAGCCACTGAAGCCAAGTGGCGGCTGGAGTGGGGAGATGGGGTCCACTTTAGTCACCTCTCGGCCCACCGGGTCGGGGTAGCAACCCTGTTCTCCCCAGACCTGCAGCCCGAGGTGCTGGGGAGAGTCGAGGTTGTGCTGGGCCGCCTGCTGTATCTCCTGGTGCAGGTGGAGGGGCTGCCTCGCCACCTCATCAACATCTATGCCCCGACACTCGGCCCCGAGAGAACACCCTTCTTCCGGCAGGCGGCAGCCTTCCTCGACACCATTGATCTTCATGAGTGCCTGATAGTCAGAGGGAATTTCAACTGCACCCTCGAGGAGCGGGACAGCACAGGGACTGAGCTGTGCCAGGCTGCTGCGGATGCCCTCAGGGAGCTTCTCAACCATCGCTCCCTGGTGGACGTCTGGCGCAGCCACCACCCGGACGAGGACGCTGGTTTCACCTACGTCCAAGTGGTGGGCCATAAATCCGTACCCTCCCAGTTGGACCACATTTATATCTTGCGGCACCATCTCTGTTGGGCCCACGCCTCCAGCGTGTGGCCGGCCCCCTTCTCGGACCACCACCTGGTGGCCGTGAAGGCTTCCCTCTCACCGGGGAGGCGGGGGTCGGCCTACTGGCATTTTAATAACAGCCTGCTGGAGGATGTGGGCTTCGTGGCGTCCTTCCGGGAGTTCTGGCTGGCCTGTCACGGGCAACGGCATGCCTTTCCCTCGGCACGGCGGTGATGGGATCTGGGAAAGGTGCGCGCGCGGCTCTTCTGCCGTGACTATACTCAGGGGGCCAGCCGGCGGTGGGATGCGTTGATAGGGCAGCTGGAATGGGAGGTTCTTGAGCTGGAGAGGCATCTAGCCACCAGCCCTGGAGATCCATCCCTCTGCAACACGTACCAGGAGAAGAGGGATGAGCTCAGGGCCCTTGATGACCTCCGGGCACAGGGGGCCTTGGTGAGGTCGTGAATCCAACTCCTTTGGGAGATAGACCACAGCTCCCGCTTCTTCTACGCCCTGGAGAAAAAGAGGGGTGCCAAAAAATACATCCTCTGCCTTCTTGCGGAGGATGGCACTCCTCTTACGGATCCGGCGGAGATGCACAAGAGGGCTTGCGCCTTCTACACCACCCTTTTCTCCCCTGATCTGACTGATGCCAACGCCCGCAGGGTGCTTTGGGACCAACTCCCCTCGGTCAGCACGTGCGACCGGGACCGGCTAGAGCTCCCTCTCACTCTAGCTGAGCTCTCGGAAGCCCTCCATCTCATGCCCACCAATAAATCCCCGGGCATGGACGGGCTGACCGTGGAGTTTTACCGTGTGTTTTGGGACGTCCTCGGCCCAGACCTGGTCAGCGTCTGGGCTGAGACCTTGCAAAGCAGGGTCCTCCTCCTGTCATGCAGGCGGGCTGTCCTCACCCTGCTGCCCAAGAAGGGGGACCCCTGTGACCTCAGGAACTGGCATCCCATCTCGCTCCTCAGCATGGACTACAAGATTATTGCTAAAGCCATCTCCTGTCGCTTGGGGTCCATGCTGCAGGACGTGGTACACCCCGACCAGACCTACACTGTCCCGGGCTGTACCATCCTCCACAATCTGTACTTGGTCCGGGGTCTCTTAGAGCTTGGGTTTAGGGACGGCCTGTCATTTGCTCTCCTGTCCTGTCTCCTGGACACCCTGCAGGCCTTCAGCTTCGGGCCCCGCTTTGTTGGGTCTCTCCGGGTGCTGTATGCTGCCTCGGAGTGCATGGTCAAGCTCAACTGGACCCTGACCACTCCAGTCAGCTTCAGATGGGGAGTATGACAAGGCTGCCCGCTCTCAGGACAGCTCTACGCCCTGGCCATTGAGCCCTTCTTCTGTCTCCTTCGTCGAAGTTTGACGGGATTGGTGCTTCGAGAGCTGAGGCTGCAGCTGGTCCTGTCGGTGTACGCCAACGATGTGCTTCTTGTGGTTCAGGACCCGGGAGACCTGGTGCAGTTGGAGGCTTGCCAAGCTGTCTACTCGGCAGCCTCCTCTGCCCGGGTCAACTGGGCCAAGAGCTCTGGCCTGGTGGTCGGGAATGGATGGCAGATGAGCCACCTTCCACCCGCGCTTCAGGCCATCTGGTGGAGCATGGGACCACTGTCCTATCTGGGTGTCTTTCTATCCGCCACGCATCCCTCTCCGCCGGAAAACTGGCAGGGCTTAGAGGGCAGGGTCGCTGAGCGGTTGCGGAGGTGGACGGGGCTGCTCCAGTGTCTCTCCCTGTGAGGGAGAGCACTGGTGCTGAACCAACTAGTCCTGTCCATGTTTTGGCACCGCCTCAGCACCCTGGTCCACCCCCGAAGTTCCTGGACCAGCTCCAGAGGTTAATCCTGGAGTTTTTCTGGCCAGGACTGCACTGGGTCCCTGCAGGGGTTCTCTACCTCCCCCCGGAGAAGGGGGGACAGGGCTTGACTTGCATGTGCACTCAGGTCCATGTCTTCCGCCTCCGGGCCCTGTAGGGACTCCTCAACACCAACAGTGCAGACAGCCCGGCATGGAGTACGCTGGCGCACGCTTTCCTCTGCCGTTACTAATGGCTCCGATACGACCAGCAGCTCCTCTACTTATCCTGGAGAGACTGTCCACGAGGCCTCTCAGAGCTGCTGGCCTTCTACCAAGACCTCCTCTGCACTTGGCAGCTGCTTGCAGCCTCCAGGTCCTTAGGGGCTGCCGCGGGGGAAGAGCTCCTCGCGGAGCCCCTGCTACACAACCCCCACCTTTGTGTGCGGGCGGCAGAGTCTCCTGCAGTGCGCCGGAGGTTGGTCCTAGGTGGAATCACCAGGGTTGGAGACCTCCTGGACTACAACCAGGGGGACTGGATGGAGGCCCCGGCACTCGCCCGGCACATGGGGCTCTCCACCCTATGCTCCCCCAGCGCGTACTCGAGGAGGTGAAGGCCACCCTGCCACCCACTGCTCATATCTACCTCAGTCGGGTCCTGCAAGAGGGTGCGCCCCGCCTCCCTCTCACTCCTAGCCCTCTGGACCTCTCCTTGGGCCCCCGGATTCGTGATCCTGCCCACCCCTGTCCCCCTCACCATCCCAGCTGGCTGCATACCTTGCAGCTGGTCCCCTTCCGAACTGCGCCTAGACATCTTCTGTACATGCTTGTGCTTCACACGCTCCACTTCCCCACCCTCGTGTCCCGCCCCGACCACAAATGGCGGGACCTCTTATCACCGTCGGAGGGTGGGGAGCCCCAGTGGGCCAGCCTCTATTCCACCTTGGTTCCGCAGCCTGCTGAGGACATCAGCTGGAGAATCCTCCATGGAGCGGTGAGCATGGGCGCGTACCTGGCACGGTTCACCCCATCCCAAACACCTGCACCTTCTGCGGCATGAGGGAAAACCTGGCGCACATCTACGTCGAGTGCACCAGGCTGCAGCCCCTCTTTCAGCTCCTCCAGAACCTCCTCTTGAGGTTCTGGCTGCACTTTTCCCCACACCTCCTCATTTTGTCACACCCTATCCGCAGCCCCACAAAGTCATGAGACCTCCTCGTCAGCCTCCTCCTGGCCATGGCCAAAATGGCCAGCTACAAAACCAGGGAGAGGAGGCTGGCAGAGGGGGTGACCCACAACTGTGGGGCCTACTTCCGTTCCTCCCTCCATTCACGAATCTGAGCAGAGTTCCTCTGGGCGGCGTCCACCAACTCCCTGGACACCTTCAAGGAGCAGTGGACGCTGTCCGGAGTCCTCTGCTCAGTATCCCCTTCTGGTTCCCTTATTTTAAACCTCTGACCCTCACTCCCACCCCTGCTCTTTTTCCTTCGTTGTCCCCCGAATTCATTTGGGACCGGGTGTTTTCAGTAGGTCCCCCTCTGCTGTGAGAGGGGCCTTTTAGTTGTGGGCAGGCTATGCCTGCCCACTCCCTGGTATTCCAATAAGAGACCCTTCTGCTTGTTTGGGCTCCCTTGAAGGAGGCCCTCCACCCTGCCCCTGCCACACAATATAAAGGTGCTTTACATGGGAGAGACAATAACTACTACAATGTATGTTCTCTCTGTGCTGATACAACTGTCTATTTAGGTTTAAACTAATTACACACCTAACCAGTGTTCGTTATAAGCTGAGTGCTTGGGTGGCCAAGCAGGAGAGATTCAAATGCTACCTGGCTGACTAGCAAAGTGTCCATAGCATCTACAGCCAGCAGTGTGTCTTTCTACTGAAGGTGCATATCTGCACTTGCCCCTGTGGTCATAACAAAATTTATTCTGCATATGGATAGGAAAAAATAGGGGGAACATTTTATGTAACAAATGTGGTTGTGATTTTGAAGTGTAAATCAGACTTGTATCTTTGGAAAAGCTCCAGAGTTTCATTCAAAAGAAAAATTGTTGTATGTTAAAGCCTGGGGGGATGGGCTCCTATTTGGAAGCCAGGGAGTACAACTAAAAGGCCCCTCTCAAAACAAGAGTGGGGCATGGGCTGGGAGGAAGATCTCTGGTAAATTGCTAAGGCTGACACAGTTTCCATGTGGTCACTGGACTGTTGCAGGTAGGGGCTGAGGTTCCTAAATCAATGACTATGAAGTCTAAAACTGAATGGGAGTGAGTCTGGGCTTAGTGTGAATATTATTCAGTGTAATAACATGACATAGTTTGAAGTACAGCATGAGTTTGAATCAGATTCTGAACTACAGTCATGGCCTTAAAAAAACAAAGTTATTTATGGCACAAGCTTCTTGAAATCAATATTATAACACACCCAAAGGCATTGGTGTTCAAGTGGTTTGTAGGTATTTGATTGCTACAACTTGAAAATCTTGGGGCAGAGGGCAATTGTTGTCTCTTAGGAAGTTTGCTAGACTCTTGAGCTGAAGTTTGTTTAATCAAGTCAATGGAAAAGATTAAGTCAATGGGGAGAGGGGAGGAACAGAGTAGCAAGAAACAACAAAAGATGCCAATTGAAAACAGTCCAGGAAAAACTGAGGTGCTTCCATCTTGCTATTAAAAATGGGTTCATAGATGTAGGATTTCTGCTCTGGTTTACCTCTTGTACAGTCACAGTTGTGCCAATTTTCTGGCTAAAGAGAAAATGGAAAGCCATAACTGAGCCTCGCCTAGTTAGGTACACTGAATGGCCACAATCACCCTGATTGACTACTCTGATTTACAAAGGATAGTACCTTCTTTTTTTTACAGCAGTGTTCTTACATTCACATCTGCTGGTTTTGTATTTCTACTCAGGTTTATCTAATGAAGTAGGTTTAACCCATGAAAGCTTATGCCCTAACAAATTGAAGGTGCTAAAGGACTCTCTTGGTTTTTTACAGATATACTAACACACCCATCCCCAATGCTTCTTTTGTTTTTAAAAAGGAGGGGCCAGTATTCAGCTGGCTTCCTCTACTCCTCCCACAGCCAATCCTGGGGCTGCTGAGGTGCCAGTATTTGGTATGGGCAAGTACCAGCACAAAAAACCTATCCCTCTGAGATAAACAAGATAAAAAAACCCTTACATTCTAAGATTTATTTGAATCGTTACTGATATTGATTTCTACTGTATTTATAACTCAAAAAGCCTTTAGTTGGTGTTTTCTAATGGATTGTAATCCAGTGGAAAATATCCTTTGCAATACTCTATTTTGGAGTAGTTTTTAAATAAAAAACTTAATACTTACTGTCAATGTAACTTGGGGACATCTGCAGTAGTCTTAAAAAATGGGGCTTTGGCAATGTCTAGATTGAGTTTAAATTTAGGTACAAAATAAATCTCTTCCATTTCTCCTACTTGTTGCTGTAGGCTATTTAAAATAGAATGCATTTTAGCCTGAGGAGCCATTGTTCTGCTAAAGCTTAACATCAAAATGTTCACGCAAGAAAGGCTGCTCTTGTCGTTGGGAATATTCTCCTGTATGAACCAAGACTGAACCTCTAGCAGCTAGCTCCACATTCCTCACGTGCTTTGAAAACAAAAGATGTTTCCCTTAATCTGTGGTAGAGTTTCTTGGCTGATGGAGTCTGTTGCTTGTAATTGCATATGTTCATTCAGTATTATTTGAAGTAATTTTTGTAAAGAAAAGTAACATCTGAAACATCGTCATGTGTTGAAAGTTGTTATTGCTATTATTTTAGACAGAAGTGTCACAAGGTGCAAGAATCAGCGTGTCTAATGTTTACATTAGTGTAAAGACATTTTTCTATGTGAACTCCAAAACCAAACCAGTTCCCATAATTTCTGTTCAGAGTACAATACAATATGGCTACATCTACACTAGCACAAATCTTCAAAATGACCATGCAAATGGCCATTTCAAAGATTACTAATGAGTGCTGAAATATATATTCAGCACCTCATTAGCATGCCAGCAGCCATGGCTCTTCGAAATTGCCGCTTTTTGCTGTCGCACGGCTCGTCCAGATGGGGGTCCTTTTCTGCTGGTAGGAGTAAGGGAATTTCGAAGTTCCCGGGGTCCTTTCAAAAAGGACCCCTCTCTGGATAAGCCACATGGCCTTGAAATGCGACAATTTCAAAGGGCCACGGCGTGCTAATGAGGCGCTGAATATGTATTTCACAGCCTCATTAGTAATCTTCTAAATGGCCATTTGCATGGCCATTTTGAAGATTTGTGCTAGTGTAGACATAGCCTATAAGTGATTAATTTGGGATAGCACTGGCAAAATTTGAAAGAGATCTGGCCATATGGAACAAATACAAATTCATGAAGACAGGATTAAGGATTTAATGCCCAACAGACTTCTGGGTAACCAATACTTAGAAAATCTCTTTCTGCATACTAAATTCTGGATGCCTTTCTGCACACTTTTTTTTTTAAATATTAGGTTAAGAGGTCCTCCAGTTCCTAACCAGACTGCCTTCTTAGTAAAGTCCTTAAGGCAAGTCTATAGAGCTGAAAACCAAAGCCCCACAGAGTGTGTCTGCATAGAAAGTCATTGTTTTTTCACCAAGATTGACTGAATCTGCCCTGCCCTGGCATTGCTTAGCTTTCTATTCTTCAAATATTAAACCTGTTTGGCTTCATTTATTCCATTTTAGTATTGTAATGTAGTGGTAGCACATTCTTAATGTTGTGTTAGAGCTGCCACAAAATCCTGGATGACTTCTCCCATTGTATAGAGTATTGAATGTTTCTTCTACTGGAGCTTTTATTAGTAGATAGGAACAGGTGTAATACAATTCTCTGTAGCTTCCAAATCATGGCGGCGTGCAGAAAATTGCACAATGTTGAGGATTCCCCCCCCCAAGCTTTATAGAAAGTCTAAGAAATGACTTAACTCTTATATAAGATTCAGAGTAAAAAATAAATCAACTCGTCAAATTAAATATAACACTAACTATAAAATTATGTAGCATTTTTTCTGTGAATCTTAAAATTCTGTACAAAGGAAGGTAAGTACAATAATATACACTTTACATATGGGAAAACTGCGGCAGAGAAAAGTCTAGTGACTTGCTCAAAATCACTCAAAACCAAGAACAAAATCTAGATCTCCTGACTTCCAGTCTAACAGCTGACTCAATGTACAAAACTTACATTGCTTTATGAGCTTTTATGTGCCAAATCTAGCTTATTAAATTGAACTCTCCTAGAAAAGCAATATCCGTGTAGATATCCTCACACTAGATTTACTGGATTGCAACTCCATTTACTTAAGAGGATTACTGGTGATCTGTGTGTTTGAAAGGGGAAACAAACCCTTGGATTTCTCATTGACATACCGTGCAAATTTCTCCAGCCATATTGGCTGCATCTGCACGTGTCAGATCTTCCAGAAGAACACTGGCTTCTTCCAGAAGACCTGTGGAGTGTCCATACATGCAAGGCACTCTTCTGGAAGGAGTCTGGAAGAACACACCAGTTCTTCCAAATCCCTAACGCTAGTTCCATAAGGGGAATAATACCTTCTTCTGGAGGATTCTTCTGGAAGAAGGCACATGTGGATGCTCGTGGACCTCTTCTTCCAGAAGAAGTGGTCCACCATGGCAGCTCCCTGCCAGAGCTGGGAGAGAGTTTAGCAAGCCCCTGGGGGCTCTGTGGTGCTTGGGGCCAGCAGCAGTTAAAGCTGCAAGGACCTAGAAACCCCACAGCAGGAAGCAGGGGCTGTGAAGCTGGCAGCATATTCTGGGTTGCAACACCCAGCCTACTGCTACCCCAGAAGCGATGGCCAGCAGCTGGATGGCCAGCAGCTAGCTTCCCTATGCCTCCCAGGGCAGCCCTCTCATGTTAGATGATGGCAGTCTGGAAGGGGAATGGACACTGAAAAGGAGGGCCCCAGCCTGGATGGAGCCAGAGCTGTGAGACCTCCTTGCACTCTAGCATGATGAAGACATCCTGAGGGACATGTTGGGGCACTGGCAAAATGCCCCCACCTGTGCCCACCTGACCGCAGTCCTGGGTGTCCATTGCCATCCTGCCTGGGCTGCAGACCAGGTACGGTGCAACATTAAAGAATAGTGCCAGGGACATGTGCAGGCCAGGGACAGCAACCACTGCTCCAGGGCCAGCCCAGATAGGTCTCCCTAGTATAGGGAGTGGCAGGACATCCTGGTGGGTGACAAAACCTCACCACCTTGCCAACTTGTGCACACAGCAGCCATGGACACCCTACCGCACCTGTGGGGGAAGGACTGTGACTCCTTCAAAGAGGCCAGGGAGGAGGGAGAGCCCAACAGCCAGCCCCAGGGATGCTCAGAAGACTCCTCCCCTAAGCCAACATAGACATCAGTCAACCAGCCCTGAGCATCCACCACTACCTAGAGAATGATCAAGTGGTACCCCTTGCAGTTGACATATTGGCCAGTGTGGTGGTCCGGGGCCCTGATGTGGATATGGGTGCTGTCCACTGCTCCAAAGAACTGAGGGAACCTGAGCTCCACAAAGCCCACCACGGTCGCATTGAGGACCCCAGGGCACATGAGCCACATGAGCATGCCATTGACAGCCCTCATGACCTGCAGGGGACAGACAGTGTGTACGCTCATGGGTGTGCCCAGGGGTACCCTGGGATGGTCCCTGGCCCTCCCCTCTCTCCCTCCGTTCCTTCCTCTCTATGGCCCCCCTGGCAGGGTGCCCCTCTGGGAGCAGGCCAATGTATGGTTGGCGTATTGGGGTCCCCTGTGGCAGGCCCCCAGGTGCCCAGGGTCCCTATTGCCTAACATCCCCCTCCCTGGTCCCTGAGCCAGGCTGGGTCCTGGGTGTAGCTTACCTCCAATGGACTTGCCCACAAATTGCAGCCCCATGGAGCAGTAGCTATCCAGGGTGGCCAACTTCCAGATGGTGATGGCTAGGCAGTTCTCCACAGGCAGAGCGGGCTTCATCCCCGTGTCCTGGCAACAAAGGAGGGGGACCAGCCAGGCACAGATCTTGTGGAATGTGCTCTTCTGCATGTGCAGATTCCACTGCCACTGTTCATCATCCCACTGCTGGTGGTGTAGCTCCAAATGTGGGGGACAAGCTGTCATGGGCCTGGCAGAGGCAGAAGTGGGTCAGGGCCCTCGGTGCTCATGCTGAGTTCATGCAGCAGGCTGAGGAGGGTGGCCAGGAGGCTTCCCAGCACCCTTGTCAGGGTGAGCCTGTGCTGCTGGAGGACCTCAGGGTCCATGGCCAGCATGTAGGCTGTTTCAGGAGCAGCAAGATGGAGAGCTATGCTAGGAGCAGCACAACGGGCCTCAGCAGCTAGTGCAGGGAGGGGCTGTGGGGGAGCCTTTAACAGTCTGTGTGGTCGGTGCCCAGGAAGGGGTCTCCAGCCTTTCAACCCCATCTGGAAGAGTGTCCACACATGTGTGGACATGGTCTTCCGGAAGACCAGGCAGCTCTTCTGGATGCTGCTTTGTGTGTAGACGCTCTTTCCGAAAGATGATCTTCCTAAAGAGAACTTCCAGAAGATCCTCTTGTGGAAGATCTGACATATGTAGATGCAGACATTATGATTGCAGAATACAGGATTTGTTCTTTTTTAGCTTTCAAAGAGGATGAACTCAATTGTCACTGCTGAGTGGAAATAATGAGAGGCTACAGGTACACTAGCGAGTTTTTCCAACAAGATCCCTGTTTTGTTGACAAAACTGGAGGAACATCTACACATAAAGGCCGTTTCTACACAGGCCACTTCCGAAGGGAGCGAAAGATGCTAATGAGGCATGGATGCAAATTCTCCATGCCTCATTAGCATAATGTCATGTGATTTGGAGTCTGGAGGACCATTCTTCTTGACTCCAAAATGCTGTGTAGAAGCACGGCCGCCGGGGGGCCTTCCAGAAGGAAGGCCTCCTTCCGGAGGCCCCTTCTTCCCAAAAATTTTCAGGAAGAAGGAACCTCCGGAAGAAGGACTTCCTTGAGGAAGCCCCCCCGCCAGCGGCTGCGCTTCTACATGGTGTTTTGGAGTTTGGAAGAACGTCTTCTGGACTCCAAATCACATGATGTTATGCTAATGAGGCACGGGGAATTTGCATCTGTGCCTTATTAGCATCTTTCACTCCCTGTATTAGCATGCCTCTTCTGAAGGAAGTGGCCTGTGTAGAAACGGCAAAAATGTGCTTTGTCAGCAGTTTTTTGACAAACTCAGCACCTTCACTGGCAGCATTCTGCCTCTCAGCCATGAGGCATAATGCAGCTATTGACAGATTCTGTTGACCAAAAAGCTGGGCGGATGCTCTGGAGGGCCTTCTCTCAAAAGACAGGGCATCCAGGACAATGGGCAACCCTGTCTGCTGTGCAGCTGGGCAGTCCACCCTCTCTGTCAACAGAGCAGAGCGCTCTTCCGATTGTGGCCACACACAAAAGTGACGCTGTTGACAGAAGCTTTGTTGGGAAATCTCTTCCACCATTAACTTTTGTCGACGGAGAGCTGTAGTGTAGCTGTAGCCTAAATGAAAATCAGGACTTATATCTCACTTCCAGCACTATGTTTGCACACACCATCCTGAATTTTTAATGCAGGCACTGGTTTTTACAAGAGTTGGAGCAATGACCACAATAATGGAAAGTTCATTGTTGATCATCTCTTAGATATCTCTTAAAATGTTGTAAGATGTGCAGACAGTGTCTAAAAGGACAGGAGGGCTACATCTACACAGCAATGTTATTTCAAAAGAATCCATTTCAGAATAGCTGTTCCAGAATAGTTTATTTTGAAATAACATAGCTACACATGAGAACAAACTTCAAAATACCACCGAGACTCACAGCGTGCATCTATACTAGGAACTAACTTCAAAGTTAGGCACTACTTCAAAGTAGCCAACAGAGAGTCTACACTCAATTTCCCTTACCTCAAAGTTAACTTCAAAGTAGGGAAATCAACGTCGAAGTCCTTACTCAATTCCCAGGAATGGAGTTGTGCCCTACTTCAAAGTTTAACATTGAAGTAGGGTGTGTATAGACGCTCAACTTCAAAGTTTTTTTTTGTAGTGTTGACACAGCCTCAGTGCCTATTTTCAAATAGTACCATTGGACAACATTATGGCTTATTTTGAAACAGCACTATTCCATGTCTTAGCAATGTCTATTTAGAAACAGCTATTTCAAAATAGGCGTTATTCTTCCTGAAGTGAAGCTTACAAAATTTGAAATCATGTGCCAACTATTCTGAATTTATTTTGAAATAGCATGTGTGTAGTATAGACTCTCACAAAGTTATTTTAGAGTAACTTTTCTGTGTAAATGTAACTTAAGAGTCAAGGCAGTTGTCAGAGGCATATCCCTAATTTTTCAGTTTCACTTATGGTTATGGAAGTTTTCTTGATATTGTCAGTGATTAGTTCATTTAAAGGCTTCATTTAACGTTCTAGTCCTAAATGTCTCCATTTTGCTTCCAACCACTTCTCAACTAATAATTGCAGGCAGAGACAAAGCATAAACAGCTTATTTGTGTCAAATAAATATACAGTGAAAATTTCCCAGTTTGTTCCTTTGTGGTAGATCCTGTGACAGATACACAGAAGGTTGACAGCTGTGTGAAATGAGGCCTTGAGTGTCATCCGCCTGTCATGCTTGCTAACACCTGTCGTATCATCATCTGGGGTGAGAGGTATTATCCATATTTTCTGTGACATTTTCACAGCTAAGCCCACAATGTCTTGGCTCCTGCAGACAGTAAACTTTGTCGTGACTATGGGCGGACCAAAACCTCAAATCTTGAAAAACTTGGGAGGGGACAATTCTGATCTTGAATCTAAACTCAACCTTCAAGGTTTAGTGTGTCGTCAGATCTAAAACTGGAATACACTTCCTCAGTCTAATTTGCTGGTTAAATTGGGACCTGGGTCTGGTCTATGTCTGTCATGCCTGAAGCCCGTCAGAACTCTAAATAGTCATAGAGATTTTATCCCTCACAGAATATGACTGAACCTGGTTATTGTACGTGTATCATAACTGAATATAAGACGACTGTCCGAGGAATCTGGAAAATGGAGGATTTGTAAACTAATAATTCCTGAAAAGAAAAGGAGGCTATTTCTGAATAAGTATGGCTTTGGTCTCCCTCACTTTTCCCAGATGTTTGACAGAAAGAAATGGATGGACTAGAATTAGCACAATTTCACTTAAGATCTTAATCATTTGTATTGTCCTTGGGCGTATGGGACAAATATGATTTTTATAATAATTCTTTATAATAATAGTTGTTGTCTAAGCTGAACACAGCCCAGATTCTCAGAAGTACCTAACAGCAGTTAGGAACCTAATCATTTAAATGCATGCTAAGTATCTGGACTTTACAAACTGAGTTCAGTTCCCTTTGTGAGGCCCATATTTGCTTAAACACCCCCCAGTCAAGAGGGGCTAAAAGAACTCCAGTGGCAAAAATCAGCCTAAACCAACATGACTGTGTGGCTTGCCAGGCCTAGGGAAGAGCTTTCTGAGAGGAACTTGGCCTGCTTGGGATAGTGCTTGGAAACCAGCCCTCACAGAACAGGGCATTCAGTTATTTCCTGAAGAACAGCTTCAGAGTGCCATCAGCCTGAGCCTTGAGAGTCATGAATATGAAATGATTTATTTCTTTTCTGGAAATCTCACCTGTTGGCCTTGAGCCATCCAGAACCAGAGGAGCTGAGAATTCTTGCAGAGTCTAAAAGATTGCTTCCCATTCTTTGCATAAAGAAATGGAACTGGCTCTCAGCATGCTCTCTCCTGCCCAAGCCCACCTTTTGCTTTTTCCCCCCAGTACCTTCCTGTTAGGAAATAGGCTTACTTAGACATGGCTTTTAGACATTAAGTCTAAGTACCAAACCACAGATTTGCTGAGGAGGCGGGCTGGGCAGTAGAGGAGGAGGGGCCAGGGGACAGAGCCGATGAGGAGGGAGGGAGGGAAGAGGGGGGCGGGGAGGCAAGGGAGAGGGGCAACCCGCCCTGGGGTGGGCCCTGTTCTGGTCCTGCCACCGGCCCCGCCTCCCTCTGCTCCTCAGGCCTGGCTCTTGTGCCCGCTCGGGCACCGGCACCCGCTTCTTCCTGCCCGGCACCATGCAGCCGGGCACCCTCCGATGCCCAAGCAGCGATGGATCCGTCTGGGATGAGAGGAGGAGGGGCAGTCCCAGGGCCTATCGCAGTTGGGGTGCCGACGATCTCGTGGCTGACGCCCCCCGGGTTGGAGGAGGTCCCGGGCTCCTCTTCATGCTGGGCCAGGGGGCAATCCCTCCGGACGTGCCCCGCTGCCCAGCACACAAAGCACCGGGCCTCCCCCAGCGTATAGAAGACCCGGTACTGGGCCCCTTGATAGGACACCAGTATAGTCCCCTCCTGGGCCACCTCGCCCTGTGCTGCCGCCGGTGGCAGCTGGACACGGGCCTGCCGGTGGAAGGAGAGCACATGCTGTAGGGCGGAGTCTTTACAGCCTAGGAGGAGGGGACTCAGGACCAACAAAGGCTGGCCCAGGGCGGTGAGGAACGGCAGAAGGGCAGAGTTGGGAGGGAAGGGTGGGACAGAAGAAAAAACCACCCACACGCCCAGGTCTTCGAGTGGCTCCAGGGGCACATGTCCGCCCCCAACCACCAGGCCCCTCTACACCGCCTCCTGGGCAGCTGCTCCGAAGCCAGGAAGAAAACGATCTTCCCGAACATCCAAGAGGCCGCCACCATGGCCGCGGGCCCCACCACCCATGCCAGAGCCCGCACATAGGTCTCCACATGGGGTGAGGCAGCCACCAGGAGGCAGCGGACTCCATGCCTCCTGGTGAGCGTGGGGAGGTGGCTGCGACCGTCGGGGATGGTAGTCCTGGCGGAGATGGAAGGAGCAGGGTGCGGGGCGGCGGCCGCCGCCTGGGCATACGACCTGGGGGCTGAGAGGTCGGGGCCCCCAGGAGGGGAGGCTGCAGTGGGTGTTTTAGCAGCCAGGGTGAGAGTCCCAGCCACGGGAGGTTTGGCCTTCCGGGCGGGGCTCTTGCCCTTTCTTTTCCCCTGGCCCTTCCTGCCCTTTTGGGGGGGTGGGTTCAGGGCTGGGTCACCAAAGGGCGCCGCGGTGGAGGCAGTAGGATCCCCGGAGCCTGCGCCTGCGCCCTCAGCTGACATGGTGGCAGAGTTCCGGGTGGCCCCGGATGAGTGGGCTGCCGTTTCAGGGGTGGGAAGGGTGACAGTGGAGGGGAGAGGGAGGGGGGATCACCAGATGACCCCTCAGTGGGCATGGAGGTCATGTTGGTGGGTTTAGGAAGGAGGGGGTTTGTTGAGGGTGGGGGGGGCCTTTAAGAAAGAGCGGGGGAGGGGGAAGAGAGGGGAAGGGAAGGAAGGAGTGAGGCGTGGCTGCCCCTCCCCCCCGGCTGGGCTGAGGACCCAGTCAGATGGGGGAAGGGCAGGGCAAGGGGAGTGAGATCAGGGAAAGGGGAACACAAAAATGGCCACAATTCCCAGCACAAGATGGCAAGATGGCTCCTGTTTCTGCACCAGGATGTGAAGGGAATCAAACTCCGTGCGCGTGTGGGGGAGGGGCCCAGGCGCCCAAGCAAAGCAAAAACAAGGGGGGGGGCATGGGCACGCGGAGGAGGGGGGGCCGGAAGGAGGGGCGGCACAGCCAACCCAGGGGGAGCGGGGGAGGCCAACGGGGGGAGGGGTCAACGGGGGGAGGGGTGTGCCCATGTGCACCCGAGGGGTGGGCCCACAGCAGCCACCGCAGAGCCTCGAGAAACCAGGGGGAGGAGGAAGGGGCAGCCAGCCAGAGGGGGGCCCAGACTGGGGGAGACCCCGGTGGCAGCCGGGCGCAGGGAAGGCAGCAGGGAGGGGGCAGCCGTGGGGGCCGGGCAGCGGCCACACCTCAACATCCCACTCCTGGCCACGCAGCCACCCCTCCGGAGCCTGAGCGGAGAGCAAACCCTCCCCTCCCCAAGCCACCCCACAGGAGGCTGCGGAGGGAGCCCAACCGCCGCCCTGAGAAAGCCCCCCACCTTCTCCAAGCAGTGAGGACACAGCAGCTGCCAGACGAAGGAGTGGGCCCAAATAGGGGGCCAGCCACACCCCCCCAAAAGATGGAAAGGAGGGGGGGCACCTCTCCCCTAAAGGGCAGGGGGCAAGAGCCCCCCACCCCCCACCCAGCCAGCAGCCCCCGAGAGAACCAGCTGGAAGGGTGGAGGAGTGGGGGGAGAAAGAGACAGCCCACCCGCCCGAGGCAGGAGGGAAGCTGACCCCAGAAGCGGGGGCGGGGAGACAGCCCACAGGGGCTTCAGGCAGCCAGGGGCCTCCGTCTCCTGGCACCCCACCCTCCAACCATGTGGGGGGCCCATGGCGGCAGCAGCCCTGCAGGAGCCCCCCAGGGGGCCCATGGGGCCCCGCCTGGAGCACCAGCCAAGCAGAAGGGCCTGCGGGACAATCACAGGCAGCTGGGTGGGAGATGGCTCAGCTGACTCCGAGATTGGACTAAAAAGAGACCTTTAAAAACCCTTCACAGTGGGAAAGGGGAGGGAGAGAGTAGGTGAAGTGAGTAGAGAGGTATAAGGAGACCAGAGTAGTGGGAGAGAGCATCAGGAATGCCACAGATGGAGAGTGAGGGGCTTCAGTGGATCAAGAGTAGGGACACAACTGCTACAGCCTGGAGAAGGTACCAGTGGGGATTGCCTGGGGAAGTGGCCCAAGGAGGAGAGCTGCTGTGCTAAGGGAGTCAGCTCTTCACTCTAGCAGCCACATAGGGTCCCTGGGCTGGAACCTGGCATGAGCTGGCAGGGGCTGGGTTCCCCCCAGATCACCCCTTACCCCAGCAAAGGCAATGGGGCCCTTGAGTGAGCCTAGTGGACTGAACACAGGCCCAGGAATAGGACTGACTTTGTCACAAGTGCTGTAACTGCACCTGTGCCAGGTAGTTATATTGCTTGCACGATACTGGGATAGTTAACTTAGTACCACTTTCTATTGTGGAAGATAGCATCTAAGATAGACAGGAGGACTGTGATTAAGTGTGGCAAATAGAATGATCAAAACAGTTCTTGGTTTGGTCTTTCAGAACTTCATCTGTTGACAACTTTTCTATGAAATTTTGAATTGTGACAAAGTTATAAAAACTGCCAATGATCCTTTGGTGTGTTTTTGATGAGCTGGTTGGATTTCTGAATCTTGAAATTTCAGTTTTGATTTTAAAATTTGAACAAAAAATGTTCAATTCCTTTCTGTGTTTGGATTAACAAATTAGGTCACATCTAAACAGGTGCACCATTGGTCCATGTGACTGTCTTTTATTTACTATTTGCAAAAATCTATATCAACAATTTTGTTCCCACAAGTCTTTGACAAATGATTAGTATTGTTCACACACACACACACACACACACACACACACAGGCAGTTAAAGGGTATTTAAAAGGGGAACTGGGGGTTTGCTATTACTCTAATTTGTTACTTGCTATTCATTATTCTCCTGTTCAAAAAATGCAAGATTAAAAAACAAAAAATACAAAGTAGGGCTGGCTTCTGAAGTCACAACAGGAATAATGAATAGTAAATCAAAGTGAACAGTTAACGAACCACAGGCTGACAAGCGTAGATAAAATAATCCAGAAGACAGTCACCAATGTACATCTGCTGTTTCCCTGAAACTGTAGCAGAAAAATCAAGAGGGTGTTCTGTCTAGTCCAAAGCTTTCTAATGAAGCAGATACAGAGTAGCCTTAGAAATGATTCTTGTTTTTCCTTATTCTAATAAAGCTCCTTCTTCACTGTCAGAAGTAGCAAACTCTTCTTATAGTTCTGTCATTTTGACATAATAGCATAAGTCTACAAACTGATTCATGAAAAGATCTTCATTCATTGTTAAATAGGTGTTCCTTCTCAATATTAATACATCACTTGCATTTTTATTGTACCTGTATTCTTGTTGCCAACAAAGCACTTACTAAATGTAGTATTGTCAAATGAGAGAATACCAAATGCAGGAAATAGAAAAAGAAAATACAGACAGCCTCTTTTTTTTGTGATAATACAAAGACTACATCATGTATCACTTATGCATGTTCTAATCATTTTCCAAGTTTGATGCACGCTAGGAAGATATCCACTGCAAATCAAGGGAGAACTAGTCTACGTCTACATGTGAAGCCTACATCGAAATAGTTTATTTCGATGTAGCAACATTGAAATAGTCTATTTCGATGAATAACGTCTACACGTCCTCCAGGGCTGGCAACGTTGATGTTCAACTTCGACGTTGCGCAGCACAACATCGAAATAGGCGCAGCAAGGGAACGTCTACACGCCAAAGTAGCACACGTCGAAATAGGGATGCCAGGCACAGCTGCAGACAGGGTCACAGGGCGGATGAGCACTTCCGGGGCAACAGCTAGCCGTTCCCTTAAAGGGCCCCTCCCAGACACACTCAGCCTGCACAGCACGCGGTCTGAGGAGCCATAGGCACACAGACCCCAGGGCAACGCAGGCATGGACCCCCAACAGCAGCAGCAGCAGCAGCAGCCACAGGTCCACCCAGCCCTCCTGGCAGGAGCAGGGCTTGCCCTGATCCATGCCATGCAGGAGGGAGCTGAGCACCTCCTTGCTACACCGGAGGAGGAGCTGCCCCCAGGGCAGCAGGGCTCAGCCCCCAACCCTGCAGCACCCTGCCCCCCCCGCCTCACACGCCGCCGGCTGTGGAGCTACCCCACCAGCACCTACTGGTGGGAGCGGCTGGTGCTTGAGGAGTGGGACGACGACCACTGGCTCAGGAACTTCAGGATGAGCCGGCAGACATTTCTGGAGCTGTGCCAGTGGCTCACCCCCGCACTCAGGCACCAGGACACTGCCATGCGGCGTGCCCTCACAGTGCAGAAACGGGTCGGCATCGCTGTCTGGAAGCTGGCCACTCCAGACAGCTACTGATCCGTGGGCCAGTAGTTTGGTGTCAGGAAGGCCACCGTCGGGGCTGTCCTCATGGAGGTAAGAGAACCCACGGGGGGAGGGCAGGGCAGAGGAGGGGAGGGGAGGGGAGGGGAGGGCGGGGGAGGGCAGGGCAGGGCAGAGGAGGGCAGGGCAGAGCAGAGGAGGGCGGGGGAGGGCAGGGCAGAGGAGGGCAGGGCAGGGCAGGGCCACGCACACCCTGCTCACCCCTCATTGGTGCTCTCCCATGTGCTTTCCCTGCAGGTTGTGCGTGCCATCAATGCCATGCTCCTGCGTAGGCTCGTGAGGCTGGGGGACCCAGATGCCACCATCGCGGCCTTTGCCACCCTGGGCTTCCCCAATAGCTTCGGGGCTCTGGATGGGACTCACATCCCCATCCGCGCCCCACATCACAGTGGAGGACGCTACATCAATCGCAAGGGCTACCATTTTGTGGTCCTCCAGGCCTTGGTGGACAGCCGGGGACGTTTCCAGGACATTTATGTGGGCTGGCCTGGCAGCACCCACGACGCCCGGGTTTTCCGGAACTCGGGCCTGTGCTGCCGGCTGGAGGCGGGGACCTCCATCCCCCAGCGGGAGATCCCTCTGGGGGACACCGCCATGCCCCTCTGCGTCATCACAGATGCGGCATAACCCCTCCGGCCGTGGCTCATGCACCCGTACACGGGCCATCTCTCCGCTAGCCAGGAGCGCTTCAACCAGCACCTGAACCACACACGCCAGGTGGTGGAGCGCTCATTTCGCCGCCTGAAAGGACGCTGGAGATGTCTCCTGATCCGCCTGGATGCGGGCCCCAACAACATCCCCCTGATTGTGGGTGCCTGCTGCGCCCAGCACAATTTGGTGGAGAGCAAGGGGGAGGCCTTTTTCCACGGCTGGGCTGTGGAGGCCGGCAGGGCCGACGTGCAGCCACCCGCTGCCCCCAGTCGCCAGGTGGACCCCGAAGGGACCCGGGTCCGGGAGGCCCTGCGGGCCCACTTCGATGATGAGGCCGCGGGGTGAACTCTCCCAAGCCCCCCACTGCCCACCCCTTCCTCCACAACACTCCCTGCCCCAACGCCCACACCATGGAGCACCCAACCGCACCCCCCTCCCACTTTTCCTGGACAAATGACAGCACACACTTGTGGCTGAACTTAAACTGCTTTTTCTTGTAGAACTTTTTTTTTTAACTATAAATAAAACAAGAACAAACTATATACAACATGTGTGGAACAAAAGTAATGTGTACAAATAAAACAATAGTAATAAAAAAGTTTGTTCACTAATAAAAAGAAAACCAGAGATGATAAAGGGGAGAACTATTTACATGGGGGGGATGGGGCAAACGGGTGGCACAAATTAATAAGTCACAACTATATACAAGGGGGGGGGCCACGTCCCGGGCCCCTCGCCCCTAAAGTCCGGCACTGGGCGTGGGCGGCCGGGAGCCCCACTGCGGCCGCAGCCCTGTCCGGGGCTGGCTGGGGGCGGGGCGGACCGGAAGATATGCCCAGCGAGTCTCAGCTGGTTCCAGGGGTCCCTCGGCGCTCTGGCCCTCGGTGGTGGGTGGCGGGGCAACGGCGGACGGGACGGCAACATGCGGAGCAGCTGGTGGTGCAGCGGGTGGAGCAGGCAGGGCGGGCGCTGCGGCGGCCGGTGCGGCATGGGGGGCCAGGCAGTCCACCAGGCGGTTGAAAGTCTCCATGTAGGCCCCCCATGCCTCTTGGCGCCAGGCCAGCGCCCGCTCCTGCAGTTCGACGTGGCGTTGCTCCACCCGCAGGCGCTGCTCCACCACCTCTAGCTGCCAATGGTGGATGGCCAGCAGCTGGGGGTCCGTCGCCGTCGGCTGGTGGTGGCGTGGGATCCGCCGTCTAGCCCGCTGTGGGGTCGGTCAGTCCTCGGCCGAGGGGCTTGCCTGGAGCGAAGGCCCCGGAGGGGTCTCCAGGACCACTGATGCCTCGCCGGCGCTCTCTTCCGGCCCTTCCGATGGTGCAGCTACGGGACACAGGAGAGGAGAGGGGGGAAGAAGAATGGAGACAGGCGTTAGTGTGGGCCCCGAGCTGTGGCCTTTGTCCCCCCAGCCCTGTGCTGCAGGTTGCCCATCCCCATCCCCGGGAGATGCTGCTGTGATGGATGGCGTTCAGGGGTCCCCCTGCACTGCACCCCGTCCCCTGGTGGGAGCGACTCTCACTTCACTCCTCAGGGTCTGACAGGAAAGGTTTCTTAAGCCACAGATGCCCAGTTTCTCCCAGAAGTGACAGCACCAGCTGTCAGAAGAGACAGTCCTTCCAACCCGTTGTGGGGAGAAGACCCCAAGGGGTGCCCCTCTGGGATGCAGCTTGCCCCCCCTCAGGCTGGCTGCCTTCCAGCTCTCCCTTCCCCTAGCCTCTACCTGCGGCCCCCGCCCTCCCTGCCCCGCATTTCAAAGCCAGCTCGGCTCCTCCCTCCTCTTTGTTCAGGGCAGAGGTGTCACCTGCCAGTCGTAGCCCCAGGATCATCCTTTGCCCCTGGGAGCTATTCGGCTCTTGTTGCTCACATCTAGCCTGAGTCTCCCTTTTGCACTCCCCCCCACTCCATCACATGCTGCTGCTGCTGCTGCTGCTGTTGCTGCTGCTGCTGCTGCTGCGGGGTGTCCCACCCCCTCCTCCCGGGGGGCCCTCAAGGTTCCGCTCCCCCCTGCCCCGGGGATGGGGCATGGCACTGTCGTGCGGGGTGTGGGGGGGGGCAGGGGCTGATGCACTGCTGTGAGGGACATGGCCCTGCTCTCCTTGGGGCCATGGCCATGTGAGCATGTGGGGGGCCCTGGACACATATCTATTACCCCCCGCCCCTCAAGCCCAGGGGTGTACACCAGAGGGGGGTACATACCTGTTGGTCCACTCCCATGGTCCGGAGATCCCCGGGGGGCGGAGGCCCGGCTGCTGCTCCGGGATGGCAGGAGGAGGATCTGCAGCCCGGATTCTGCGGAGGAGGAGCCCCCCCCCCTTCTCCTCCTCCTGCCACGATGGCCCGGGGGTGGGCTCCATGGGGGGCCCCTGGGGTGCGGGGCTTACCTCCAGGGCGGACTCCAGCTGAAGGGCCTCCTGGGGCTTGTCGGCCGAAGTATCAAGGGTGGCCGGAGGGGAGGAGGTGTGCCGGGGGCCCAGGATGTCCCTGAGCTCCCTGTAAAAGGGGCAAGTGACGGGGGCGGCCCCAGATCGGCCGGCCGCATCCCGGGCTCGGGCATAACCCTGCTGCAGCTCCTTCACCATACTCCTGACATGATCAGGAGTGCGGGCAGGGTGACCCCGGGCAGCCAGGCCGTCGGCCAGCCGAGCGAACACATCCGCATTCCGCCTCTTACTCCCCATTACCTGGAGCACCTCCTCCTCGCTCCAGAGCCCCAGCAGGTCCCGCAGCTCGGCCTCCGTCCAGGAGGGGCCCCGCTGCTGCTTTCCAGCCTGGCTACCCGCCTGGCTGGGCTGGCTGCCCTGGCTCCCCTTGGGGGGGGTCCCCTGGAGGCGCTGGGGCGGCTGCCGGGCGGCCATTGATGGTCCTGTGGCTGCTGAGGGACATGCAGGCTGGCCGCGTGTCTGGGCTGCTGCCTGCACGTTCCCTCAGCTTCCTGAACAGGAAGGGAGGGGGAGGGGACCTTTAAGGGGCCGCTCCACGCGGCCACCATTGAGCTGAGGGGCTGCAGAGAGTGTCTCTCAACCCCTTAGCTGATGGCCGCCATGGAGGACCCCGCAATTTCGAAGTTGCGGGACGCGCAATGACTACATGGTCCCTACTTCGACGTTGAACGTCGAAGTAGGGCGCTATCCCCATCTCCTGATGAGGATAGTGACTTCGACGTCTTGCCGCCTAACGTCGAAGTTAACTTCAAAATAGCGCCCGACGCGTGTAGCCATGACGGGCGCTATTTCGAAGTTAGTGCTGCTACTTCGAAGTAGTGTGCACGTGTAGACACGGCTCTAATGAGTCATACTGGATCAAACAAATTGTCCATGTAGCACAGTATCCCAATTTCCAACAGGGGTCAGATATTACAGAATGTATGAACAGAACAGGGCAATTTTGAGTGATCCATCCCGTTACCCCATCCCAGCTTCTGGCATTTGAAGACTCAGGAGAACACTCTTAACTATTTGGACAAATAACAATGGATGGATGCATCCAGTTCTTTTTTGGACCTTCACAGCAGCATAAGCAATGAGTGCCACAAGGTGCAGTCCAACCTGAGTCAATTACTGCTTTCTTTTAAACCTGCTATTAATTTTATTGGGGGACACCTAATTCTGGTGGTGTGTAGAAGAGTAAAGAACACTTTCCCTATTCACTTTTTCTAAAATTTTATTGTATTCCCTGCTTAGTCATCTATATTTTCCCCCCTACGCTGAACAGTCCTGGTCACTTTACTCTCTCCTTGAATGGAAGCTGTTCCCAAATAACTGTTGCCTTTCTATGTATTTTTTTAAATCTATTTTGATGTGTTGACTGTAACTTGATACAGCATCCAAGATGCAAGCAGACCATGAATTTATATAGTGGCATTGTGATATTTACTACCCTGTTTCTAAGGCTCTGTCTATGTGGCCAAATTATCTCAAAATTACAGCAGTTATTTCAAAATAACTTTGGCAGCATCTAAATGATTCACATGCTATTTCAAAATAAAGTGGAAATAGTGAGTGTTATTTCTATTCTGGTAAACCTCATTTCCTGAGAAATAATGCCTATTTCAAAATATGCCATAATAGTGCCATGGGAGCCTATTTCAAAATAGTACTATGAACCTGGAAATGCTATATCGAAATGCATTTTGCATGTGGTAATTTTCTAAAAGATATTATGCGGTAATTTATATTGCATTTTTGGAAGAGATTGGTTATAGCCATCAAAGCTGAAAAGTACCAGAACTTTCCTAAGAGCTTTCAGTTACAGTAATGGAAAGATTTCACTAAAGATCATGGACTAAAGTTACTTAAAGTTGAGATATTTTGGGCATAGTAGGTCTAACTCAGACCTTCTGCAATGTTCCATACTTATTATAGCATCTAATTAAGATTTCTCTCCAAACCTCCAAATCTTAATTTAAAATAAATTGAAAGGGTTTGATATTGCTTTATTAGATTTCTCCACTAACTCAATTTTTAAATAAGGGATTTAAAGAAGCATCCAAGTAGGTGAAATGGAGCAAGCTGAGGTTTTTGAGTGACCTGATTCTGAGATGAAAACAATCCCCACACCTCATTTTGGTATTTTAACCAGTTCTTTAACTCCTTGCAGTGGTGTTGCACCTTCCTAAAAGGCTGGTCACTCTGTCAAGTGACTGGCTTCAGTTTCCTGTATAGCCTTTAAGAACCTGATTAAACTTTCTATTCCCAGCTTCGCCTTTCTACTCCACCCCATGCATGTCATTCACCTTACCCAGCAATTAAAACTTGCTGCCCAATGAGAGAGACAATGCAGACCCCACCAAATCTTCCTGGCATTATATGCTAAAAGTGGAAGTTAAACATTGTAAATCTCTTCCAGCTATTGGGTTAGTGTGCCCTAACCAGAGTTGTCATCAGCATTCTGTCACTAGTCTTCAGAAGCCCCACCACACACTTAACCAACTCTTCTTCACAGTGATCATGCCATAAATACTGGTAAGCTGATTCAAAGCCTATTGCAGTCAACAGAAATGCTATGGGGGGGCAGGTGGGAAGGGTTTGTCTCGGAAGAAACCTTAGGTTTCCAAATGGGACTGGTTCACACTATAAAAGGAAAGCTGATCGAAGGGATCTTTAGGCCACCTAAACACACAGGTGCTGTGTTGCCAGAGAAAAGCACTTCTGCTGGCACCTATGCTGAATTGTGGTTTCTTTCCATGAAGGAAGTACAAGCTGCATCTACCTCATCTGGCACCCTAGGGACTGGACCAGTCCCAAACAAGGGAATTTGCAGGATGAAGGGAGGTCCCTTGCCTCAGGCTCCCCTGCCCCTCCAGCCTCAGCAGACCTCTGGCCCTGCTGAGCTGATGCTACCAGCCCCAACCCTGCAAAGCAATGGCCTCAGCTGCTGGCCCCATGGAAGCTGGATCCTTACCTAGCCAGGCTGCTGACTCCAGGGATGCAAGCTTCTGGCCTCCTCTGAACAGGGCAGCCATCCCACCTGCCCTCCCGGGTTCCCAGCAACCAGCCCTTCTGGTTGCCTCCTAGTCAGGGTTCTCGGTCCAGTAACATCCATGGCCTTGCTAGACCACAAAGATGGCTGGAGAAGAGAACTCCAATTGTGGGAGGTGCAATCTATGTTGCCATGGTAAGTTATGGCATTATGCCTGTTATACTTCCATACACATGCTGGCTGGAAAACTGTTTTTTTGGTTTTCTAAAAATACCACAGTTAAAATTGTTTATAAGGAATTATTTTATTTTTAGCTCAAAAATAAAGGAAGATATTTTGCTTAAAACCCCTTCCCCAGATCCACCTTCCTCCTGCACACAAAAAAAGAGCAGTCTGGAAACAACTGCCACAAAATTCCATCATTCACAGCAGAACAGCAACCATGAAGAGTTTTCACCCTGGTGTAGGTTGACCATATTTACCTATGCTGAGTACTTCGTAAAATTACTTGTGTTCAATGGCAATCAGAAAGAGTCCACAGATCCCATTAAAAAAATACAGCCTGGCTGGAGTATTCTTATTTACCTCCTTATACTTAAGGCTATCATAAGAAGAGGTGACACACATGCTCCCATTAACCTCTCTCACATGGAGGTGACTGACCAACCTGACTCAACCCTCCCTGCCCCGTGCTCTCTATGCATGGCTAGGGTCCCAGGATGGACCCCTCTCCTGGCATCTAGTGTCATGTCTTCTGAAGGCAACTTTTTGGGGGACACCCAGGTTACAGTCCTCCTTCCCTACATTTTGTCAGGGTTCACCCCAGAATGACAAATGGCAGCCTTTTGTCACAGCAGGGGGAGGGGAGGGTGTGTAGGAATGACCTGGCTCACTGTTTACCAGAGGCCATTTCTCCACTCTCCTATGAATACAATCAGCTTATGCCTGCCTGCCTAGAGAGCATAGAAAGGCAGCTAGTATCCCCAAGTTGCTGCTGGCCACCAGCATAACCCAGCTGCCTCCTAGCCTCCCTGGAAACAGCACAGGCACAAAGGGGTTAAGCCATGGGAAGGAACTGAGCACCAGGATCCAGGGAACTTGACTGCAGTGGTGTCAGCAAACCTGGCCAGAGGAGGGGCTCGGCAGAGGAGGGAGCTGGGGACAGAGCAGCCCTGCACAGCATGGGGGCAGGGCCTGAGGAGCTGCATGTGCAGAGGGTGCTAAGCATCCCTGCTTGGGGATCTGCAGAGATGGATGCAAACAGGCTGGAAATAGCTTCCTCCCTACCACTCCAGAGCTTAGGTTGGGGCAGAGAAGCTGCCCCAGGCCAGCACTGTGTGAGACTTTGGCATATGCAAGAGCTTGGCTCCTCCTGGCCAGACCCCTGGGCCAGAGGGTCTTGTGTTTTCCCTGGATGCAGTCAGAGAAGTAAGAAGCCTGCCAGTTGAGCTGTTGGTGAGCTGAACAACCTGGCCAACAGATGTTTCTCTACACAGTGCTAGGACGAGGACACAGCCTGTCACAGAGGATATGGAAGAGCAATGGGGCTAGGGACAGGGTGAATGGACACAACAGGGAGAGAACAAGCATGTAAAGGGCCAATGGGCAGGCAGCAGAGATGACACATAGCAGACATCACCTGCCTGCACTCCCCAGCTACTGCAGAGGCAGCCAGTGCTGTCTGGGAGCAGGGCACAGTGAGGAGCCTGCTGGCCAAGAGACGGCACGGAGCAGATGCTGCACGGATGGATCAGCTGGGGAAGCACTGGCTCAGCACACTACAGCTTTGCCTGACCACCAGCCTTGCACACTCCCACCCATTGTCAGACATTGGACCCACTCCCATGTGCCTCCCGCTTCACAGCTGGTGGGTGGGTAGCTATCAAGCAAAGATCCAGCCAGCAATAGGATCCACCAGTTCTGATGGGAGGGGACAAAAAGAAAATATGGGGTAATCCTCAAGATGTCTGGCTAAGCCAGCTCTATGATTTCTTTGTGCCACAAGAGCAGTGAAAGGAAGCTAGAATGGAACAGATGAAGAATCTGCAGGAAAAGAGAGTCATGGTGGGTGAATGAGGTATTAGAAATGGTGTCCAAAGCAACAGAGGTCAAGGAGGATGAAGATGGAGTTGAGAGCCAAAGAGCTGCTCAGAAGACATTCATTAAAGAACTAGGAAAAAACGGATTTAAAGGAGGAGGCACTGCATCATCTCTGCTTTTGGATTCACTCCAAGTCCTAAGATTTTGAAAGATGTCGTGAAGGCCTCAGAAATCTCCCTCCAGCCTAAGGTTAGGCACCAATGGCAGTGATCCAATATGCCTCCTTCCTAGTACAATACAGATGTCAGATTAAATCTCACCAAATATGGAACACCTCAGTACCACTATCTATGAAATGTTCCTAAATGCAGCACTGTTGGTGGTCTGAGAGACTGAAGTATTTTGTTTAGCCACATAAGAATTACAAGATGTACAACAGCAGTAGGTAGTCCGTCGTGTCCAACGACGTCTTGAGCTTGCACAGGCTCATCAGTTGTCAACTCGCATGTGGATGAGGAGTCCAAGCTTTGAATGGTGTGGGTGTTCACAGTGGGGGCAAGGGAATTGTCCTGGTTCTGTTGGTGCAGCTGCTGCTGTTGCTTTCTTCCTCCCACAAGCATCAATGAGGCATACCATAAGCTGGTCCTTTATAACCCTTCTATTGTTTCACTCCCTGGTGTGGGATAGCAGACCTGAATACAATGGAGGTATTTGGTTTAATTCTAATGCATGGCCATTTGGAAATTAAACTGTCTTGTTCCCTAATTCGTTCACATAAAACCAGACATTCCCAAGTTAACTCTTTAATTCTATTTATGCAGAGTCATGAAGTGTAGTGCCAGTATTCAGAGATGTTATTGTCACTTAAAAAAATAACTATTAGAGTATAAAGCTATGCAGTGGAGAACAGACTTATCCCTATTTCTCCTTTAGTGCCACTTGTTCTCTGCCTCAGTATCTATGGTTGCTGAACCATAAAACTCTGGGCGTTTCCTAAGCTACACAGATAGTCCTGAATCTGAAGAGCTACTCACTTGTTAGACCACATATTAGCAGCATTGCTAATTCCAGCCACTCCAACTCTGTGAATCAGGCTCCAAAAATCATGACATTTATTAAAAAAAAAAAAATCACATGGTTCTTAAGCCATATGGCAATCAAGCTCAAACAACTTTGGTATCTTTATTTGGCCGCTGGTATTTGAATCTTTAGGGGTCTTATTTTCTAGCTTTTCACTGTAACCACAAGGGCTAGAAGCTTACTATATTTTTTTAAATGAAAGCTGAGGTTCTGAGTCATCTGAAATGGTGAGAACTAGTTTTTTGTGGGTGTGGTTTTTTCCCCCCTCCATAGCTCCAACTCCCATGTGAGAGGACAATGTAGGACATGGCCGACTATAAATATTTACACCAATCCCTTCCCAAAGCTGGAGTCTGCGGGCCAAATTCCACTCACTCAGTTTGTGGTAAATGAATCGTGACTCCACTGATTGCAAGTTACTCTGGCTGTACCTCTGTGTAACTGAAAGAAGAATATGAACTCAAGATTCTACCACTGTCCAGTGCCATTACCTTGCAGTCCAGCTCAAAGATGGGATGACCCACCTCGGATCATAATGCATAGGGGAATGGGACAAATATGTTACCCGGGACGATGTTTTAAAAAGTTGGTGGTCTATCAATGTATCTTTCATTAACCATTTTGTGTCTGGTAGCAAGGGATAAGAAGAAATGCACCCACGAGACTCAGGAGACATTTTGCCTTGCACATAAGAAGGGTGATCATGAGGAAGAAAGTGGGATCTCCCTGGATTATCTCAGAGGGAAGTAAATTAGCATAAGGCTTGAGACGCAACAAACACTTACTTCAAAAAGGTCAATTCGCAGAGCTTGGATAAATTATGTGTTACTTTGCCACTTGGCATACAAACAAGCACAGTATTAAACAGTCACATGGTAAACACTTACTTCTGTTCTTTAACATGTACAGCCTGTCACGTAAGCAAAACCAGTCTGGCTGTTTCACTAACCACACCACAGATCACCAAGGAATAGAACTTCATCTCTATAAACACCAAAACAAAACAGTAACTTGGGTTGATGCAATAACTTCTAGCTAGAAGCAATAGTAAGCTCTTAGTTTTTGTGGACTAACCACTAGAGATGAATACAATACATCTAGGGTTGAATTGTAGCTTTGCAACATACCCTGTGGAAGGAACAACAGATAACTATACCACCCCAGGAGCTGCTCAAGAAATGAGTTGTGCCTCTAATAAATCCCTTCCCTGCTTCTCCTTTGCCACAGGGAAAGAATAACTTGCTCCTGGCCTAAATCAGCAATAAATTGCAAAACCATGAGCTAATGTGACCTTCCCTCCCCCGTTGCATGGGAGGGAAGTAACAGGAGTACAGCACCAATTTATTCCTGCACATCCAGATAAAAGGTCAGATAGACTGCATGAGAGTGCAAACATGGTTTTTAATTCCATTTATACCCCTACATGGTTGTACAATCCAGGACTCAATTTGCCCACAGCCAGGGAACTGGAGATACAGACGCAGTTTTTCCACAAACTCTTTTGTTTGCTTCCTTTTGATAAATTGTGTCTGACTTACATGTCTGCTTTCTTCACAGCGTAGCTGCCTGCTACATTCTCAGTGCACAGTGCTCAGTTTTAGCAGTTAGGGCTACAGTAACTGTTGAAGACAGGGCCCACAGAGGAGAGCCATCTAATCTCTAGTGCAGTTCTAGTACCCTGCACATCTTAATACTATGTGGAGTTTTTAAAAAGTCTTGTTTTTCCCCTCAAACTGAATTTTTTTAAAAGAATACTTAAAATGTAATGTCTCATCCCTTTTAACAGATGCCAGCTGCATTGCCTATTACTAAAACATGTACAAATCTATGATTTTTACCACCAAGTGACTGTTCTAATATAAGATCAATTCTTTCTCTAGAGCCTGGTTTGTCATTTTTTTTTATAAATAAATATATACATTTTTTTAAACCAGAAGGCACTTGTCTTCACAAATGAGAAACTCCAGCTGAAGGTCTGATCCTGGGTCTATCAGCGTAGTTCCATGGATGTCACCTGAGCTACACTGATTTGTACCAGCCGAGTCTCTGGCTGCACAATGAAAAGGCAAGAAAGTGTGTTCAGCCTTGAATAATTTGCAGATGCTCTAAGGAGTCATCTCTGTTTGTTACTCATGCAAACTCCCCATGAGCTCCCATTTCAGTATATTACAAGAGCAAAGACAGTAAATCACATTTTTGCATATAAACTGTTCCAGTATTCATAAGGAGAGGTTTGCAGAGCCAATTCTGCTATCTTGGATTCAGTATGAAGTTTCCTATGGCACATTATTAAGTTTCCATTCTGATCAATACCCTATTTTATGTAAGGCATCTAGAAAAACAGTGCTTCTCCAAGCAAAATGTTAGCAAGACTAGCTAATTTATTATTTAGAAGCCATCTGCTTTCCATGATTGTCTCAACTGGTGAAATATTTTGAATAAAAATGCTGTAATTTAACTCATCTCTTATCTGTCACTTTAGTGTATAGTATGCATTATGCAATCCTGAAAGGGTTTGAAGCAGGAGGTTTTTGTTTGTGTGTTTGTTTTTTGTGCAGTTCAGCATTCAAAACTGAACCTTGCTGTGTAGAGAAATTCATGTGGGAGCAGTGATCTGAAACAGTGTGTGTCAAATGCTTAAAGTGTTATTCTAGTGAGAAAAATATTTTGTGAAAGTGACAGATTGGTATTGTTTTATATTAGAACATGGCAAACCCTATAAAAGATCAGTTCAACGTGTACTGGAAAATATTAGCACCTGAACTGTTTATTGAGAACACAAAATAGTATCCAAGCAGTTCTCTGAACTTCACTGGTAGAAGTTGTACTATGACACAAGATTTTCTAAATGTGAATTAGGGTTACATGAAATAAACTGTATTTTCCAGCCCAAACCCAAGAATTCTAGTAGTAACTCAAATCGGGATAGAAAGACAGATCTACCATTAATCTAAATTTAATGGAGAGCTCTAAGTTTTGCCTTAACACAATATCAATAATTGGATTTAACTCTAAATTCCTACAAAAAGACACTTTTTGTCTATATTCAGGCCCCAGTCCTGCAAATGACTCTACCTGAAGATTTGCCTGCAACCACGTGTAGGATTCAAGCTGTGGATTCTTCACCCCGCCACTTCTTGGCTCAACAGAACTTATGCTATATTATTCTCTATGGTCAGTGCCAATGAGCGACATTAACTTTGAAGTTAGAAACTCAAGTCATACAAATCATTATTTGGAGCCAGATTGTTACTCCCACCTGTGACCAGTTACTGAAACAAATAGCCCAAGTGGTATTCAGGGAGATAGGTTAGAGGGACTAGAATCCACCTCCACAAACCAGCAGGCAAGCCAAGGAAATGAAACAGAACTCCCCTTTGTGATCCCACTGTCTACTCAATGCCAATGAATATTACTGTACAGAATAAATTCAGATTTCCCTGGGATTTCACCCCAGTTATGTGTCCCAAACACACAACACTATGGCTACGTCTACACTACAGAGATCTTTTGAAAGAAGCTCTTCCGTCCACACACAAAGGAGTGATATGCTCTTTCAAAAGAGAGCATCCACACAGCCACCACTCTTTTGAAAGAACAGGCCAGGGATTGAAAATGAAGACTGTTCTTTTGAAAGAAGGGTCCTGCGGAGCATCTACACACGTTTTCTTTCAAAAGAAGCTTTCGAGAGGGGGTGCTCCTCCTGAAACGGGAAAGGAAGAATGATTTTAAAAGGAGCACCACATTCTTTCAATTTCCTTTCAAAAGAAAGCTTTTTGTATGTTGATGCTCCATGGGCTCTTTTGAAAGAACCCCTTAGATACAGCCTAAGAAATGGACTGAGCACTCTCATTATATGATATCTTCTTTGTGTGAATACAGTAGATTCCACGGAATATGTAGTAGATTTAAAACAAACAAAAGGAATTCTTTCTTCATGCAGCTCACAGCCAGTCCATGAAACTCCTTGCCAGAAGATGTTGTGAAGACCATGATTTTAACAGGGTTCAAAAAAGTATTAGATAAATTCATGGAAGACAGGTCCAGCAATACTCATTAGCCTGGATGGGTGGGAATGGTGTCCCTTGCCTCCGTTTGTCAGAATCTGGAAATGGGTAACAAGAGAGGGAACATATAAGGATTATCTGTTTTGTTCACTCCCTCTGGGGCATCTGGCATAGGCCATTGGTCTAACCCAGTATTGTTGCTCTTATGACTATTTATGTAAATACACAGCTGTAATATATGCAGTTAACAAGCCGTGCCAGTACTTGACCATATTCATGTGTTTGCATGTTACAGTCACATCTTTGGTTTTGTCTTTAGATTGATTCACAGGATTGACACAGTTGGAACAATTTTAAATTATAATTCTCCGTGTATTATTAATAAGAATATATATTTTTTGGAGAACCAAGACCTACATATTGAGAGAGAAGTGAACAGTTTATTGTGTAATTTCCATCTGATAAACTGTTTGCAAAACATTCACTTTTGCATTATTCAAAAATTACCTGTAACACCTGTGGAAAATTTTGGCAGTATTACCCCCAAGTTATTAATCCCCAGGAGTATGCTTGTAATTCTTATACAAGTTACAGCAGCAATTTGATTTCAAGCAGTTGACTGGATTGTTCATCCACGACAAGCGGTTGGCTGTGTCATTGCTCAGCTGTTTTATATTTCTCTAGCATATTCCTGTAGCGGTCAGTGTTCCCTATAATGTTTATGTCCATGTGCAGAATGACTTTTGTTATGTGCACCAACAAGTAGGCAATGTAGCACGCAGCAAGTCACTCCGCACACAGGCAGTGTGTGGTGTGGCTGGGATGAGGGGTTAAGCTGCAGGGAGGGACTCAGGGCTAGGGCAGAGGGTTAGGGCGCAGTGTGAAGGATCTGGCTGAGGTGTACAGGTTCTGGACTGGGGTGAGGGATTAAGACTTCAGAGTCTGGGCTTCCCCAGGGAGAAGAGATTTCTCCCAGCCCTCTCCCACCACAGCATCTTAGGGTCAAATGAGAGGCATCTTTTTATAGATGCAGCAGCTCCAGTGGGTGTGGGTGGGGCGCAGGAGGTGTGCCTATCCTCTGGCCATGGCAGCTCGGGGGCAGCTCCATGCTGGGCCTAGTGGAGGGGCACCTCTACCTCAGCTGCGGTAGCTCCCTGCTGGGGCCTGTGGGGAGTGGTCCTCCCTTTCCTCCAGCCTTCGCAGCTTCCTGCTGGGGCCATGGGGAGAAGAGCCTCTACCCCAGTCATGGCAGCTTTGGTGCTTGGAGAGAGGAATCTTTCCCCACTACAGCCCTGTGTGGGGCATAACCAACAGTGTGCGGCGCTTTGGCCTTATAGCTTAGAGGGATGTTAGTATTTGCTTTTGCAACTACATTCATTTGGGAATGTTTCTTTGAACACAACTCTAGTGTCAACTTTCTGATATAATTTCAATCGAAAATTTCTCGGAAGCTATAAAGATAATCCCCTAAATCATGGTGGTGACATCCTGGTTGAGTTTCCCCCTCTGGACACTCACCAAGTTGCTGCGTTTGGGTATTATGCTGGGGCACTTAAGATTCCCTTGGTCTGAGCAGGCTTCAGCACTGTCTCTTGTTGCTTCTCTGGATCACTTCCCAGACACAGAATCAGCCTGTTAACTCTTCCAAGAATTGTGACACCTGGGTACAGCTTCCGTACGCTTCTAGAACCATTGCCCTTCTCCAGTCCTCCATTATCCAGCATTGTGGGTGCTCTGGTGGACAGCTGACCTCTCCAGGAACCTGTGATAGTTGAGTCATGTAATACAATTCCAAACCCAGTCGGTATCCTTTCACCTTGGCTGGTTCCATAAGCAAATAAATCTTTTATTCTGCTCAAAAAGCTGGGCTGTTTTTTTTTTTAATTTTTCACTCAGCCCCGATGGCTTCAAAGGCTAACCCTAACACCCCACCTCTTTGCTTCCCCTTTGTATGGAAAGCCCCCTCAGTTCAGAACCCTTGGTTTCCCAGGTCAGGTGAATTCCTT
The DNA here is from genome assembly GCF_033958435.1 of Carettochelys insculpta. Lineage (NCBI taxonomy): Eukaryota > Metazoa > Chordata > Testudines > Carettochelyidae > Carettochelys > Carettochelys insculpta. The sequence continues at coordinate 176,453,309 of NC_134138.1, forward strand.
AGCATACCCATAGCCTGTCAGAGCACTCATTAAGGTTAATGACTATTGGTTTTTCTGTAGCTTCTTGTAGACTGGGTGGCCAATAGTGACCAAGAACCTTGTCAGGCTATGGTTGAATCACTACATTTTGAGGCATTGAGAGACACACAATTTTCATAAAATTAACCTGATGTTGTAAATTCTACATAGAAGTATCCCCCCCACCCATATCATCACAAAGGGCAGCTCATCCAGCATTTGTTGTGAATTTTGCTTTTATTATCTCCCATTGGCACTTGTACTATTTGGTGGCTAGCATGATGTCCCCATAGTACTTTGGAGAGATCTACTAGCCTCACATTCTCATTTTGCCCTATAGTTTGGTCAAGAAAGGTATGTATTATATCCGTTTGTTATTTACAAATTATCTTTACTGAAGCCTCAACTCAGCAAGCATGTAAGAATCATCAAAGCATGTAAGAATTTGATTAAATTCAAGGCCAGTTAAGTACATCTTTATGTAATTTACTGATCAGGAAGGGACTTAAGACTGCTTAAAAGACACTGCTGAATTGGACCCATAAAGTAAAATCCTCCACCACAGAAAATGGTGGAAGGTTTACTATTGACATCAGCAGGATTGGATCAGATTTATAGTCTAGTAGTGCTCAGTCCTTTGAGGCATTATGCGCTCTGGTTTTGGCGCAGCAAAGTACTTCAACACATGCTTAAGTTCAAGCCTGAGTAGGTCCATTAAAATCAATGAAACTGCTCACAAAGACCTGGAGTAGCATAGTGATCCTGGTAGGGTCGGCTGTATTTCAGTACTGCCACACAAAAAGAGTAGCATCTATAGAACCATCATGATTACTTCCTGATTCTCTGAGGTGGAGTTGGAAGAGCTCTGAGCCTGACTTAACGTGGTGTATAGCTCTGAGAATATAACCCAAAATGGTGAGGCCGTGGGCTCAAATTTACTCAGCTCCTCTGATTAAATTTTAAATATAACATTTCCTGCAGCAACCATCTGTTATTCAAGAAAAAAATAAGCCCAGTAACCAAGTAACATGCCCAAAAGCAATGGTATAAAGAGATAATGCTCTAAGCTTGGTAGCAAAATGTTCTGTCATTCCCTTCTCCCTAAATGAAGTTGTGGGACATTTGCCAAGGAAATACAATATAACAGACAAGCATGAATAAATAAAACATAACTTGTCCACTTGAAAGTTACCTCCCTAAAACTGTCAAAACTGTTTGAAAAGTGTTCCTCACTATTCTTAAATCATTAGGCTATCCAATATGATAATAAGGTGGATAATTGCTAATCCTCCCCGTATCCAATGATTCACACACCTTGTGGTCTTATCAACTCATGGAGGCCTGGAGGATCACTGCTGGATCTTCTGTTGCATAATTCAGACCAGTTTACAATCTCTTTTGAGAAAAGACCTGGAATCGCTCTTAAATCTCTGTGCTGAGAATTGAGTCAACCTCTTGTAATAGCCTAAATTATTGCTGAAAAACATTATGTTGTTCCAAGAGCATGACAGTCTGTATAATATAGTACAAATTATGGGCACATACACCTATGAAAACATTTTTCTTATTACATAGGATGCTAGCTATGATCCCCATATTTAGGTTGCACAACATTTTTCCATTATACAAGATTCTTGTTACTTTCCCCATCCTTAGAGAAGCTCTTAGAACTCATTTCCTACCCCAACTTGTTAGGCCCCAGGGTGGCACAGCATAGCAGCAAGAGTAAATACAAAGTACCCCAGCTGTTGAGGTGGCATTGCCTAGTGGCCAGAGTCACAGTGGCTTTCTTTTCCCCCTTGAGCCCACCCCCTGCCAGGGATTTAATGGCAGGGGGTTAGCATGCCACTGGGTCAACTGGAAATCCAACTATAACATGCTGATTCAGTTGGGTGGTAGTTACTACCACCTCACCCTCTCTGGGTCCCTTCCTACTCTGGGTCCTAAGGCTGGTGTCTGTGGGCTGCTGGGGTTACTGGGTTCTTCCACCAAGTGGACCTTTCAGGCCATTTTGTGCTCTGGACTCCATTGGAATTGATGGCATTTCAATCAAGATACCAACAGTTCTTTACTGGGCGCCTCTGTAGGTCCTTCCTCTTCAGCCATCTCCCCCTGTCTGAATAGGGGTTACTGTCTCTTATATTTGCTGGCCACTTGGCGCATGCCCAGCAGCCCCTCAGGGGCATGGCCTCCTCAGCCAAAAGATTGGGTTTAACCCACTCAGAACCAATGCAGTGCAGGTGCACCATGTCACAGGATTCATGGAGGCTCTTTGTACCTCTTCTTCTTTGTGCACCCTTATAGGGTCAGACACAGTCACAAGTCATCTCTACCTCACTCTACAACAAATTATTCACACATTTTCTTAGAATAGTAGAAAAGGCATGGTATGTTTGACAAGCTGAGTCCCAATAATACCTCTCCTCTCACTGCTTCAACTAGTTCCCATTCTGTCCAGCCTCCTCTTGCTTTGGAAAGGTCTGGGAAAACAAATGACTCTTATAAGCTGTGTGTACACTAGAAAGAAATTTCAAAAGGGGGAAACATCGCAAATCAAAATAAGGGATTTTGAAATGGCATGGCTACACACACAAACAGATCGCTGTACCAATCCGCTATTTCGAAAGAGCCCCCACCTCCCTATGCTTCGAAAGGGAGCGTCCACATAGAAACATGAGCTCTTTTGAAATAATCAGCTAGAAAACAACACACAGAGTCACATGGCCAACAAGCCCTTCCAGGTCTCACAGCCAGCAGCCACCTTAAAGGGCCCCTTCCAAACACATCCACCCTGCACACACACAGCACTGCAGAGCAGTACACAGCACTGCATGGACCATGGTCCAAGAACAGGAGGAGAATAGGGCTGATGACTCCACCCACACCAGGACCCAGGTGGTGATTGCCACCCTGGGCATGGTGGATGCCCTGGAGCCCACCTACTCTGCCCCCCATTGGGGTCCTGCAGGCCCTGGCAATGGGGCAACCACCGCTCCCCATTCCTCATCCCCCTTGGTGCCTCTGGAGCCACCCCAGCAGTGGGGAGTGGTGGGAGAGGCTGGTACTGGGCCATGGTGAAAGGTGGGTCATGAACTTTAGAATGACAAAGCAGACATTCACGGAGCTGTGTCAATGGCTCATGCCTGCCCTGCACCATGTGGATGCCCGCATGCAGGCCGCACTCCCAGCTAAGAAGCATGTGGGGATCACCTACTGGAAGCTCACCACCCTGGACAGCCATTGTTCAGTGGAGCACCAATTTGGGGTGGACAAGGCCACCGTCGGAGCTGTCCTCCTGGAGGTAAGTCAGACCAGGGCCCCACACCAACCCCAGGAAGGGGTGGCAGGGGGCCCCCAGGTGGGGTGCCTGCAGGGAAAGGGGGGGCCACTGATGTGCAGGCCCCGCATGTTGGTGCCCCTCTTCTACAGGTGGTCCTGGCCCTCAGTTGCACATCCTGTGGAGGGCTGTCTGCCTCAGCGACTTGGACGATGCCATGGTGGGATTTGCAGCCCTCGATTTCCCGAACTGCTTCAGCACACTCAATGGCACACATATAGCTATCCACGCCCCGGACTGCAGCATGGGACGCTACATAAACCGCAAGGGGTACCACTCGCAAGGGCACCATGCACATAGCTATCCATTCATTAATGCCAGGAGCTGGTGCTCTGACATTTGCGTGGGCTAGTCTGGGCAAGCCCACAATGCATGGGTACTACACAACTCCTGGCTGGGGTGGCACATGGAAGAGGGCACCTACCACCCTGCCTGGGAGCTCCCCGTGGGGGACATAATGATGCCACCATGTATAGTGACCAGTGGGTTGTACCTTTTGCAGACATGGCTAATGCACCCCTACGCTGGGCACACCACCGCCAGCCAGGATACTTCTAACAACCTCCTGAACCATGCCCACGATACTGCAGAGTGGGCCTTCAGATGCCTCAAGGGGTGTTTCCGATGGCTGGATGTCAGCCTGCCCAACGTCCACGGGATGGTCATGGCCTGTTGTGCTCTGTACAATATAGTGGAAGGCAAGCACAAGTGCTACATGCTGGGGTGGGCTGCAGACCATGGCTCTGGCTATGAGCAGACACCCATGGCCCTGTCCCACCAAGCACATTACGATGGGGTTAGGATCCGGGAGGCCTTCGAACTGGAGCCACGCTGACCTCCACCTGGCACTCTGGCTCACACCCATCCTGCAGCACACACCCCACACACACGCAGAGGACACTGGGTTGCACAAAAAAGAGTTTAATAACTGGGAGCCAACTATATACATGTAAATAAAGAGCACTGGTAACTATGGTGTGGAGTCTTCCTAAGTGAGAACTAAATAGGGGGGAGAATGGGGAAGAACTATATAAAATGCGGGGGGAAGCACAGCCCCATGGCTGGGGCCACAGGCATGGCCGGGCCTAGTCCCCCACTGGGGTGAGGGGGGTGAGACCCTGGGGGGAATGGGGGCACCTGCTGCCCCGGGTGCAGGGGCCCTGTCAGGGCTGGAAGGATGGGGAGGTAGGATCATCCAGGAGCTAGGGGGTGGGGTGCTGGGGGAGGTGGTGGGGACAGCCTCCCCAGGCTCACACTGGCAATCAGGCAGCAGCCCAGGGTGAGCCGGTGCATGGGTTGAGGGTGGGTAGGATAAGGGTGGTGAGTTCGGGGGCAGAGGGAGTGGGTTTGAGGGTGGAGGGGGGCTAGCTGTCTGAGGGCTGCAGCTGCCTCAGGTCAGACATCCCTCCACCAGGCCCTGTCATCCCGCTCCATCTGCAGCCACTCCTGGAGCATGGCGGTCTGCGCCCAGATGGATGCAGTGTGGACCTCTGCCGCCTCCGGGGCTGGGCATGAGGCAGCCTGGGCAATGGGGAGGAGGGTTCTCTGGCTCCATCAGATGGTGGTGCAGGTGTGGTCCGGCCCTCAGAGGATGATGGAAACACAAGGGAGAGAAAGGCCACCCATCAGCGCTGTTGCCTGGGTCCGGGGTCTCTGCCCATACCACCCCCGCCATCCCCTGACCATCCCCCAAGGTGCTTCCTCCCCTGCCACACCCCACCCTTGGGGCTCCCATGTGGACCCTGGGACTGCATCTGTGGAGTGACTGCTGGCTGCAGCCTGGCCCCCATGTCCCTTCCAGGTCGGTAGGGCCGGGGTGCTGTCCACAGGCATGGGTGCTGGATGGGGCCATGCCTGGGTCTGGGACAGTGCAGAGGAATGTGAGATAACCCCTCCCCCCCCGGGCCACCCGTTATCTACCTGGGGCTCCAAACAACAGGTCCAGGGACACCAGCTTTGAGGGGGCCTGGCTGGAGGTACCAGAGCTGATGGCGATCACAAGCAGCCTCCCACTCTTCTGAGTCGTTCCCTAGCTCTGCCGGTGAGGTCTGGCTCGATAGTCCTGGCTGGTCATGCGGGTCCATCTCCTGGTCGGTGTTGGGCCCGCCTGTGTTGACCACTGCTGATGGCTCAGGGATGTCCTTCAGGCCAAGGAGCTGTTCCAATGCCTGATAGTGTGGGCACCTTGGCCCGGCCTCTGCCCCCAATCACCTGTAGGCATCCCTGGCCTGGCTATTGGCCTGTCTCAGCTCCCTGACCTTTGATCAGACCTGATTGGCCATGCGCTGGGGGTGTCCCCACCTCCGCAGCCCCTGTGACAGCTGCTCGAAGGCAGCTGCATTGCAGGACCACCCAGCGCTATGAAGCAGCACTTTCTCCTCCACCCAGGGGCAGAGGAGGTCTTTTACCTCGGCTTCTGTCCAGGAGGGGGCCTCTCCTCTTCTGGCCCTTGCTGTCCTCTGATGACCCTCTTGGGCTGGGAGGTGGGGGCCTCCTGGGGGTCCCTGGAGTGTGGGGTGGCTCACCGTCCAGCTGATGGGCAGTGTGGCACATCTGTCTGGGCTGCCGGAGCATTTGCCAGGAAGAGGTCATGCTCCTCAGGCCCTGGGCACATTCTCAGCTTCCTGCATGGGGCTTCCAGGGCTGTGTGGCTTTAAGAGGCTGGCCCAGGGACCATTGAGCCCCACCAGGACTTGCTAGTGCATCTCCGTGCTCCCTGAAGCCGCTGCCATGGTGGACCCACAATTTTGAAATTGCGGGCCCAGAGCATCTACACATGCCCTATTTCAAAATTTAGTTTCGAATGGGGCCACTATTCCCAATCTTGGATGGGAAGAGCGGTTTCAAAATTCATGCCACTTTTCGCTGAAAAAAATTTTGAAAGAGGCTGTTGGGTGTGTAGATGCTCTGCAGCCTCTTTCGAAATTGGACCTCCTTTCAAAATTAATTTCAAAACAAGGGGCTAGTGTAGACGCAGCCACAGTGTGTTGCAAAGCTTAGGAAATCTGGGCTCTGGTGGGACCACAAGGTGAAGAAAGTTCCAAAGCCAAGGGTACTTCAGCAAGAATCCACTGCCAGGAGCATCTTCTTTCATACTCCAGAGAAGTTCTACTATCATGAGTTTCTCAGATAACAGTAATTTATTATACAAGAAGTCTTGTGACACCCTATAGACTATCAGATATTTTGGAGCATAAGCTTGTGTGGGCAAAGACCCGTTTCATCAAATGCATGAGATGCATAAATATCTGTTAGTCTATAAGGTGCCACAGGACTTCTTTTTGTTCTCAAAGCTACAGAGTAATATGGCTACCTCTCTGATAGTAATTTATTATGGAATTTCCAGGTAACCCTTCCATGGCTACAGCCTTTCCCCCTCTCCACGCAGAAATGGAGCTCTGCTGGTTTACTTTTACTCATGTTGCCTGATCATATTAGCAACAAAACATTTACGAATCTTTCTCGAAGGGCTATAAACAAATGACAGCTGCACTGAAGATACACTGACATGCTATAGGGAAATGTTTTGCTTTGAACTACTAGACACTATGACAATGACAATTGCTTGGAGACAGAGAAGATCTTCTTTGCATTCTCTGCCTGAAGTATAGCATCTTTCTCACCTCTAAATGACTGTTAACTGACCTGGTTATTCAGTCCCAATGGATCTAAAATATGTTTTATAACTACAGAGAGCTGGAAGCTGTTGTCAGTTGTTGCTATATGCCAGCAAGTGAGCACCAAAAGTTAGTGGGCAAGGCACGGCGATTTAAGTTAATGTGACTAGGCAGCGTAATGCACTTTCCCTAGGAAAGCTATTTTTAAAAATTTAAAACAAGTTCTCCAGTATGGAAAAAGCTGCCTTCCTCAATATTGATACATTTAATTTATTCAACAGCGGATGCCACAAACGCTTTAACAAATGGAAAGATGCCAGGATCTAGCTTGTTAGCAGAGTATTATAAATTACCCCTGGGTCGGAACTTGGCTGCTTAACAGATCTATTTAAAACAGTAGTTTAAGAGGTTTTTCTCCTTGACACACTCCTAGCCACCAATTTTTTGTGAGTCCCTCTCCTCTCAAAAAAAGGAAGGGGCAGAATTTAGTGTATTATAATGCACTAAATAACTTGGCTTTGGAGACAGAAGGAAATGGGGAACTTTGTGTGTTCACTTTCATAAACGTTAAGGTGTTCATTTGGCCCAAGCAAAGCACTGTTTCATACATTTTCATGTGATGAGTGCTCTTTGTACAGCCAAAGCAGTGGTATTTTTATAAAGAAAAATGAGTGTCTCAGAGAAATTATGCAACATCACATCTTTGATTATGTTTATGTTTGAAATGCTTGTTTTAAAATAGTCATGGTTTATCCATAAAGATATTTAGTTTCTCCCTGTACCTTATGACACTGAACCAAATGAATGAAGGAAGCTTTAAGACCCACTCCTGCAAGGTATAAGACAGACCAGCTTCAGTGGGGCTTTCCACAGGTAAAGTAATTACTCAGCATCTGTGCTGCAGGAAGGGTGCCTTAAGGAGTTCTGAATATGTCTTATGGACAAAATTCTAGACAGGCCCACAACAATACTTCTGGAGGAACATCCTTGCCAACATTTTAAAAGACCAATATGTCATAAGTGGGATCCAGGAATTGAGGAAAATGATTTGGATAAAACAACCTTCAGAACTGCAGGGAGATAGATCAGATTGATCATTCCCCATCTCTAATACAGATGACACTCTCACACATACACAAAATATCTTCTCCTAAATCATCTGTGGAGCCCCATCTCATTCATCATACCTCAGTAGACTAGAGAATCAAGGAAAGCCAACTCCCCCATCTTGCCAGCGTCTCAAACATTTACCTTTAAAGAAGTTCCTGGTGTAAATGATCTTCCTGACTTATAGCTAGCATTATCTCAATCAGCACTGGTTCTCTGTTTATTACCACTTTCTTCTTCTTTGGCTCTTTTAAATTTGGTACCTATTGGAAACGAACATGATGCCAGATAGCAGAATAGCTATGTGAAAAGAGATTCAACTTTTCTAGTAGGTGCAAAACATATACCAGCAAAAGAGGCTGCAGCCAAACAGAAAATACATCTAGGCTACATCTACACTAGCACACTACGTCGCAGTAGCCTGTTTCGACGTAAGAACATCGAAATAGGCTACTTTGATGCATATCGTCTACACGTCCTCCAGGGCTGGTGCCATCGACATTCAACATCGAAGTAGCGACGGAAAGCGTCAAAAGGAGCCGCCCTGGAAGGAAATACAGAGCATCCACACACACACAAGTGCTCCCCATCAAAATAAGGGGCCAGCAAAGCCCCAAGCCGCTCCCTTAAAGGGCCCCTCCCAGACACACTCAGCCTGCACAGCACAAGATCCACAGAGCTGACAACCGGTTGCAGAGCCTGTAAATGCAGCATGGACCATCAGCTGCAACAGCAGCAGCAGCAAGGAGCCCTGGGCTAAGGGCTGCTGTGCGCGGTGACTATAGAGCCCCACAGGGGCTGGACAGAGCGTCTCTCAACCCCTCAGTTGATGGCTGCCATGGAGGACCCTGCTATTTCGAAGTAGCAGGACGCGGAACATCTACACACACCCTACTTCAATGTTCAATATCGAAGTAGGGTGCTATTCCCATCTTCGGATGGGAATAGTGATTTTGATGTCTAGCCGCCTAACGTTCATTTCAGTGTCAAAATAGCACACGGCGCGTGTAGATGCGACGCATGCCATTTCGATGTTGTGCTGGCTACTTCGAAGTAGCCGGCTAGTGTAGACGCACCCTTAATGTGTCTATTCTAGATGGACTGAGTACAGTATATCCTGATTTCAGATAGCTATCAAGACACTCAAAATCTAACAGGAGTGACAAGTCAGCCATATTATTTTATCATAATTAAATGTAAAACAAAAAATTGAGACATCTTTGCCTTTCAATATATTGCGTTATTTTCCTTCCCCTTCAGCCTGGCTTAAGTACCAGACCAGATGTATTTAGATAGGACTATTCAGTGTTGTTTAGAAAACACTATGGGCCAAATCCTGGAGTCATTATCATGAGTTCACTCATGCCTTATTTTAACAAAAACTGTGACTGTCTTCACTGAGAGATTTTTCTGAGCAAGAACTGGGCAAAAACTGAGTGTGGGCTTTATTACCTACATCCAGCAAAAGCAAGAGTGCAATAATGACTGTGTAGAGCCAAATCACAGCTGTGCCAGTGTACATCAGCTGGGAAACTGGCCGTATTTATCATAATCTGCATATTGAAAAGCATAAAGCATAAAGCATATTGAAAAGCATAAAGATACAGTGTGTCAGAAAGAATCCTAAAATAGAAGAGAGCAATCTTGAACACTTGGAGCTTGCATGTAGCTTTAAACCACAACTTTCACAGGGATGAAGACAAAATGGATACCTGGTCAAAACTCTGAGTTCCTATTCTGCAGGAAATTCTGACATGTAGAAGGTGAATTCTGAACTTGCTCAAGAACAAAACAATTTGAAGTGTCCCACGAAAAGGACATTTTGGGAAACAAAGGCATTTTTGTTGGATTTTACCAGGAAGAAATGGAGCAGACATATATGTGTGCATATTGTTCTTTTAAAAGAAACAACAGAGTTAATGTAACTTGTATTGTCCAGGAGAGGACTGGGAAATACAGGACAAGAAAATCTAAGATTCGAGGGGTCCTGGTCTTGGAAATCTTCAGTGCTCTCCTACGGGTTTTTGTATATTGCCATTTCTGATATCTGATTTGTGTGCATTTATTCTTTTACGTAAACTGGACAGACTCTATGTAAAAGAATAAATGCACATAAATCAGATATCAGAAATGGCAATATACAAAAACCTGTAGGAGAGCACTTCAATCTCCCAGGCCACACAGTAGCAGACTTAAAAGTAGCTATCCTACAGCAAAGAGATTTCAGGACCAGGCTTCAAAGAGAAATTTCTGAGCTACAATTCATCTGCAAATTCGACGCCCTCAGCTCTGGCTGAAACAAAGACTGCGAATGGCTGGCTAAATACAGAAGCAGCTTCCCCTCCCTTGGTGTTCACACCTCCAGATCAACTGCTGGTAGTAAGCCTCACCCTTGCTGACTGAGCTAACCTTGTTATCCCCACCCTTGCTCTGTCTTATTTATACCCGGCCCTGAAGATTTCCAAGACCAGCATCTGAAGAAGTGAGTCTGTGCTCACGAAAGCTCATGCTCAGAACTTTTCTGTTAGTCTATAAGGTGCCACAGGACCCTTCGTTGCTGTTACAGATCCAGACTAACACAGCTACCCCTCCATCACTTAAGATTCGAGGGTTACCCTAAAGTACAACTAAGTTGGTGAGCGTCAGTGTGTGGCCGGTGGGCTGCATTTACACAAACATTTGGCTGTGACTTCATGCTAGAGGCTGTTTGTGAGTGACCCAAGTGGCAGCAACTTCAACAAGGCAGTGCAAGGCACCCAAGGTTGCAGAGCAGGGTGACATAGCTGCTCTTTTGTCTGCATTACACTCTGGGACATGATAAGGGTTTTCATAGATGTAAAAATGTGGTCTAAAGAGGACTATGATCAATTGTTCTGCATGTCCAGTGGGGGCAGGAAATGACATGATTGGCTTAATTTGCTGCAAGGGAGATCCAGGTTAAATATTAGGGAACCTCTGACAATAGGCATAGTTAATTAGTAGAACAGGTTATTCAGAGAGGTTGTGAAATCTATATCACTGGGAGATTTTTTAGAACAGATTAGGCAAACACCTGTCAGGGATGGTATGCTTTATTCTACTTCAGTACAGAGGGAGAGAATAAATAAATTATTGAGGTATCTTCCAGCCCTATGTTTTAATGATCGTACCTTGTCAGTCTGTCACTATGCCAGGTCCTAGAGTCCCTAAGAGTGGGGCAAAGGGTGACAGATTATAAAACTAATAAAAGTATTTTTTTCTGTAAATCAATGGGGCAGATTAAATGAATCCTGAACTCAGTAGAAGTTGAAGGTGATCACCACTTATAGGTTCAGGTTCTTAATTAATTGCATATGCTGTTGTCAGAGTACTACTGCAGCCATGCCTCAAAGCAGGAAGCGAAACAGAAGCAGTTAATCTTGAAATTCTCCCTACATTGAAGTATTTTAATGATTTCATTTAACATCCATAGTTGAAAAAATAAACCCAAAAAACAACCACAGCAAGAAGTCCTGTGGCCCTTTATAAACTAACAGATTTATTGGAGCATAAGCTTTCGTGGGCAAAGATCCACTTTGTCAGATGCATAGTTTTCCCCACCCTCCCATCCACTAAGTGTGCATAAAGGTATAGTGCAGTTCAGAGCTGCAACTCCTGCTTTATTTTCTGTCTTCCTCTGTCGACAAAAGAAGTACCCTTTCTGAAAGCCAAACAAAATATACACAACTCTAATGACTAAAGAGGGAATTGATTTTGTAGTCAGTCCATGTCCCCTTTCTTTTGAAAACGCATCAGTGGGTTTGTACTTAATTAAGGCTGTCCTCTTCCCACATGCTGCTTCTCATTCTGTCCTACATCTCATTCCAAACAACCCCTATGTCCCCAAAATAATATATGTTCAGCTCATGCTTATGGTGGAGTGATCTCAGTCTGAAAGCAACATTTAATTTCATCTGCACTATAGGATCCAACTTGTGAGTGTGAAAGTTTCCATTTGCCCACGTTTTAATGCTTCCTTTAGGGTTGTTTTTCATGGTAGGTCCAAACATTGCATTTAGGCTCTGGGTAAACACCACAACTATGCTGCCCTAGAAAGCTCTCAAACGATGAAGACATTGGTAGCTATAGCTTATCTACATGAGCAAATAGTTTGTTGCTGTGCTGTGTGGAAAGCAGTTTCAGATTATTCAGACATTATTTAATCCCTGGAAATATTTTGATTACAAAACAGAAGTAAACTGCTTGTCTCTCTACCATTTCTTTTGTCTTTTGAGGTTAATTCTTGCAACTATCTAGCTAAAGATCATAGAAAGGGAGCAACATAAAGATGTGATCTTTATAGGCATAACTGCGTCTACATGGCCCCTCCCTTTTGGAAGGGGCATGCAAATGCGGCCAATAGAAAATGCAAATGAAGCACAGATGAACAAATCTCATGCCTCATTTGCATACTGTCATGCAATCACAGTTCCGGAAGTGCTGTTTTCTGAAAAAAAACCAACAGCCATGCAGATGGGTTTCCTTTGAAAATAATCCCTGTTTGCAAAAGAACCCTTCTTCCTGAAACAAAATAAGAAGAAGGGATCTTTTGAAAACAGGATTTGTTTTTGAAGGAAACCCATCTACACAGCTGCTTTTTTTTCTGAAAACAGCACTTCTGGAACAGTAAATGGCTGCTATTATGCAGATGAGGCATAAAATATGCAAATTAGCAACCAATTTGCATTTTCAGTCAGCCAAATTTGCATGCCTCTTCTGAAAAGTAAGGGCCGAGTAGACCCAGCTTAAGTGTTGATGTGCAATAGATAAATACAATATATGCACTTATTAATGCACAGTCTATATTAAACCCTAAGGCTGGGTCTACACAGTGTGGCTTTCCTGGCAGGTCTATGCTAATGAGCAGCCTCAAAATTGCAAATGGCTATTCATTAGTATGGTCACATGGCTCATTAGCATAGCTGCACTAGAGCTCAGTCTCAGCAGAGGAGGGTGCAGTCAGTAAAGAGGCTGTGTAGACATGCCCCTGCCAGAAAAAAGCCCCTCTGTCACCAGGCCTTTATGCCTGAAAAAAATCAGGCATAAAGGTCTGGCAACAAAGGGGCTTTTTGCTGGTAGGAGCATGTCCACACGGCCTCTTTACTGACGGCACCCTCCTCTGCTGATGCCATATTCTCGCAGGGCTATGGAAATGAGCATTGGGAGTATGCAAATGGCATGCCATTTGCAATCTTGAGAAGCTCATTTTGCATACCTCTGCTGGCAGCAGCGCTGGGTGGAGCACTGTGTAGACATAGCCTAAGGTTGCAATTTTAAAGCATTCAAAAATCAGGAAGTGCAAATATTGGTGCGCTCATATAACAATAGCTCAGGGGCACATGCTGGAATTTAAATTTGACACCTTTTTGAGGGAGCACAAAAGTTTACTCTTTCACCTCCCGAGCACCAGGAGTAGACACGGTGCCCCGCCAGCACCAGAAGGAGATCTCTGTCCCGGCTTTTTCATTCCCCTAACCATAGGAAAAGCTTATTGACATCCCATCCTCTCCTGCCCCTCCCGCCACCCACAAGGAAAAAGGACTCTCCTAGTTTCAGGGCAGTGGCTCTCACCCTGCTGCAGCCCTGGGGCCGGAGAAGTACAGCAGCCCTCACTCATTACTGTAGGACCCAAGCCCTTGCTCACCCCTCTTACATATCCCCCTACACACCCCCAACAACAGCTGCAATTTTGGATTTTTACTCATGAAATGTATTCTGTGACTTGAGGAAGAGAGGGTTAAAATCAGTCCCTTTGTGCCAGGTGCAACTGCCATTGACTTGAATGGGCAATTGACTCAATGGGCAATTGAGTTTAATGAAGGTGGATCAGGTTCTGCAACAGGCTGAAATTGATCCAGTGTGGGAAAAGTAGTCATTCATATGTACTCTGTAATTATTTTATTCATATACAGGGCCAGTAAGCAAAACTCACTGATTTTCATTACTGGAGAATTTGGCCTAGAATATAATCTGATGTACAGGATAATGAAACAGCACTTCGTTCTGCATATAAAGGAGTCATAGCCTGATTCTCTTGTCACACAAAAATTTAAAGCCAAAAGATATATAGCCAATAAGAAAAGGAAAAATTGAACAATTCTATAGAAAGTATGATATGGATGTGAAGCAAAAGTGCAGAGACTTGGGATACAGAGGATAATCTGAAAGGAAGTTTTCAAGTGAAAATATTGGAATATTTAAACCATGACATGATCACAGTGCCCAGAAAATAGAACAGTCTTATGTTGTTAAGTATTGTATAGTTCCAAAAGTGCTGAGCACTTTTATATATATAAGAAGAAGTAGTCTCTGACCTGGACAGAGTGCAATCTAATCAGACAAAGATTAAAAAAGGATGGAGAAAGAGAAGCTGCAGGATAAACAAAGGGATCTAGGTGATGCCAGATGCACATCTTCCTAGGAATGCATAAATCCATCTTTCCCCTCTTGGCCCGCACATTTTCCTTGCTAACTATTGTTTGTAATTTGAATATTGCCAATAGTAAAAATCATGAGAATGTATATATTTTTAAAAATCTCATGACCTTTAAGAGATTTAAGTTGGCATTTTTGTTTGGCTCAGCTTGGGGCTGGGGCTGCACCTACATTTTCTGAGCCTTTAGGTTTCACTCATGCCATGTTTTCCAACTTTTGGAGGTTAGAAACGTATTTTTAAAGAAAATTGACAGCCGAGATATTTTCATAATTAATGATTCCAGAAGCTGAGGATTTTGGAAGAACAGCGAATGTCACAAAAACAATGCCATGCCCTCTACCTCTTCGCTGCCTATTCCTCCTACACTTCTTCATCCATAAATGCTCCCCCTACATCAGAACTAGATAATCAGTGAGTTGGAATACTCTGTCATATTAAACTGATGTGAAGACACGCTTAAATAAAGTCAGAGCCATACCTTCCACTGATTTCAGTGAGGCTAACATTTCACCCACTATTAATTTACTCCATGACTAGCATGTAGTGGGGTGGCTACCCTACCCTGGCCAGAAGGAGCTAAATGAAGCTGGATGGAGCCTACGCAGAGCCCCAGGCACTCAGAAAGGGCTTACAAGAAGCAATCAGAGGGGAGCTTGCTGAGACAGCCATGTATATAAGGCACTGCTCAGCAAAACAGAGGGCCAGTGGGGTAATGACCAGCAAGGGTGCTGAACCAGCTCCCAGGGAAAGAGATACACCTTGTACAGAGCCATATCGGGCTCTGGTTCAGTGGGATATTTGCCTGATCAAGATACTACTTAATATGATTATGGATCTTCTATTGATAAAAGAGCGGAATTCTTACTTTCAAAGGAAAGTTTTCTACGTTTCTTTTGTTCCTATTTCTCTGGCTTCTTTTTATAATGAATTCATACCACAGGTGGATCCCAGCATCAGGATAGATGACTTGCATCTGCATAATGGAATTTGCATGTTGTAGGAGTCATCAAATGGGCAGTGAAGGAAAGCTTGGTGCAATGACAAGTGATTGCTCCCTCTGGCAGTCTCATCAGTCCCAGCCTTTCTCATACGGAGCAAAATAAGGTAATTCCTGCTTTGAATAATCAGTCATCAGCAACAGACATGAACCTTCAAAATAGTCTTGGCCAGCACACTTTTTTGTTGCATTAAGTGCCTTATTGATCATTATTAGCACAATGGTTTAAATGCTTATTGGGTTTTGGCACTTCCTTAGATGTTACTCTGGGGAAAACCTTATTAAACTCCTCTCTACACAGCAAGTTGGACTTGCAAAGAAATCTCTGAGGAATAAAAAAGGACCATGATCTAAGAAGTTTTATGTCACACTCAGAAATGCTGCATGTGATGTGAACAAAAGCTGCTCAGTGTCTGATGTGGGTGTATTTCACTGATTAGCCACAAGGGCCTTATGTAAGTGCATTATGTGGGGCGGTGAAAGGAGCACAGGACTTCCTTCCTAGGAATTCATATGGTTCCAAGTCTGGCTGTCCAGCAACCCAAGGAGATTGATGTGGCCATGTACAACCTCACTTGGAGGCTGTGCTCCCTGATCCGACGAAATTGCCAACAGATTCCTATTTAAGCTTTGGAGCACCAGCGTCAGCCCCAGCAGTGACTGCTCAAAGACTTTCACGCCCAGAGCTGTGCCTAGCCTGCTTCCTGTATTGGCTTTTGCTGCAACCCACCCCCTCCCCTGTTCCAGCCCCGTCCCCATTTTTCTTAGAACTGATTCCTAGCTCTGAGCATTAGCTTGTCTCATAACCACAACTCTAGTTCTGCCCTTTGGTTCTGTTCTGACCACTAGGTTGGATTCCTGTTCTGACCACTGCATCACATGAGCAAACTGTGTGTTCATCCCCCAGCATGGAGCTCCCTGCAGAAGGGTCTCAACAGAAATCCAACCCAACCTCTTATAAACTGAGATGGACATAGGAGGTAGACTTATTAGGAGTTTCTGGGTAAAGTTAAAAGGGGTAAAAAACAAGGGAGATATGATGGGGTATATTGCAGACCACCTAACTAGGAAGTAGTAGATAAGGCTTTTTTAAACGACTAACACAATCATCCCGAGCACAGGACTTGGTTGTGATTGGGACTTTAATAATCCAGACATCCGCTGAGAAAAATAATAGCAGGGCACAGATTAGACAACAAGTTCTTAGAATGTATTGTAGAATTTCTTAATTTCAGAAGATGAAGAAAGCTGCTAGGAGGAAGGCTGTTCTAGGCTTGATTTTAACAAATAGGGAGGAATTGTTTGAGAATTTGAAAGTAGATGGCATAATGAAGTGATCATGAAATATAGTGCCCATCTATAAAAGAGGAATGAGAACAACTCAGGAAACTAAAGCCAATTAACTTAATTTCTATGCCAGGAAAAAATAATGGAGCAAATAATTAAGGAATCCATCTGCAAACATATGCAAGATAATAAGGTGATAAGTAACAATCAGCATGAATTTGTCAAGAATGAATCATATCAAAGCAACCTGATAGCTTTCAATGGCTGTGTCTACCCTATGAGATAAAAGTGAATTCATTAATATCAATTTTGTAATTCTGGAATATATAAATTTGAATTTCACCATCCTCACTTCCTCATGTGCTCCTCACAAAGTCGTCTTATTGCTGCCACACTCAACTGGCAAACATCGACTGTTGCAGGAGTGCATTGTGGGAACCTATCCCACAGTTCCCTTATCCCAATGACATTCTGGATATGCTTGCTGGTCTTTGACATCATCCTCCCACATTACATTTTCCTCATTCCCCTCCCGCGTTAAGCAAATGTCCATTTTTCCAGCTGGAAGGAAGGAGAAGTAGGGTGTCCACAGAGATGGCAAATTTTACAGAAATCTTTTTCTTCTGTAACTGAATGATATAGGATTTCATAAAAATCAGCAAGTGTCTCTCTTCCCAACTGGCCATCCACCGACTATCCCCCCTCCTGTGATTGCACCCAATCCCTGAAAATAACACAGGGCTTCTGAAAAGCTTGAAAGAGTTCCTGAGGGGAGGGTATTTGGTTTCCCCATTCATTATACAGCTTCTGTTTACAGTCTGTGTTCTCAACTGACCATCCACTAACTCTCCTCCTGTGATTTCATCTGATCCCTGAAAATAACACAGGGACCCTGAAAAGCTGAGACAAAGTTAGAAAAAGAGGATAGAAAGTCTAGGAAAAGTATTTTTGTCTTCCCTCTTCACTACACAGACACTGACAACATGGGAGATGTCAGTGAAATCTCATACACTGAACTTATAACCGAAAAAGGAATTTCAACTGACCCTCCACCCACTGTTCCCTGTATTTTGGGGGGTCAAAGCATGAAGAACCAGGATATGAAAGGTTAGGGAAAATATTTTGTAACTGAAATATTAAAGATTTCGCAAAAAGCAGCAGGTGTCTGCAATGGGCAGCAAGCCCCCGAAAATATTTTTGGTGGGGTGGCAGGCTGTGGTCAGTGGCTGCAGAGCTGGTTGAAATGTTCCACTGCTCCTGAATATCTTAGCCGGCCGGGGAGACTTCCCTCTGGAGGCATCCAGCTCCACAGGTCCATTGCTGGCGCCTGGGGAGTGTTCTGTGCGGGGCCAGTTGAAATAGTGTGCAAGCCCCCAAAATTCATTTCCTCCCTTGGAGCCCTAACCACCCGCAAGCTGAAACATGGTGCTGCCTGGCGGCACGCTCAGTGCCAAATGGCAAACATGTCCTTTTATTGGGGCAGGGCTACCCACTTGATGTGGCTGAGCGCAGGAAAGATACTGACTGTGTGGTGGCTATGGGGGTAGGAGGGGTACACAGAAATGTAAATCATGAGAAGAAGTTTCTTGATCTCTTATGCAAGCACAAGTCCCACAACAGCCTTGCTGCCATGTGGCAAGCACAGCAGAGAAAAACATACCAAGTGTAGAGACAGAGCCACAAACTCTGTGCTGGGGCTATTTGTAATGGGTAGATGTGCTCACAGTGCTAATAGCAAAGAAAGAAAAGATGCTTCTTAGGCTCTCGTACAAACATGACCCCAAAGCCAAGGGCTTCCTTGTCCCGATTTGAAATTCATAAAAGTCTTCCTGTTACCTAATTCCTGTGCACCCTGGAGAGCAGTGACCTGTGTGTAGCACTGAGGGACATTGTGGCTTACGTACGGGACACCTCTGAAAGCTAATACATTTCATTTAAGATGTGGTGCTTCCACACTGGATTTTAATCAAACTTTTGAATTCAAGATTGATGCTACACCCATCAGGTACTGACAATATTGTGATATTGATATTTTAGTGTTCCCTAAATCAAGCTAATGGTGTTTACAGTGAATGCAGACACATGGTAATATCAAGCAAATTGCCTTAAATTCAAATTTATCTCATAGGGTAGACCAGCCTTTGATAGGATACCAAGCCTTGTGAATAAGGAGGAAGCAAGAGACGTAGTATAGTTAGACTTTGTTAAAGCATTTGATACAGCCTTGCATGACCTTCTTATCAATAAACTAGGAAAATACAACTTTGATTGGACTATTATGAGATGGGTGCATAACTGGTTGGATAACCATTTTCAGTGGCCATGTCTACACAAGAGGCTTTTCCTGGCAAAACTCGGCTTTTGTTGGAAACACAGTGGCGTGTCTACGACAAAATGCAACTTTGTTAACAGTTTGTTGACAAAACCCATCAGATCCGCCAGCAGCATTATATCTCTCCCCGTTCAGGTATAACACCTTTGTTGACAGTGTTCTGTTGACAAAACAGCCATGTAGATGCTCCAGCGCCCCTTTGTCAACAGACAGGGCTTCTGGTTCACCAGGCAGTCCTGTTTGCAGCACTTCCGGTCAGCCATTCTGTCAAGAGAGGGCCAGGCAGTCTGGTTGCTGTTTGTCAACAGAGCAGATTGCTCTCTCAATTCACTTTTATGTGTAGATGGAATCTGTCAACAGAAGTTTTGCCGGGAAATCCCTTCTGACAGTGACTTCCATTGACAGATGCTTCTTGTGTAGACATAGCCAGTAACTAGTTATCAATGGTTCCCAGTCATACCGGAAGGGCACAACAAGTGGAGCTCTATAGGGATCAGTTTTGGGACTGGTTCTGTTCAATATCTTCATAAAGGACTTAGCTATTGGCCTAGAGAATATATTTATAAAGTTTGTGGACAATACGAACCTGGGTGGGTTTGCAAGTACTTCGGAGGGTGGAGTTATAATGGAAAATGATCTGGACAAACTGGAGAAATGGTCTGAGGTAAATAGGATAAAATTTAATAAGGATAAATGCAAAGCATTCCATTTAGGGAGGAACAATCAGTTTAACACATACAAAATGGAAAGTGACTGTCTAGGAAGAAGTACTGCAGAAGGGAATGTAGGAGTCATAAGCTGCGTCTACACGTGCACGCTACTTCGAAGTAGCGGCACCAACTTCGAAATAGCGCCCGTCGCGTCTACACGCGTCGGGCACTATTTCGAAGTTAACTTCAACGTTAGGCGGCGAGACGTCGAAGTCGCTAACCTCATGAGGAGATAGGAATAGCGCCCTACTTCGACGTTCAACGTCGAAGTAGGGACCGTGTAGACGATCCGCGTCCCGCAACGTCGAAATTGCCGGGTCCTCCATGGCGGCCATCAGCTGGGGGGTTGAGAGATGCTCTCTCTCCAGCCCCTGCGGGGCTCTATGGTCACCGTGGGCAGCAGCCCTTAGCCCAGGGCTTCTGGCTGCTTCTGCGGCAGCTGGGGATCTATGCTGCAGGCACAGGGTCTGCAACCAGTTGTGAGCTCTGTGTATCTTGTGTTGTTTAGTACAACTGTGTCTGGGAGGGGCCCTTTAAGGGAGCAGCTGGCTGTTGAGTCCGCCCTGTGACCCTGCCTGCAGCTGTGCCTGGCATCCCTGTTTCGATGTGTGCTACTTTGACGTGTAGATGTTTCCTCGCTGCGCCTATTTCGATGTTGGGCTGAGCAACGTCGAAGTTGAACATCGACGTTGCCGGCCCTGGAGGACGTGTAGACGTTATTCATCGGTCGCAACATCGAAATAAGCTATTTCGATGTTGGCTGCACGTGTAGACGTAGCCATAGTGGACCACAAGCTAAATATGAGTCAACACTGTTGCAAAACCAGGAAACATGATGTTTGGCTGCATTAGCAGGTGCGTCGTAAGCAAGATACGAGAAGTAATTCTTCTGCTCTACTCTGCATTGATTAGGCCTCAGCTGGAGTATTGTGTCTGGTATTGTGACCACATTTCAGGACAGATGTGTATAAATTGGAGAAGGTCCAGAAGAGAGAAATAAAAATGATTAAAGGTCTAGAAAACATGACTTGGGAGGGACAACTGAAAAAATGGGTTTGTTTAATTTGGAAAAGAGAAGACTGAGAGGGGATATGATAATAGCTTTCAAGTATCTAAAAGGGTGTTACAAAAAGAAGGAAGAAAATAGGACACGGAGCAATGGGCTTAAATTGTAATAAAGGAGGTTTGGGTTGGGCATTGGGAAAAACTTCCCAACTGTCAGGGTGGTTAAGCACTGGAATGCATTGCTTAGGGTGGTTGTAGACACTCCATTGATGGAAATACTTAAGAGCAGGTCAGAGATGCTTTAGATGGTTCTTGGTTCTGCATGAGGTCAGAGGCCTGGACTTGATGTCCTATTGAGGCCCCTTCTATTTCTTGTATTTTACGATTCTACAGAAACTGTGGGCTCAGGTCTCTGCACCACATGACCAGAATGCAGATCTCTATATCCAGACAAAAGCCCCAGCACCATCTTTTGTCCCCATAATTCTTGCACCCAGTTTCCATGAGTCCAATCTGTCTCTACCTGATAAATTTAGCAAGGACGGAAGAGAACCAATTTTTGCAGGCTCCTAAACCAATGCTATCTCTTGTTTCTGTTGCAGCCACAGTTGTAACCTACAGATCAGTCTAAAATGGAACCAATATTTAGTCTGCTCAATAGAGAGGTCTTTAAATGGGCATCCCCCCTCTGGAAAGGTCTGGTCCTTTCTTTGAACATGTTGAGAATTTTGAACAAGCAACAGGGGACATCTTTGATCCTAGCTGAGAACATACCACAGAAGCTGCTCTCCATGCCCTCCAGCAGGTTCCAAAGAATGTTTCCAAATATGCAGCAGAATTTTAATGTCTGGCTGCAGACCCACTGGAATGAGGCCATACAGCAATGCTACTTCAGACATGGACTCAACAACTCTATTAAAAGGGAATTAGCATGACTGGAACCTGCACCAAGCCTCATAGTCTTAATTGATCTCTGTATTAGGATTGGTGATTGGGTACAGGAGCAAGCCAAAGAAAAACAACATGCCACCCACCCTTTAGCCAGACATATTTCAGCTTCCAGGGCCACACTTGCCTTACCAGACCCCAAAGCAAAGAAACCAGACCTACCTGTTTGCTGAAAAAAGTATTGTTGTCAAGCATTATGTCATGAAATTTGCCCTGTGTTCTCATGTGGATCTCTACTTCTCTCTTCTTCTGGTTCCTTCCTGAAGGAGCTATCCTGCAGGACCAAACTTCACAAAAAATGGGTTCTTCTCACCCTAGAATCAGGTGTGCACACACATAAACCTGAGAGGACTAGGTTAATCAACACTACCCAGCTTACTCCTTGTTTGTTCTTGGACTCTATGCTGGGTTGAACAACTCTTCCAAGCTGCTACTCTCAGATGCCCCAGGTTGAGCACCTCTTTATGCCTACTTTTATATTACAATTGTTCTGGTAGTAACACAGTAGATGAGCCAACCTCACAGGATTTTTGGGTGTTGCAGGGATGTTTAGCTTCAGTATGAGGACCATTGCTGTAGCGCAAATGGGGAAGCTGAAAA
Source organism: Carettochelys insculpta (assembly GCF_033958435.1). NCBI lineage: Eukaryota > Metazoa > Chordata > Testudines > Carettochelyidae > Carettochelys > Carettochelys insculpta. The sequence goes on from NC_134138.1 coordinate 176,475,721, forward strand.
CACCAATCAGAGAAAGAGAGAGAGAAGAAAACAACCAGCTAAACCAGAAAAGTTATTTATTATCAGGTAATAACAATATAGGGCATCCAAACAAACAAAACAGTTAGGCTGTGTCTACATTTGCATTCTTCTTTGGAAAGGGGTATGTAAATGAGGGAATCAAAAATGCAAATGAGGTGCAGATTTGCATATCCACCACCTCATTTGCATATTCTCATTTCAAAAGCGCTTCTTTCCAAAGACGAAAACCAGTGTAGACACTGCTCTTTCGAAAGTAAACCCCATCTTCGAAAGAATCCTTCTTCCCATTTTTATGGGCTACATCTAAAATGGACAAGTGAACCCTTAGTGACTATACATTAAAAGAAATACATTCAGCCCTTTTGGGGTCAGCCATTGTATTATTTAAAACACCCTAAAGCTCACGATTCTCTTCTCCCTTACACCAGTGTAAGCCCATAGTAACTCCACTGAAGTCAATAGGAATCATGCCCATATGGCTAAGAGTAGAAGTGAGCTTTACATTTTGTATTTCAACTGCACCACTCGTAATTTAATAGTTGTGCTAGTCTGTGTAATTAGAACCATAGTGTGGCTTCACATGCTATAATCTCTTGCATGTGTATAGCCAAAGTATATAAACAGCAGCAGTCGGTGGCAATAATCCCAACCCCCGCCAACTGCCTTGCTCTATGTGCAATGCATCTGAGGGTTCTGTTCACAGCACAGTAGGATTTGGAAGTGTTGCATATATGTCTGAGTGCCAGTCCTCCTCTTCTAGTTAGTGGGAAGGGAGATCAGGGATTCACTGATGGGCTCAAAAGAGTTTTGATCAAACTTGGTGCATAAAATCATACCATGGTTCTTTCTAGAGGATTGGGATCTATAAAATGCAAGTATTGATTTAAATTTCATCAACCTCTTCATGAATATTAACAAGGGCCACATCTTCTAAGGGAGCAAAACCAAATTAAAACTTTGGATGAAATTGTGAACTTACACACTGAGGCCAGATTTGTAAAGGTATTCAGATGCCTAAAGATGCAAATACATACTTAGCATGATTTTCAAAAGTATTTAACCCCCATTGACTGAAACTTTTGAAAATCCTTCTGCATTTTTAGACGTCAAAATATCTTGACAAGTTGTCCTCGAATATTGGCTGTGATGGGGTGGACTAAGCCCCAATGCCCTCGAGATGAGGTCAGAGGCTTTGCCACTCTCCATCCCAGCAAGGAGCAGGCAAGAGGTTCTCCAGGGAGGATAGATCAGCTGTCTCAGTGAGAGCCAATCAGGGCACAGAAGACCAATATAAAAGAAGCTGCAGGAGCTCTACTCTGGTAGATGCTTGTGGTGCCTGCGAGCCCAGCAGCACTTGGACAGCTCCATGTGAGCACTGAGCTTTGACCTGGGTCGGTCCAGTGGCTGGAGACTGGCCACAAACCTGGTGGAGGAGCTGACAGCACCCTGGACAGAGTGCTTCCAATCCCACCCATAGGACTCAGAAGGCAGCAGTCAAGATGGGACGGGGTACCCTCAGCTGCAGAGGAACACTTGACAGCAGGCTGGCCCTGTTAAGAGGGCCAAGACACTTAACTAGAATCTGCTCTCAGCTCGTATTGATTATGGGGGATGAAGCATTGGGTGGCTGGGGCCTTTTCCTGAACAGGATTGGCCTTGAGTAGTTAGTAGCTTCCTTTTTATGAAATATTGTAACTTCTTGCTGTAATAGGTACTACATTCCATGTTTATATGTGCTTTGTGTTCACTTAGTAAGGCCTGAAAAATAATTCACACCTCTCTCCGTAGAACACTTTTTAATAACTGATTTTACAGAGGTACAGGTTGAACCTCTTTAACACTGAACTCTGTCATCCAGCAACATCCATAATCTGGCATGATTTCTGTAAGCTGGACAATGACTTACCATGGGTGTTACCAAGTTTCCTGTGGTCCCATAAAGTTTATTTACAATCACCAGTCCAGGCTGTCAGTGATATTCACCAGTACTTTCCCCTAGCTGTATTTTAAGAGCCAGTAAGTAGCGGAAGTGTGGGTAAGGCTGCTGCAGAATATTGACCTCTTTTGGTCTGGAAAATTCTCTTGTTCAGTATCAGTCAAGTCCCAAGGTGCCAAGTGAGAGAGGTTCAATCTCTACTGCATTTTCTCATGTAAGCCCCTTTATGTCTTGCCCTCCATCTCAGCTTCATGAAGTTATGAAAAGTAGCAACATTTTACTGAAATGTCAGTGTTTCATATTTCATGCCTGGCCCAAGGAGAAACATCGGGGGTGTCTTGTTCTGGGCACAGTATCAGGCAGGATGGAAATAGTTATCAGATGCTATGCAAAATCCCTTATTGAATTTCTAACATGTTTTTGTTTGTTTGCTTGTTTTTTTAAAGAAAACGTCATAGGCAGTGACAAACAGCTTTTCTTAGCTGGAATTGAGAGCATGTGTATTTAACTCTCTCTCTTGAAGAGTTAAAAACAAACATCAAACAAGTAACCTCAGCCTGACACTGATATATGTATGTGAGGGAGGGGCCATGTACTATACATTTTGTACACACTGTGTAAGTTCCAGGGACAGTAGCATTTGCTGAGTTCAAGAAAGTAGCAACAGCCAACAAGGAAGTTAGATTATAGGACAATGCAATGTACCCAGGAAGTACTATTCATCCCAGAGTTTCCACAGTGGTTCCTGTTCATGATTATGGCTAAACTCTACACTGTAGTTCAGGGATTCTCAAAAATACAAAGGGTCATGAGGTTATGATATGGGGGATCATGAGCTGTAATTCTCCCTCATCAAATTGCACTTTGCCTCCAGCTTTTATAACAGTATTAAATATAAAAAAGTGTTTTAATATATAAGGTGGAGGCCATGCTCAGAGGCTTGCTTTGTGAAAGGGGTTACCAGTATAAAGTTTGGGAGTCACTGCATCTAGCTCCTGGTGTTGGCTGAATTCTCAGAAGCCATCAAAAGTCTTATACAAATATGAAATAGGACTAAAATGAATACTGTTAAAAGAAAGGCAGAATACCTGTCTGTGGGTTTATTTCTGGCAAGGTTCTGTTATTCCATGAAGAATCCACATGTCAGAAAGTATGCAAACTACTATGTGAACACAGAATACATTTCCATAGAGATGGGCTTATTAACTATAATGCATTTCAAAGCCCAGCTGGTACATGAAATGCATTCTGAAAAAGAAAAAGGGCTTTGCTGATGTTGATGTTGCTGATGCTGGGGGGGAGGTATTGCCTTACAGATTAGTAATATTCCTTCAGATTCGTTTATTAACTGGTACCCTTCCCTGAATCCAGGCTGGGTATTTTTACTTGGAGCCCTCATTTGAAAGCATGGAGATATACATATTTCATAGAGCTAGAAAGAACCTTGAGAGGCCATTGAGTCCAGTCCCCTGCATGACCTATCACCATCCCTGACCGATATTTTTTAAAATTACCTGCCCTAGAAGGAGCCTCTCAAGCACTGAGCTTACAATTCTGGGTTTATAAGGCTAATGTTCTAACCACTGAGCTACCCCCACCATTAATGTACAGCTCCATAATCTTAAAACAAATAAAATAAATCCATGTATTCCCTAGGAGTCCTTTTCCCTCAACTGTTAAATAGGTTGAAGTAAGATTGTACTGTATGCATTATTTATAGCTTGAGTAGGTTAAGCGCTTCTGTTTGTTTTGCCACAAAGCAAACCTTGAACTCGGTGGTCAGGACTGAAGTGGGGTGTTCCTCTTTTTCAATCTTATCATTTTGAGACAACGAGTAGATGTGTAGGAGGATGTTTCGCTGTACGTAGGATCTGTTCAGTCACTCAGGATGCATTTTGCTAGGGTGCAATGTATTTACCTCTCTCCTCAACTGCAGACAGCATTGGGAGTGCTGTGGGGGACAATCCCACTGCAATCAAGATAAAGCTTCTGACAGCAACGTCAGTTTAGTTGGTATTTCAAATTGTAAGGGCTGGAGTACAATGCTGCAGTAAATAGATTTAACATATGCAGCTTCAGTTAGGTGGCTAATGTAAATGAATTTGACGTTATTAGATCCACTTACTGCAGTGGTTATACTCCCATCGACTTCCCTTATAGTTCATGGGGAGATGGAGTACACAAATCAATGGGAGAGTGCTCTCCCCTAGAGTTAGAGTGTCTTCACCAAAGCTGCTAAATTCATGCCTTGCTGCACTGATTGCAGCAGTGTCAATCTACAGGCAAGTATAGACATACCCTCAGTAGAACTTTGTGTTCTTGTAGGGCTCATATGTAAGAGGAGCAAGAGGATTAAAGGGGACCAGTTACTCTCTGTGCCAACTAACCACTTGGCCTGAGGGGCTGTACTGTGGAAAGAGCAGTCACCACAAGGTGGATAATCTCCATCCTGCATAAGTAGACAGGGAGTGAGAAGACTCACTTCCACTGCCTCAATTATCTGGCCTGCACCGCTGCATAGGTCCAATGGAGGACAACCATCTGGGCCAGCAAAAAGGCTGGTGCAACCCACTCCTCACCACTCCCTAAACAAGAGGGAAGCACCAGATAGCAACTGTGAGTGATACAGTTACATGCTGCTGCTTAAGTAAGCAGGACCGTAAAGTTACAAAGCAGCCTTCGGTACCTTAAAGTGGTAATTAAGCATCTCACGCTTGTTAGGTAATTATTACTACTCCTATTTCACCTGGCAAACTGAGGGCTAGTCTATACTAGAAGTGCTACATCAGCACAGCTGCACCCCTATAGTGTCAACTGCTGCCTGAAGAAATCTCTCACATTAGCACAGTTACGCAATCTCCATGACAGGCTGAACTTATGTCAATCGGACAGTGCCTTGGTCCACATAGCACCAGTGTGGACAGTGCTTGGGTCATTGTAATTTTCATCGTTGGGGTGTCTTTTTCACACCCCTGTGTGATGTAAGTTATATTGACTTAAGCAGCTGGGTAGACCTGCACTGAGAGTTTACTTCCCTATTCCAAACTGCTTTAACCCGGCCCCAAAACAATCAAAAAAATAGACCGCCTTGGTACCACTGTGAGAATGTTCACAAAAAGAGGCCTGAGCAGTTGTGCATTTGTGTGGGGGCAATGTGATGGTAGTTGTGTGCCTGAGCTGAGAGGTGCAAGTGTGTTTGATTATGTGAGGACTAAAAGGATTATATTAAATTATCCACAGATATTTTACTATATCACTGGTCACTAAAGAATGGTGATTCATTCTTACCACCACAAAAGGGGATGTGTGTATGTATGTGTGTGCATTATATAAGCCTGCATGTTTTTCTCCTCTGTTACATTATGTCATATTACATAAGTCACATGATATAAGCCCCCTTCCAGAATGCATTTTCTTTTTCTTGAAGATGTGCTTATTTGGGGCAGATGAATACAAAGGTCTGATGCTAGTTAGGAATATCAGTAGCTATCCAGCCTGTGAACCATTTCATCTCAATCACCATTTTTGCCTCAGTTGTGTCACAGCTTTAAGTTTATACAGATAAAACATTCTCTCCTCATGGGAACAGAGCAGTGAAGAACAGGATACCAGATACTAGTAGCCAGCTCTATTTAGATATCAGATCAGTTACCTAATATGAAGCCCAGTGTTACATCAACTTGCAGCTCTGATTTCAGGATGTTTCTAATTTACTTCCCAAGCATTTTGTTCTACACGTATAGTATAAGGACAAAGATCTAGTGGAAGTGCACTGGGCAATCATGTAGGACACCTGTGACTTCCACTTGCTAAGTGCCATGGCCGGCAGCATGCTAACGAGGCACTGAATATTCATGTCAGTGCCTCATTAGTATTCTTTGATTTGGCCATTAGCATGGCCATTTAGAAGTTTCCCCTAGTGTAGACATAGCTAAGCTAACATGCTAAAAACAAAACAAAACAGTAGTAATGTAGCACTTTAAAGACTAACAAAATGATTTATTCGGTGATGAGCTTTCATGGGACAGACCAACTTCTTCAGACCTATAGCATTCCCAGTACAGTCTGACATCTATAAGTACAAAGGTCCAAAAAAAATTGAAAATAAAAACTGACAAATCAAGTACAAAGGACTGAAGGTGGAGGGTGAGAGGCGGGCGATATTTAGTGTCTTGCCTGAGATAATTATAAGCATCAAAGGAAGGGAAACAGTCCCTGTAATGGGTGAGGTAATTGCTGCCTTTGTTCATACCGAGGATTAATGTATTTTAATGTTAATTGAATTTGAATATGAACTTCAGTTCACAAATCGCCCTATCTTATCTTACTACTGTACACAAGACCTCAGAAGCTAGGCAGGCTGTACACCATATACTATTTAATTGACTACAGAATACCTAATTCTCAAATTGTAGTCATACCTTTACCTGAGCCTATTTTACTGTTCCCTATTCACACACTAGCAGCATCATGGTTCACTTGTGAATTCTAGCCCTGATTCAGCAAAGCATTTTAGCATGTGCTTAATTTCATCTAAGTTTGTAGTTCCCTTGGTATTGATAAGATTGCACACATGCTTACATTCTAGCTCATGCTTATCTACTTTGCTGAAACAAGACACAGTGCCTTGTAATGTTGGGTCTTAGATAACTAAACTATTTTTGAATATTCTCTTAATGGTTTCTATTTAATTTGGCAGCTCTCTGCTCACTCTCCTAGCAACAATTACTTTGTTATACAGGCCCAGTACCTTTGAATAAAATGGTCACGTGTTGAGGATGTAATTTGCACTTGACACATTTCATGGCACAATGCCTTATCTTATACCTTTGCCTTTTATGTAATTGGGTGCCCATTCCCACATTAAACAAATGTGGACAATGTCCTTCTTTAATTGGAATCAGTAGGGCCAAATGGCAAATGAACGCATTTCCTGCTTCAGTGTTTAAAGTAAAGTAATTTGTGGCTGTCTGTTTTGGAAATGAAGATATCCTTTAAGCATAAGATTTTCAGATATACTCTGTTCAAACCGGAAAATCTCAGCTGTAAAAGCAAAGCTACAGTGGTATTTACCACTGCCTTAAATGAGTACAGAAAAAATAAAATTTGGCCATGTTCTAGAAACAAATATTTCACACAGACAAAATTATGATGCCATGACCAAAAGCAAATAATAAAGTGTCAGGTATATCCATTGCAATATCTTATTTTCAGCTCCATTATGGCGGCCGAGGGATCTCAGACTCAGGGACTGCAGGCCATCTGTGGACCAAACTGTTCCATAATCTGGCCCGCACAGGGCTGCTGGCACTTGTCACTGTGGCCTGGGGATGTATGTTCATACCCTTCCCCAAGCCCAATCCTTGCTCTGCCCCACCTCTTCCCACCCCGATTTGCCTTCTCCCCACCCCCAACATTGCACCCCTTTCCTTAAGCCCCCTTGCCTGAAGGTTGCAGCCTCAGGGCTTACTAAGGGGCCTTGTAAAGGGCAGCAGCAGGTGTCAGGCTCTGCTTCACCAAACTGGCTGGGGCGATTGTGGTGGAGGGGAGCAAGCTGCTGCATTACTCTGCTTTCCCACAGCTCCCACCACCACAGTGAATGCAGGGAGACCTGCCACCTGCCACCAGCCCCAACTGGCCCGGGGTATGTAGGCTAACCCAAGTATGGGGGACCATTCCATCCATAGGAGGGTTGGAGTGGCCACTGCCAGGCCATCCCCCACAAATGCGAGGCTCAGAGCAGCTACCCCAAACTGACCCATGGATGGGATGGCTCCGCACATGTCCCCTGGGCCACAGGGGCATGCAGGAAGTGGCATGAAGCAAGCAGCTGGAAGCTGCTGTAGCTCTGCTAAGCTGCTGGTAGTGATGGCAGGAACTCCAGGAGGGGTATTAAATCACTTGGGAGTGGCAGGTGAGGCGAGGGGATGTGTGGGATGGGCGGGGATAACATGCAGACCAGCAGGTGGATCAGGAGACAACTGTGGGGGGAGGGGAGGAGAATGCATAAAGACCCCTCTCATCCCCCAAGCTCTGCCAAATGTGGGTGGCTGCTGACCTGCTAGGAGGATTTGAAAAATGGCACTTGAGTTTTGGACCCCTGCTATAGCCCTGGATTTCTCTGACACCTTCTATCAGATGTGTGCAGTTTTAAGCTCAATCCTCTCTTAAGCATGGTTCTTTGATTCTGTCACCTCCAAGAAAGAATGAAAAGAATGCTAAAGACAAGGAGAAATTCCTCCTTTTACACTCTCGGGTAGTGGCTCTAGCCTGCTGTCTTCTCAACCCTACTGGATTCGACCAGGAAGTCTCAAGATGTATGCAGAATCCAGGAATTAAGAGGTTGGGTCTTTAACAGTTGTACTTATGGGACATTTTAGGTTTTCATATTTATTAGAATATTGTGTTTGAAGAAGATGGAATACTGAGTCATTGCTTCTCCATGAGACCCTCCACTCATTCTCTCAATTGTGTTGGGGGTATGGGCCTAAGTAAACATTGTGGGCCTCCAAATCCATGCCAAGGACACAGGAAAGGTAGAGATGCTATGTTTCTTCTCAGTGTAGACTGTGCTGTAACAATCAACGCCCGAGTTATGGAAACATAAAACACCTATTTTGTCAGAAACTGAACTGCTGAAGGCAAAACTGGGGAAAAAAACTATCACATTAAAAGAAACATAAAAAATCCATCGTTGATTGAGTGTCATTTTATCTCTGATCTGTGAAATACTTAAAATGCTTGTTTCTACTCTGAGATGTGCCAAAGGCAAATGTAAAGAACTTACAACAAAACTAGTAGCCATTAAATTGGTACTCTGGGGCTCAAAACTTGAAGACCTAATTCTATTTAAGTTCTTCTCAGTCCTTACTAACCAAAGCTCCTACTGGCCAAGCCTTGAGAAGTTCTGCAAATCCATAATTCCTGCTGAAGACAGTGAGAGTTTTGCTTGAAAAGGGACCAAGGCTTTGTATATACTATTAAGTAAATCCATGTTGCCTTCCAACAACTAGAGTCCTTTTGCTTTATTCTGAAACTCTGAGGCTGTGTCTCCATGTGCTCCCTCCTTATTTGGTTTCAGAAGAAGGGGCTTTTGAAGTCAGGTGTGCACTTTCGAAAGGCCCCTGTCTACATGGGCAGCATGCATTTTGAAAGTGGCACTTCTGAATCGCTTGTGGCTGCCATTATGCTAATGAGGCACTGTGTATTCATGTTAGTGCCTCATTAGTATTTCTGAACTGCCTTATTAGCATGCCCCTCCTAAAGGAGGGGGCATGTGTAGACACAGCCCAACAGAGTCAGGCCAGAGGGCTAACTGAAAAGCAATAAAAAAGGAAATATATAAGCCCCAGGCTAAATAGGTCTCTATTTTCAGGGTAAACTAATTGAGGCCAATCTAGAGCTAGCAGGAATTTGCCAGAATCATTCAGGACATTCACACCAATTAAAGTAACTGGAACTGATTAGTTTCCAGAGTCAAGTGAGTCAGACTAATCAGAACACCTGAGGCCAATTAATGGTTAAAAAGGGCTCCTCTTCTGTTAATGCAGCACATGCAAGAAGCTGAGGAGAGAAGTGTCTGTGTAGGATCTGAGAGGATCAAGCACAAGCAGCCATTAGAAAGAAGAGCCTCCAGGTAAGGGAGGTGCTGGGGAAGGTTAAGAGGAAGTGGCTGAGGGAAATGTAGCTGTCACACAGCTGTTACTGGAGACATTTGCAGACAGTTGTTCTCATAGGGTCCCTGGGCTGGAACCTGGAGAAGAGAACAGGCCCATTTAAGCATGGGGAAAGGACTGGTTTTAGTAAAGAGATTTACCTTGCCCTCTACCACTTCAACTGAAGGGTCCACAAATACTATGGAATTTGGTTTCCCCTTTCTTTCCCTATGCTCACCAATGAGGAGAGTATCTCAACAAACAGCAAACTGGTGCCCTAGAGAAAGTGCCTGGACTGAGGCCTACTGTGAGCTTGCGAGGCAAGCGATCTGCCTAAAAGCGCAGGACCCACCAAAGCCGATGAGGAGCTTTGTCACAGGAACTTTCTCTACTCTTTTATGGGTGACAAGTATCAGAGGGGCAACTGTGTTAGGCTGTATCTGCAAAAACAATGAGAAGTCCTGTGGCACCTTAGAGTAAGATATATATTGCAGCATAAGCTTTCATGGGCAAAGACCCACTTTGTCAGATGTCAGATTCGTCAGGTGGTAGGCTATAAAGTGCCACAGGACTTCTTGTTATTTTTACTCTTTTACTGTATCTTGCAGTTAGATACCAGGATCCATCGGACCCAGTGGTAATCAGTTTGTTTCTTTCTCATTGGGCTCTTGTGTATAGTTCTGACAGGCAAAGGCATTAATAATGTTACACAGGACAACCTGTTTTTCCTCTCATGAGGACAATAGAAAAGTAAGTTTGTTCACTGACAAACCACATATTTGTTGTTGTGGAAATCACAGACAGTGAAGCCTCACATCATGTTCTCAATTAATACATCACAGCTGGCTGATAGCCTTGTAAACAAGACAGTCTAGTCCACCGAGTTGCCCTCTGAGAACAATTTAGAAAGCAGACTGCAAGAAATGGTGGGGTTGAAAGGCACAGGCTGTCACAGTGACCGTATTCAGTATGCTGACAGTTTGAAAACTGTTGCTGAAAGCATGATAGATTAACTATTTTGTTCCTGTTCTGCAATTCCTACATAGGACATGGTGACCTAAGGATTCAATTTCTTAAAAATGACTTCATTTCATTATCTTCCTGATGCACCTGTATAACTCTCTTGAATTCCAATGGAAACAGCCCATGTGGAAAGAGAGAATATATCTTTCAGAAGCATGCAATAATTTGCTGTCTATAGAAAAGGCCACATCAAATGTTATTTTTTATAATTCTACAGTGTCTTTCATTCTGGAGGTAGCCATAGATCTTTGCAAAACATAGGCCAGATTCTGATCTCATATGATCTGTTATTACTAATGGTGTCACCCTGGAATAGATCTTCAGGTGCTCATCATCCAAAACTGACCCCAGTTTTCAGAAGAGCTGAACTCCAGGGTAGGCAAATATTAAGGGTCAGACTCCAAAGTACTGGGCTCTTTTTAAAAATGTGGCCCATTGTGGCATCAGAAAACTGGTCTAGATAGACTCTGTTTGGATGCCCAAAGAGGAGCTGACATTTTTCTGTGGCCATATACGCTCCATCCAAAAGGCATATGTCCTGTACCCTCAGAATGCAGCATCTTTGAAACAGAGAGAGGTAACTAACTGGCAAACTGAGTGCTCCTGTCCACTGTCATATAGGAGAGAAAAAGAGGCAAATCTCTACTCTTGTGAAAAGGAGCATGGTAGTATGGAGCACTGAAATAAACTTTTAGTTTAATCAGACATATTCACATAGTAAACTGCTTGACACCCACCTTTACTTTCCATGCCTTCAGAGACCCTCCTCTACCCTGCTTGTTTATAAACACAGGTGTTGGAAACCCAGGAATGATCACAGTGGATTAGATGCAGGGTCTATCTAGACCTGCATGCTCGTGGCACAGTGGCCAACACCAGATGATTCAGAGAGAACTGAATGAATCCCACAGGGAGCAGATGTGGAATAATCAGCTCCTCACACAGGTTACTTTTGTTCCCTGATACAAATTGAACCTCTCTAGTCCAGCACCCTCGGGACCTGACTGATGCCAAATGAGAGAATTTGTCAGACCATGGGAGGTCAATATTGTCTAGCACATTACCAACACTTCCACTGATTTCTGAGCTCTTAGAAGACATTTTGGGGTAAATTACAGCTGAATAACAGCACAGAACACATGGAGCCAGTACTGCTGTCTGGAAACAAACTTTATGGGACCACAGGAAACCTGACCACATCCATGAAAAGCTGTCATCTGACTGACTAAAATCATGCAGGCTTACAAATGTTGCCAGATGAGAGAATGCCAGATTAGAGAAGGTTGACCTGCAGCTAGAGATCAGCTTCAGCCATAAAGCACCAGGTCTAGAATCCCTTCCCAGGTTTTATTTTGAATCTTTTTACGACCTTGGCCTCAGTGACCTGATGTAGCAAGGAGTTCTGTGGTAAGGGTTATGCAATTTTGAATGTATTTACAGACTTTTTTTTTTTTTTTTTTTTTTTTTTTTTACTAGTGGAACACAAGACACCAGATGGGGATTGAGACCTAGCTCAGTGATAAATTTCTTTCATGTTAGAGCTTCACCAGATCTATGCAATGTCAGATAATTATCAGTTACCCCCTTAGTTAATTCCAATCTATTCTGAGAAAAGCAGCAAAACCACATCCCTTCACCATTAAGCAGATAAAATGAATAAAGGAATCAGGAAAACCCAGATAACAGATACCAGGAATCGGTCAGCCTATAGCTAAATTCACAGTGGCGTCAGGACACAGCTGTTACCTGCACTGTTTAAGGCTCCCATCTTCTCATCCTCCCTGTCTTTTATGGCCCTTTACTGGATTAACGGGACCTTTCTCCCAGTGAAAGAGATTTCAGACAGTGACTATCCTTAAACATGTACATATATTTATTATCATGTAACAATTAATCAGCAGAATACACATACCAAGTGCCTCACGCTCACCACTCCCACTAAGTCAGACGGACATCTCCTAATGGCAAGTTTGGATCATGTCTCATTGGGAGCTCAGGCTTCTGCACAGTATGCCCAGGCAGGGTAAGAATTCTGGGAGTTTTGGTCTTAACCTGTGTTCTGGAGTTTGTTCCAATGAGTTTGTCTTTAGGCCCTCATTATATAGATGGAATTAGGGTTTCTCTTACATGTGCTTTAACTGGTTATTTTACGTAAAGCATTACTATGCTATGAAATTAACCAGTCACAACACCTAATGACCTAAAACCATTTAATTAACAACAGCAAAACTATAATTTCTACTTAACAGCAAAAGCAACTTTCATAAAAAAAACTCACACAGACAACCAGTCAGAAACTGGATGCAATTTAAGGTCCATAAGTCAAAAAGAATATTTCTAGTCTGATGAATCTGTGATTACATAGGTTGAACCTCTCTCATCTGGCACCCTTGGGACCTGTCTGGTGCCAGATGAGATACTTTGACAGACAATGGAAGGTCAATATTTTCAAGCCAATTACCAACACTTACACTGCTTACTGGGCCCTTAGAGGACATTTAGGGATACATTACAGCTAAATAATAGCACAGAACACTGAAAGCCATGACTGATGGTTTGAACTAAACTTATGGGACCACGGGAATCTTAGCCAAACACATGACAAGTGGTTATCTGGCTAACTAAAATCATGCTGGACTATGTAGTTTGCTGGACAAGAGAGTTCTAGATTTGAGAGGTTTACCCTGAACTATTTCTATCCCTGTCAGTAATGATGCAACTGACACTTCTCTGTCTGTCTCTGCCCAGGCTGACTCTACAGTTATTTTTCCAATTTATGGTGGCTGAGCATACAAAATGATTGTAGATTGTGCTAAATCCAAACACAAAATGGACATGGGTAATCTCAAATGCAGGCATTTCATTACACAACTACGCTTAATTTGTTCAAACAATCATAAATTAAATGTTCACCACTCTTGGGCTGCTGTGTCTAATTTGCTAATTGATTAGTCATATTTACTTTTGCACCTTCTAGATATGATGGCTTGCTAAGAGGATTGTCTGGCTGGGAACACATGCTATACATACTTGTTGAAGATTTAAACAACAGCTGAACTCAATTTTAAATGGGCAAGAGTTTTGCCACTGCTGCTAATTTGGTTGTGATCTAGGACAATTCACTTGCATCCTGCAGCTCTCCTTCCTCTAGCTGCAAAATGGGGATTGCTACAGTGTCACAAGACAGAGAATCAATTTATGTTAATTGTTGTGAGTTCTATGATGTGAACATTTCTGTACTAGAGAGCAAACTGAGACCACCAGCTGTGCTTTAGAAGTATATAGCCAGTAATGCTATATACTTACTTGTATATACTTGTAACTAAGTCACATAATACGTGGTCAAAGTTGCAGAGATTCCCATACAACAAAATACTATGCAATAGACCCCCGACTCACATTATTTCCACTTGCACATTTCTTAAAATAACGTGAGTTGAAATCAACAGTTACTGCCTGACTGCTGCGCCCTCCTGCCGGGCCAGGCTGCACCCCCACCATCTGCAGCAGGCCCCAACCACCCCCCTGCAGGGCTCTGCTGCACTCTGTCCCCCCCCCCACTGCTGTCCATCTGAAAATTCCAGGGGCTCGGCAGGCATGGTGAAGATGGTGGCAGCTCTGTGCACCTCTAGCTGGCGCAGTGGCATTACTCACAGTGCTCACCCTGCAGACTGGGGCCGCAAGAGCAGCAGGGTGAGCGCCCTGAGCAGCGCCGCCGCACCAGCCAGCAAGCACATGGAGCCACCACCATTTTTGCCACAGCTCCTAAGCTCCTCTGCTATTCACAGCCCCGGCCTGGGAGGGGGCCTGAAGGACCTGCTCCCTGTGCTAGCTCTTTGCCCCTCCCCGTCCCCGTCCTGACCCACGTGAAATTTGACTTACCCTTGGTTGCCAGGAATGTCACCTGCGCATAAGTCGGGGTTTTGTTATATAAATAAGGACTTAACAGGGAGGGCCGCAGATCAAAAGCACACAGAGAACTCATTTCCGATTTCTACAGCCAGGGAGAATAGGAATATAAAGAACAAATGTGACCGTGCAACAGCATTTTAAGGTTTAAGTGAGGTTAGATCAGTTGTTGTGATTACTGCTGACATGTAAACTCAGTGATGTTAGCAGAAAAATGTGCCCTTGGGGAAGCATGCACGTATTCACAGATGGCTGATAAGAAAGGACCAGGCTGGTTTGTGAACAATATATACCAACGTGATAATTTTTTTCATGCTGAATGATCTTGCCTCAGTTTTGTACACTGAAGCTTTGCTTAGGCATTTGCTTAACATAAAAGTGATTAGTATTGTGCCAAGGGTCCATAGAAATCTAAAACTGTGCAGATCAATTTGAAAGCTAATTAAGTGTTTTCTTCATGATTCTATGATAACGATATAATTGCCAAGTGCTGTTGTTATTAGGCACAGGCAGAACACATACCTTTGGCCATCTTATTTGCACCCTGCTCATAAATCCATCTTCTCCAGGAAACCCTGGACAGCTACTATTAAAAATAAAAAAGGAATGAAATGAATGCTTCCTGTCCCCAAATGTGGTGTGTCTATTGGTGGTGCACCTCCAAGCATGTTTTGGTGCAGATAACAAAATTTATTCCATCCATGAATAGGAGAAAATTAGAGGGAACACTGGATGAGGGGTCTCTGAACTCTGTTCCTATGGGTCATGCCAGCTGGGACTTGAGGATCTAGCCAGCAAGGGTTTGAATCCCAGCAGATAAACCCTGGCTTATGTTCTGAAGATTGTTGTATGCATCTCAGAGGGTTAGTAAGATATGGTGATGGCAGAAGGTGGGTCTCTGTGCTGTTGGAGAACTGTGGATAGTTTGTGACATTTGTGTAGTTTGAGATATGAATATCTCTAGTGCTATCGCACAATGATTTCAAGACAAGAAAAGCTGGAGAATGATATAAGCAACTGAAACTGCCAGGGAGCATGCAATTACCTGCAGTGATTGGGCAATTAACTGATATGATGTGGCTAACCCTACACTTGGGAAATTTTGAAAGAATTGGATTGTAAAACCAAACTAAATCTTCAGGGTAATTTCTTCCTTGCAAATGTAATAAATACAAAGGACAGGAGATTTTTCAAAAGGGATTGCATTCTTATATTTGCAGTTACCCATATTGTCATGCACATTCCCTCAGACATGTCACAATCCTATTTTAATTCTGTGTAACAGGGCATGAAGAATGAGCCTCAGAGTTCAGACGATTGGGTCAGATCAGTTTTCCCTAAAAGGTGAGTGCTTGGCTGGCCACCCAGCAGAGATCCTAATACCACCATGATGATTGGCAGAGTGCCTGCAGATGGCAGCATGTGTTTCTACGGGTGGTACACATCTGCACATACCTCAATGCACGAAACAAAATTTATTCCACAGATGGATGGAAAAAAAAAGAAACATTGGTTCAGATATGTTCAGATGCACATTGGAAGTTTGAAAAATTGCTTGATCAATTAGCTGGACTGATAAAACATTTTCTTATAAGATTGCCAGTATGTACAGGACAAAAAGCACTGGGCTTAATTTGTAGAAAGTGGGGTTTTGGTTGAACATTAGGAAGGACTTCCTAAGTGTAACGATGATTAAGCACTGGCAAAAACTGACCAGCAAGGTTGTGGAATCTCCATCACTGGAGATTTTTAAGAGCTGGTTAGACAAACACTTGTCAAGGATGACCTGGACAAAACATAGTACTGCCATGAGTGCAGGTGACTGAAGTTGATGCCTCTCGAAGTCCCTGCCAGATTTACAATTCTGTGTCCCAGATTTGGGTGGATTGGAAATTTTTCAGTTATCACATTTCATGTAATAAGTGCTGAGACAAGCAAATTAAATTAACTTTTAGATAGTCACATCCAGATCAAGTTGTCCACAGAATATATGGTATTATGGAATCAAGAACAATTTATATCATTATATTCCGTTACTGCAGGCATGTATATAATTCCTATTGCTTGTCAATGGAAGCTGTCCTGTCTATCAGAGGGTGAAAATATTATTTCAAACATCTCTCTAAACTGAAAGGTAAGAATATGAAACAAAATATTTTTGGTTCTTGGTTATTTTAAGTTATTGGTTTATTATAGGATGAAAATAATTTACCTCCTTGGAAATATTTTTCAGGCCAGGTTTTGAGGATAACACCCCTGAGAAATTTGTAAAATGATTTTCTATGAGCAATCTGACCTAACTTTATCTGAACTAAGTATTTGCTAAATAGTACAGAAGTGTTAGTGTCCCCTTGGGAACAAGCTAAGATTGTCTAACTACTTCAGCTGGTAACCTAAACTAGATGTGGGTCCTTGGAGGTAAAAGTAACTCAAAGCCACACAATGTGACTTAAAAATATTTAATAAATTGTGAGCAACAATTTTAGGTGACTGTTAGCAAGCTAATTTTGAGCTTTGCAATAAGAACTTTATTGGTTATCCCCTCTACATAAGTGATTTTAGTTTGTGTTTGTAAAAGAGAGTCTTTAATTGGAAACTTATGAAAATGATTTGCTCTTTGATTTTAAAACAGATTTTGCTATATTTGATCGTAATTAACACTAACAGCTTGATATATTCGCAAAAGACAATGTGCTAAACATTTTAATCTGCAAGTTATCCTTTTGCACTGAGAGAAAATGCTAAATACAAACAAACATGAAGCTTCCTTTCATCTGAAAGAAGAGTATTATTGTTTTTCAAAAGGATGAAGTGTTACTCCATTGGTGATCTCATCCAGTTAATTTGCAAGAAATAAAGAATAACAAAACAAACACAAACCTTAAGATATTATAAACCTTCATTCCTCATTTTTAAAAGTGTAAATATATGTGCAAGCAGGGACAGATGTTGCTTCCGTTACTCAGGCAAATAAGCCCACATTTCATTGAAAAATTAGCCTAAAGTCAAAAGACAACTTACCATTAAATGCACACAGGTAAGCTTTGGAGGGTGACTGTAAGTATGTGCCTGTGTGTCAGTTACAGGTTGTAGTTGCAATGTGAATCACAACCAATAAACACTGAGGTCTCCATCAAACTTTCTTCTATCTCACATGTCCACTCCACCCCCTGGAAGGTATGTCTACGCTGTGGCTATGTCTACACTACAGCTATCTGTTGACAGACGTTATTGTCAGAAGATATCATGTGACAAACTTCTGTTGACAGATTGCAGCCACACACAAAAGCAGATTGCTCTGTCCATCCACTCTGTCAACAGAGAGTGGCCAAACTACCCAGCTGTTCTCTCAGCAAAACAGCCATCCGGAAGTACAGCAGACAGGGTGCCCAGTGTCCTGGAAGCCCTGCCTGTCAACGGAAGGTCTCCCAGAGCATCCACACTGGCTTTCTGTTGATAGATTCTGTTGAGAAAAGCATTCTGCTTCCTGGGGGGAATGGCAGGATGCTGCTGACAGAAGTGCTGTGTTCTGTTGATTTAACACATTTGTAATGTAGACTCTCCATGAGTTTTGTTGACAAAACATCAGTTGTGGATGTTAATAGCCTCTGATCAGAGTGGAGCACATATAGATATACCCAAGCTAGTTTTCATTTAATTAGCTTAGGTCCTGTATCTCTGCAGGTAATTATCCAGGGTTCTGGTGGCCTTTTAGCAATGGAGTTGTAGCTGTAAAGGCTGCACCATCCTGTCCAGGATGCTGTGTACTTACTCAAAGAGCTAGCCTGTGCTACCACCTGAGTGGTTTCACTTTAACTGTTATTTGAGCTAGTTCGATCAAATACCTTATCTGGGGTGGAATGGGCATGTGGGAAAGAAAAAGGTGCAACAGGGAAATTGGTGCTTATTGGTTTGAACTCCTTAACCTCTCCACGCTCTTGCTGTAGGATACTGAATAACTTCCATGGACTTCAACAGGTTAAAAAAGAAAAAGTTAAAAAAGGCAGCAGAAGCTTTTCTACAGTTCTATGAGAAGATGTTTGATTGTTGTCACCCGTACTTGTTTTCTTTACTAAAAAAAAAAAAGAGAGAGAGCTGGTACTCAGCCAGCTCCCCACCTCTCCTTCCCAGCCAATCCCACAGCTGCGGCTGCCAGCATAAAAAAGAGCACTGGGTGTCCCTCTTGTCTCCAGTGTGATTTGAACAAATAATGAATGTCCTTTTATTATCACTGAACATGATGCTATAAATAAGTAACAGTAAACTGTTTCCCCCTCTCGTGAAGGTCAGTTTAAGATCTTAATTTTAATACATTTGCACAAAGATTTTGTTTGAATTTCAAATACAAGTGGGGAAAAGAGGATTTCTGAATCCACATAAGGCATTGGTGTGAAATGTATTTTTTCCACTGAATTTACAGCAGGCCTGGTGAGAAATAAAAGTCATTCTCACTGAATCATCAGCAGGCATTTCAAAGCTTCTTGAAACAGCTCCAGCAGGTAAATAAGCATTGCTCAGCTGAAATTCTCCAGCTGCTGCTTTAAGGGCTAAGTTAGCCATCCTGCAGCTGGCTCCACACAGGCACACCTCTGGTTTCACATTAACCTGCATTCAGGAAAATAGGGTTCCATGCAAGATGAGGAGCTGACATATATGAGAGCAGGACCATGGACAGGGAGGGGTAAAGGGGGAAGTTGCCCCAGGGCCTGGTGATTTAAAAGGTCCTGGGGCTTGGGGGGTATCGCTGCTGACACTGCTTTCAATAACTGCCAAAACCCTGCAGAGTGTGGCTTGCAGGGCGCTGCAGGCTTGGTTTGGTGAAATGCAGCACAGTCTGGCCAGCGCTAAAGAACAGCTGTTGCTAGTGCTGCCCCTTCCACCTGTGGCCAAGCCCCTTTCCCCATTCCCCAGGGTCCAGAAAGTCTGTTGTCAGCACAGTGAGAGGGTAGTTGCAGTATCATGGTCTTGTTGTCTAGTTAGATTACATACCTCATTTTAGTCTCTCTCTTGAATCAATTTTTGTTTGCTTGAAGCATAAGCAAGCAATAAGGTAGAAAATACAAAATTCAGTTTTCATTTCAATTAGTTGAAGTTGTATAGATTCATTGTGGATGGATACATACTTTGCAACACTCATACTGCCATATTCACTTCAAAGAAACTGCACAAAGCGTAAGGCATCACAAAATTTGACACAGTGGAATTCCCTGGATATAACCAGGAAGCCTGAACCAGAGCTCTGTCATGCCAGATCCATCAGGAAGGCTGGGTAAGCCCAAGCTGAATGGCAAATGGGGAACAGTTGCTGGCTCCATAACCAAGGGCTACCTAAACCTGGTAGGAAGGAAGTAGAAGCAGGAGGAAGTGGAGGAGCCACACAGAGGAAGGCCATGATCCCCTGCTAGCTGCAGGAGTGAATGGTCCCAGAGGCTGTAGGTCTGAGCTTTTTAAATAGGAGGTGGAAGGAACTGACATTATCAATAAAAAGCACATGTGATCACACTGAATCAGAGGTCTCCAGCTGATTTGTGGGCACAGAAGTGGCTGCAGATCAAGGGGCCTGCCTGTGCCCTAAAATACCTGTTAAAGGAAAAATGACAGTGATCTAGCTGGAGGGTCAAGAAGGAGAGGCAAAGAAGGAGTAGAGTGAGTCTAGAGAGAAAAACCATGGGGTGAGCAACTGGAGGGGCAGATGAAGACCCAATGAAGAGCTAATCCTTAGATGAGTGACAAGAAGGAACCACAGTGGTGAGTGTATCCCATGACAAGAGTGCCTCACATAATGCCAGCTTAAGTCATCACTCTGACTCCTAAGCACTCCGAGAGCACATGTAATAATGATAATAAATTAATAAAGCTTGTCAAAATTAATCTATCTAAAGAAGAAGGTTTTTGCAAGTATCCAGTGCTAAAGACTTTACCAATGGGTTGTGAGTGAAGCTGGTAGTTCTAAGGTAACCAAATATTAAAAGTTGAACTCAGATCATCTCTAGTGAACCTAGATAAATAGTAACATTCTCAAAGAGAAAGTCTGTCTGTCTGCTTGTAAATTTTCACTGATGGCTTTGCAGAGTGAAGTACTGTACAGTTTTGAATTTATTTAACCACAGTTCAATTGGGCAAAGTTGCATTTAGCACAGTTGAAAATATAGTGAAGTTGGTGAGGAGTCATTTGACATAAATAGAAGTAGGAATCACGGCTACAGATGGCTGCCGTTGTAAACACAGCAGAGACCATAAATTACTTTCCAAATAAAGAAGCTTTGTAGAACACATCTAGACAACTATAAAATCTGAGACACAAAGCCCTGAATAGTGGGCTTAATTACAGATCCTGGAGTGCTCCCTGTGTGACCTCTGCTAACCTCATTTCTAGTCTGATATCCCTTTTCATCTCTGCAGTGCTTCATGCAAGGCTGCCCAAGTAGGCTTGCAGTGTTCAGCTGATTAAGTAAATCACAGTGTACAGAGCACTGCAGCTGGTTTCCTCAGCCACCTGACCTACTTAAGGCTTATCAATTTATAAAGAAGAGAGAAACATTAATACAAGATGGAAAAAAAAATGTGTTTAGCGGTACCAAGTTCTAATTCCCCAGGTGACAGCAAGTTTCTTTCATTCTAATATGCACTTTTTGAAAAAGAGGCATATTAGAATGGGAAAAAAAATAAGAAAGAAAGCCAACTCAGTGTAGTAATGTAGAAATATTCATCTCAAACACTGGGTGCAAAGCAGCAATTCAGCAAACATTTAGGTCTACACCTAAGTTCATCCCTGTTGAACAACATTATGTACTTACCTGCTTTGCTGAATAGCAGTTGAGCTGCTGAATTAAGGCCTTTCTCAAGATGACCTAATAGTGGTTTTTACTTTTCTAACCTCTAATAGTGGTGTTGCTTTTCTAACTCACAAACAAAGAAAAGCATATAAACATGTATTACTGTCTACTTTTGCCTTAAGGACACAACATCATTATAAGAGTCTTGTGCACTTCCAGCACCAAAGGAAATGGGTTTTATTTCATCTAACTTACTTCCACCATTCTTGAATGCTTTCATACCCCAGAGAAAGCTACAAAACTTGTAGGAAGAGCCATAGTTATGGTTACTAATCCTAAAAGGGATGAGGCACATATATTAACTGTGGTTCCCAAAATGCAATTCTCTCTGAGAGATGCTATCAGGAACTAAACTAAGGGAGATGCAGCATCTCCATCTGGTTTGTGCTTGGCACAAATCAGACAAAAATCAAGTGCTGTTATGTAAAGCTGTAACTTAATTAGTCTCCAGCACTTTCATCAGAGTGCCTTTACAAAGAATCCTTGCTTTATTTTGTCTGAAGCACATACAAACACAACAGGCTATAGAGCACCCCCAAGCACTGGACCCATGGTCTGGAGGCATCTTGAGTGGTTAAACAACAAAATTCAAGTGGACAGCTATCTGTCTTTTGCCAGGGATTCCAAGGGATGTTCAGAAGGGCAAATCCAAATTTCTCACCCTTGTCTAACCGTTTTATGTTAGCATCTGCTACAATTACATCAAGAACATGTCAATCAGTCAAAAACCAGCAAGCAAGTACTTTTAAGCCATTAGTTATGCAGATGTGTTTTTGCAGAGTCTGGAGTCTTATGGACACTCTCTTTCTTGCCTGGGTTTTCACAGCTGCTTTTCCCAAAATATCAGGGAGCATACAGACAGTGCCACTCTTCCCGGCTTTCCCTTAATTATGCTCAGGTTTGTTCAAATGCCTTGCAGATGCTGCTGTCGGCAATAAACAAGTTAATCAATATGCCATTTGAATTATTGGCAATGGCTGAGGAACAGGGCTGACTGCTAAAAATGCCTCTGATCATGCACACAGACATTTGCCTTATTTTGTTATCTTTGATAAAGTCTTTTGAGGCTTTCTTTGGTGTTTCTAGTCTGGTTGTGAACAAAATTTTGTGTAAATAAAACCCACAGTGCTCAAGATATGTGAAAGCCGAGCCATAAACTTCCCTGATCATGTCAATCAGTGCTCAGGCCTAATTATTGTAATGTAAATATCATCATTGTGAGCACTCTTTTAATAATCATTATGGGGGATGTTCCAAAAAGCAAAAAAAGGGCATTTAAGCTCCCAACACCCATTAATGCCAATTGAGTGCCTAACAACCCTGTGTGTCTCTGGAAATGAGCCTATATCAGACACATAGGCTGTGACCACACTACCCGCTCCTTTTGGAGGGGCATGGTAATGAGCCCCTTTGGTTCCCAAAATCAAATGGGAAGAAGGGGCTTCCAAAATCAGGGGATCATTTCGAAAGGCCCCATCTACACAGGCAGATGGCATGTGTTTTGAAACCAACACTATTGAAGTATGCGAGGCTGCCATTATGCTAATGAGGTGCTGCATATTCGAAGCAGCACTTCATTAACATCAGCTGAAGAGGCTTGTTACCATGCCCCTTCCGAAAGAAGGGGGTAGTATGGCCACAGCTAACCTGTCCATGCTCTGTGGGTGGATATTTTACTCAATAGAAAGTGCCCCCTTTATAAATAAAAAATGATTTAGTAGAGCTAGTGGATTTCTACTATACTGGGCCTTCCACATTTACAGCTGTCCTTCTCTATCAACGCCATCCTTAGCATCCATCTCTTGGAGCCTCTTCTGTCTACATTTTTCATTATTCAATCATCTTTAGAGTCATTAGGGACTTTGAAAAACAGGAACATTGAATGTGGAGTGTCTCGGGAGAAGGGAACGTGTTATGTATTCTTGTGAAGTACCACTTACACCATGTTGCTTTATGAGTGATCTGAATTAATAATAATCAATAATAAACATCAGGTAAGGCTCAATAAACTAATTCCTAATTTCCCTAAAGCCACAGGGCTCATATTTCATCAGAACGTTTCCTGCCAACTAGCACACATTTCACGTATTCCTTTAGTATGCCCATCACGCTCTGCTGAAATTTCACATATTATTGCTCTTGTTGGGATTCCAGCATCAAACCTCCTCCACCC